>NC_090294.1:26337500-26706250 GCF_037392515.1 Haliotis asinina | reverse complement strand
TATATATATATATATACTCAGTCATTTCGCGAAAGGTCGGGCACTTACGATCATCGTTAACACTGTAGAATGCCCTCGAATAAGTCTCCCGGAAGTAAACACATAGAAAACTATAAGCAGATAAATTCCGGAAAACTAGAATCCTAAAAGTGCTGATCATCCATTAAAACGAAAAGTGACCCATCATATTTAATATTCAAAACACTAAACATTGTGACCAAATAATAATTATTACTGAATTAATAACAAAATATACAGAAAATACACACTCGTAACATAATTACCACGGTCTCCTAAACTATCGTATCTTTCGATAATTATCTGTTACTCCCAGCTCCACTCTCATACCCTTTATTGACTTCTAGAAGCTCAAACCATTACTAACTTGTGAAGGTTCGAGGTAGAACAGGCCTTCAGAAACCCATGTTTACCATAAAAAGTGACTATGCTTGTCGTAAGAGGCGACTAGCGGGACCGGGTGGTCAGACTCGCTGACTTGGTTGACACATATCATCGGTTCCCAATTGAGATCGATGCTCATGCTGTTGATCACTGGATTGTCTGGTCCAGACTCGATTATTTACAGACCGCCGCCATATAGCTGGAATATTGCTGAGTGCGGCGTAAAACTCACTCACTCACTCACTGAAACCATTACTTTCCTGTGGAGACAGGTCGTTCGTGTAATGTACCTCCCGACAAGAGAATGTGCCCTCTTTGTAATTCATATACTACTGCTGACGAATTTCACGGCCTCTTACGATGTTCAGCCTTTACAGCACCATATCAAAGTTCGTCAGTGCACATTATTATTATTATTTTCCTAACCTGTATAAACTTAAAAGCCTGCTTAGCCCCAAGAATGTGTCCACATGAAAAGAACTCTCTAAATTTGATGCAATACTAAACCGTATTCTAAGACCATCATGTCCTTAACTCTGACGTCGATCATCATACTTACAATACTGATCCTGTGAATTCATGTTCTTGTACCACCGATGGGGAATTTTGAAAATAATAGAAAAATCCTGAAACCTTATTTCGCTATGATTTTGGAATAATGCTGTTTGCAACAAGACCCTCTTTGTAAGCAATGAATAGTATATGATTTGGTATTTTACGCATCCTGATAACGAAGTAGAATAATATCTAAATATTGAAATATTTAATGCCGACTCAAGTTAAGAAAAACATAAGTATAAACTGAGAGAAACAAAGATCCTCACATATTAAAGTGCAAGTATTCATATGCATTATTTTTCAGGTCTCATTGCAAGACACAAGGATTGTGTGGAACTGTGGGGGAAAATCTTAGGATAAGGTGTTAAAGAGGTGTTCCTATATTTGTATCCTTCAGTATATATATTTCACTCTAATTAATCAATTTCTAATGCCTCAGATTACATTTGCCATGAATATTTGAGCTGCAACACTGTCCTAATAACCGTTCTGTTGTTCAGTGTGCAATCGATTTTCATTGATAATGTTACAAAAGAGCATCATGCTTTGTATCCAGCATTTTTCTGCCATTAAATATATTAACCCATTCAACGCCGTAGGCCGAAAAATCGGCCATGGCGTAGTGTCATCAAAAAGATATAGTTTCAGCGACATAACTAAAACATGATTCATTTATCAAATCTATCACTCTTCATACTGCCTGTCAACACTTATTACATTTCATATGGACATATATTATCGACAGGATTAGAAATATAAACTATTTTTCGCACTGTTAATGAAAAAAAAAACTATTCTCGCACACATGCTTCGACAACGGGTCCACATCAGAGTTCTCTGTGAACAAATTAACAACGTTTGGAGGATATAATTAAACAGATCAAATAAACTGAAGAATAACATCAACAACAGTACTCATAAAAGTTGTCCAACGAACATTGTAAGTTACTATTTCCATCTTTATTGAGTGATAGTGTAATGCAATAAAGTGACATCTCGGCTTTCGTCGAACTTCACGCTCGGACACGATGTTAAATGCTAAGATATGTGCATAAAACTTTCTTGTTATAACCGAGAACGTTACGTCCTCTCAAGTTCCGTAATAATATACGTAGAGGTGGTGATTTTTGTGTAACACGTTCAGAATAGCATGATTTTAGCCAGAACGTTCGTCTGAATCAACTGGTTTTCGTTTACGAGGTCAGTATCCATTGCTGTTACATGACTAGCTGACTTAGGTCACGTGTCTGCTTTTGACCAATCACGATCCTTATTGGAGACTCAGGCGAAAAAGCGTCATGAGAAAACCTTATCCAATAAAACCGCTTCTTACAAATCAGAAAATACTCTTGGTAAGGGTACAGAGATGTTTGTTGATATTTAGAGCTTTCGAACTATACCCGCCCTCAAGCGAAACGCCTCACATGTTATTCATACAAAGCTTCGAAACGGAGGTATTTCACTCTGTTGTATCACGTCACCAAGCGGAATGCCATCGATATCCGGACATACATGACCATCCATATTATTTCAGAAATCTGTTTATAATAATTTTCTGATTGTGTGAAAATGAAAATAAGAAAGAAAAAGGGAAGGCGATATCATAACATGTCACGAATGGAAAAAAAACACGCCGCTGTCTTAGCTTCACTCCTGCTTTATCTGGACATATAAATGTGTAAGCCTGCATTGTCATTAAAAATTAATTTAAGTTGTGGTCCTATTGCGTGAATAATATGATAAAAAATAACTGTCATACTTATGAACATTACGATTAGACCTTAGAATAGTAGTAACAATGATTTATGAGCTGATATTTTCCTTGATAAACACAGCCTTCATCTATGAACTCAGAGTCTCTGGGAACTCGGTGTCATGGCAGTATATGCCTGTGGTTGACTGGTGTTGAAAGATGTAAAATCTAGTTTTGACTTACATGCGGACGTAATAGCATCAATGGCATTATCCATATTGCGTGATGCAAGGGCTTACAGTTTGCTACTGAAGCCAAACGAGATTTGTATTTTATGCATAAGATCAAAGTATACTTGCCTTACTTAATAACGATGAATTAATGATAGATCGATCACGGAGCAGCTACAAAGACAATGCCACAAAAAATGGGACATACACTTACTGGCATGTAATATCAAATGATCATGTAATATCATTATCGATCTGATCATAAAGCTCACTTTTAATTTTCCTTAAAGTATCAGATGCCAAACTTATTGGATTGAAAATAGACTGCTTAACCTTTCTAAATTGTTATCTAATGGTTTTATTCATTCGCCTTAAGAGATGAATAATTGTTTGAAGATCGTGAAGAGTTTGATTTCATGTTGCGGCTTTGAAGCGAGCGTGCTAGAAGACATGGAACCATGGTAACTGTACTTAAACTATAAGCATTTAACTTTTTAAAAAATACACATTCGGTCACGTGCTCCTCATGTAATGTTTACGAGCTTTCAAAAGAAAGAGGAGAAGTCAAAGGTTATGTTGTTTTTTATCAAATCGAAAGGGTATTTACTTGAAAGGTACAATGAAGAACGAAAGCAATGGCTGCATGTCAGAACACCCTTGTACCAACAAGAATTTCGCCGTTTCCCACAAGACAATGTGATAGCAAAATTATACTATGGCGATGGGTGTATTCCATCACAGTGGATCGATCATGGGACCGAGATTAACTGCACAGTAGTCATCTTTGTCAACAGATGAGCGATGACCATTGGTCATTTGGGACTGTCTGGACGTGGTGACTTGGACAGCCTCAGAAATTACACGGCGGAAAATGGAGGGAACGATTGGCTGGTTCTTTGTTGTTTCAGCTATATGGCGGCGGCATGTAGATTATCGAATTTTGACCAGACAATCCATTCAGCAGCAGCATCGACGTACGCAACTGGGATACGATGACATGTTTCAACTAAATCAGTGAGTCTGATCACCCGATCCCGTTAATTGTATATTGCGACATTGGTTGCCGAAGACCTCAGTTAGAACATCGCAAATTCAGCGCTAAACCACAGCCAAAGAAAAAAAAGAAAAGAAAACGTATCCCCCAATACTACCGTAACTGTGTGACAGTTTCCATGTCATGTTGAAGTTGGTGTTGGAAACGTTTGGTCGCATCTGAATTGCTTCAGCAATGCTTCGACGGAAATGAGTTATGAAACACATCATCATGTCATCCACATATCAAAAATCAAGTTCCCGTTAATGTTGTAGCGTAATGATGACTCAGTACAGCTACTGTGACGTATCACAAGGTGTTGGCTGGTCACGGCGGAGACCCGGTTCGAGTTACCACATGGGCCATTTCTGACTTTCCAAGCAGTGGTATTGCTGGAATTGTGGTGTAAAACTAAACTTCACGTTTCCCAAAGTAAACAATAATTCATTTATGAGATAAGGGGACACAGCAACAGAAACAAAACACCACGAAAAGGACGTTCCCTTCCTTCAAGGTCATGCCAAGGTCATGGGATCACACTTAACACATCTGACGTCACACGAAGCACAAGAAAGGCGACCATATATGATCATTATAATATAAATGCGTTGGAACTTTCACTTTGTTGCCACATATTAACGGTTCTGTTGTATTCATGACTTTTGGTAACTGTGCAATTAACTGTGCAACTGTTTTGGAAACGTTACTAGGGAGGTGTGGTAGCCAAAAGATTCAAGCGTCTACTCATGCCAAAGACCCAGGTTCGATTCCCTACAAGTGCACAATGTGTGAAACCCATGCTGGAATATTGCCAAAATTACACTCACTCACAAACTGTATCGGTATGTTTGAGTCTGACATGCTATCAATAGTTAATCCCCGCAAAGAAAACTTCCTTATGTTAGAAACACAATTCAGTAGTATAACTGAAATACAACGAATTTCAGCCCTATATAACAGCAAAACATTTTTTTCTTGATGTATTGATAAATTATATAAATTATATACCTTACGACGAATATCTACTGAAACGTCCCCCAACTATTTTCACAAAAAACGGAAAATCTGAGAATGAGATTACTAACAATACTGTCCCAAGGGATAGTCCAATAGCCTTAGATTGTGTCAGATCTTGTCATATCCACACCACTGTCTCACCGAACGCTTTAATGAAGGAATTTCCGAATATCATTTTACCTTAGAAATATTAATAGTAGATCTACCTGTGCATCTAAACATCAAGGGGTTTATCTGGAGAGCCTACCAGTTAAAGTGTCTGCTCGTGACAACTGGTATACAAAGTGTGAAGGTCATTTCTGGTGCTCCCTGTCGTGGTACCGCTGGAATATTGCTAAAAGCGGCGTAAAATCATACTCACTCACTGAGTCAGTCTCACCATCAATGTTTGGGATTAGGAGTATGAAGACAGAGTAGATCCTGAAGTATGCCCTGAAACGCCGACCCTGCTGCAAAACGTTGATGACTCATTGAAGGGCGTATTGGCATCAAGTGACATGTGTGTCGTTTTAAGAAAAAGACCCTACATTTCTACAAAGCAAGGTATTCGTGGGATTTGACCTTTTCTGCAGGAACATAATGTTATAGATCGAAAGGTTCAATATTTCATAACATTACGTGACATTTTGCAGTCTCAGCAAATATCATGTTCATGATAGGTTCCTCGTGAATATGTTTTTTTCGTTTATATATACTCTCTATACATCAAATGTCACACCGAATCACCGAAAGCTATGTGGGAGAAACGTTCCAATTCCCATACACCAAACATAAACAAAACACATCAAACACATTACGCCAAATTTTGTTGTGTCGAATTTAAAATGTCTCAAAGTCAAAACCTATCCCCTTCGTATTCTTATGTCTATATTCTCTTATTTTTCTGTTGTGTCGAAGTGTTCATGGTAGTGCCGCCATTTTTGTCTCAATGATGATTTAGTCTGAACTGGAGACTTGGATTCTTTTTTCGGTTTTTCTCAGGAAAAGACTTATTCCCTGTGATAATGTTTATTTCCACTGCCACACTGGAACCTTCTGCGTCCTTTAAACATCTGGCGGTGGAACGGTCTAGGCATTTAAGACTCCGCAAATCCGTATAGCTGTTGTTGATGTCTATATCTATCGCTCCTTCTCTACCACCGTACGCATCTGGTCACACATACACACACATACACACACACACACACACACACGACCACACACAGAGTGGGCTCTCGAACCTTTGCTTGCCATGTTGGCATTACTGTCCTACAGTATATCCCCACCTAGGGGAACTATTTTACTGTCATTACCTGCATGTTCGGGTGAGGAAATCAATTACAGTGGCAACAGGAATATATTTAACCATTGTTATCAGAACCAACCAAATAGACAATATAACGCAATTCCCGTAGTGAGGACCATAACCATATAACAAATGAAAGATATCTACGGAGCAGTCGCGTTGTAAAGTGCATGTAAGACTGGTACATTGCTCAGTATTTCGTAGGAGACACATGCCCATTTTGCCTCATCTCTTTTCCTTGATACTTGATTCCTTGTACCTTCCTTTACTGTTTCCTTTTAAAGTTTTTTTTTATACTTTCAAAACAGAGAGACGAAAACAACTGACACCAGTAGTACTGGTATAGTAGAGAAACTCCAGTTCCAGTCAGAGGTCGTTGATTCCAACCTGAGCACAGACGAGAATTCAACCAACGCCTTCGGCGAAAACGATCACACAATACTGACAAAATCACACACTTAATGTAAAGAAATCCAATCAAATCTCGAGAGAGTTTTATCTAATGCTGGACGCCGATCTGGGTTCATGCGTGATATAAACCTCTACCGAGTAGCACTGGTACTGAGGCATAGCGCTCTTACAAGAATAAAACCACTCCAATAAAAGCATATAATCGTTATTTCTGTACAACATGTCCTACTGACCTCCTTATACTCGTTAGTTGCAATTCTCTGTAACTACCGCGGCTAAAATGGGAACGCTAAGGGGATGAAAGTACCAAAGGCCAATCGAGAGAGGGAAGGGAGAAAAGAATGAAGGAGTTCTAGGTCTCTAATGGGTCATGTTTCATCGAGGAATGAAACCCACAAAGTTTTTTTTATTTTGGGTGCGATTGGGGGCCTCCTTCTGAGAAACGATGGTCTACTAATAAATAATAATTAGAGGAAACAAACACAAAGGAAGACTGACATATACATTTGTATATGTGTTTCTCCAACCATATACTGAACATCACTGCTTGATAACTGTGTTAGAAAACCTCTCAGACATGTTGGTCATATTTTAAAACTAGTTCTTCATAGATTAGAACTTTTCCTTCCTGGGTCATATTTTCTGTGATAGGTTATTTAAAATGATAAAGTCATCTCTAAATACAATCATGTGTTCACCCCCTCACCATTCAATTCAGCTTTAAGAAATTGTAATACAGATTATATCATTTGATTGATTAGTTTTGGGTACAGTAGCTACACAACAGCCATGATTAGAGTATAACCGTTTTTCGACTAAAATACGAAAGTTGTTCTTAGATTAAATATTTTAGTTTCTTCGCCTCCTTACACGCTACCCGTGAAGATCCAGGATAGAATTGGTCTTCAGCAACTCATGCCTGTCGCAAGACTCTACTAACAGGATCTGGTGTTCAAGCTCTCTGGCGTCTCTCTCTCCTTGTGTCCCTATTGTGTAGACCGATGCCCCTGCTGTAGATCACTGGATTGTCTGGTCAAAACTGGATAATCTGCATATCTCCGCCATATGGCTGAAACATTGCTGTGTGCGGCGTTAAACAACAACCAACCAATCCCTATTCCTCTTTAGGCAGTGAGTTAATTATTAATGTTATGTGTATCTCTAAATACAGTTTCATTAAGTAAATTACTAAAGGCAGAAACTAAAGCATGAACATCTTATCACAATAAATCTTACTGAAATGAAACGTGGCTCTAATTAATTCAAGCACCAGTGCTTAGTGAAGTTCTCTATGGCCAAGGACATTCAGCAAACCCTCTGTAGGGTAAGGAGACAGTATGACTTATAGCGCTATTGCACCTTGCCCAGCAATCTTTCAGATGTGTCCAGAAATCTGTCTGGGATGAACCCGGGGCTCGGTTGGCAAATCAATGACTCGGACATCGTCTCGCCATCGGTTCACACGAGTCGGTCACACCATCGGTTGTTATTCTGATTCATCCGGTTAGCTAGTTTCATGAGCAATATGGTTATCGCATTGTAACGTCAGTAGCACGCCGATGTTTAAATGAAATTTCAAGATCCTTACATCAAAGATACTGCTGAGAAAGACAGTTACTCTTCATTGTGTGTAGATGTGTCTCTTCTTTGGTGGGCATTTTAGAAGTTGAGGTAATGAAAAATGGTGATTATTTTGTACACATAGACCTTCTTTACTCTATGAAATCTTGTGTTTCAACATTGACTTTAATGTCGTTGTCGCTTGGAACTGATGTTGTTTGATGTCGAAACTTCTCCTTTCACAGAATGAAGAAATTGTATATCCATAAATTTATCACCATTCTGCGTAGTTGTGTTGATACTTGATCCTTGGCCTTTCAAATGTTCTTACTATGTATGTAAAAGTTTGCATAATAATGTCATGGGAAGAACTCAATGTGATTCCCTGAAAATGTCGAAAAGCTCAATAAAAACTACCTATTCAGTTACCTTAACCTCTCATAGAAGGAGAATGCGATCGTTTCACTTCAAGGTTACACCAAATGAATGGCATCACCAGGTTTCGGGCCATTCGGTGAACCATTTTATCAGTTTTTGACCTTGATGATGATAATTGACAAGCATGAGTAATGGGATTTCCAAGAAATATAAATTGGTTATAGTGGATGCATTAACGGTTTGTTTTTATATGCCTGCCTGAATATGTGACGAAATCCAGATCCAATATTATTTTTTTATAACAATTTTCCCATATCACTTTCTACTCATGACGGTAACTGGTTGGGTATTTGTTGAAGTTAACTCAAATTTTCTGTGAATGTGACATTAAACCAGTAATGGAGGCAATTGTCCCTTCGAGCTTCCGCTTTATTTCAGCAACAGGAGCATTAAGGTGATTGCATAGACGACGGAGCTCGTTTGCTCTAGAAATACTTTTTAAAGGCCGTTAAAAATGCAAATAACATGTTTTAAAGTCCATTTTACATAATGCATAAAACTTGTGAGTAGCATTGCTATCCACCTGCTGTTAATACGTTCAGGTTCAGAATAATCACTTTCTAGTAAAGGGTCATTTTCTAAGCTAAGTGTTGCACTGCACGTCAAAGTTTTTTTTCAAATGACGCTTTTCCGTGCAAGAGACGATGTAGTTCTCTGCCTTGGGGATTACAGAGGTGCGTGAAACGTCACCAATTGACAATATTAAAACAAATACCTTTCCATTTGGTCCCTGAGAACATGTTTACGTCAAAACAGTCATTAAAAAGACGAAGGCTTGCACCCTTTTACTGTCGAAAATCGAAAGAGGTCATGGTGATCGGGAAACATCGAGATGGAAGTATGTTAGGAGGTTTGCTTGTCTTGCCCGTGGTTTGGTTATCATAAAACGATCAAGTCCGCCGCTTTGATGTCTCTGTCATGTATTTTAACAGGATTTCAACGCTAGCATTTATCTTTATTGACAGTTATGGGGAGAGAGGTAGACCTCTGACTGTGAGTTGTAGTAGATACATGCAAGATATTCTGAAGTTTGTTGACGTCAACTAACAAACATTTCTATTATTTCTGATATCAAAGGACAGCTCATTCATGATCACGTTGTAAGAAAACTAAATCCTTCTCGGAATATCACATTCCGTCAGCAGTTTGTTCATACTTGTAAAACTGAGTGATAAATACCTTACATACGAAGGTTTCCCATGCATTACTGTTATACTACTTGCAGACATTAAACGTCAGGAGGTGGGATTGGTTGGAATGTTTCGATATTTTCGTCAAATGACAAAAAGGTTTGGTGCCGAATACACTAGATTACAGGATCAATTTAACCCAATATTTTGTCGAAATCTGGCATTCTGGCTCTTTGATAGGTTTAACTCGTGTGCAAAAAGTCGAGATCGAGAGAATGCCCCCACAATATCCAATGCACAGTATCCATACAGTGTCCTGAACCTTAAACGAATATTTGCATCGTTTAGTTGCATTTTGTGGCTTTGGTGTTACCTTTGCTTTGCAAAGATAAGTCTCTGAGGTACGCAAGGTTCTTGGAGTCTCCACCCAGTTCATGATTTGCATTTGGGTAGAATATACCCGGAAACACATTTGGGTACATATCTGCATTTCAGATGTTCCACAGGTTAGATGTCTTCTGTGTGCAATCAGCCCCTTGAATCGCTGTAGCGGATCGTGGATTAAAGATTTACTGCTAACAAATCTGAAAATCCCAAACAGGATTGGACTCTTGTGGGAATATTTGTTATAATCTCGCATTAAATGAAGCCTCATGTTTCCTCACCATGTAGATGAGCAAGTTTTATTTATCCAGTGAGCTGGCAGTGTTGTCAGAATTACAGCAACGTGCAAGTGTTACTCATATCAATAGAAACCTGGGCCCCGTTTCACAAAACTCTCGTAAGCCTAAGATCTCGTAACTTTTCTCGTAGCATCCATAGCTCCTGTGTTACAGTATAGGAGGTACATTGGCTACGAGAAAACTTACGAGATCTTAGGCTACGAGAGTTTTGTGAAACGGGCCCTGGGCCGCGTTTCACAAAACTCTCGTAAGCCTAAGATCTCGTAACTTTTCTCGTAGCATCCGTAGCTCCTGTGTTTCAGTATAGCAGGCACAATGGCAACGAGAAAACTTACGAGATCTTAGGCTACGAGAGTTTTGTGAAACGGGGCCCTGGCTTGCAATGTAGTAGCATATATGACTTCTATTCTTCATTCAATTGAATCTACACTCGGAATTGTGATTCACGGTGATTCTTCATTATATCGTCATGACTTGACAAAACTGGGTATTGGCATGGTCAGATAACAAGTTGAACTTTGGCGGTATTACGAGGTAATAAGCACGCTAGCGCTGTGACTGTGTAAAAGTGTGTAAGTTAGATATGCCGTGTCTGTTCGTCCCATAACACAACACCTACTTTCCTCAATCCAATGGCATCTAATCATACAGACATTATTATTAATCTACAACTTTGTGTTCATTATGCACTACGTCTGAGACGTAAAGGTTTGTACCTTGTAATTTTCAAACGGCTGGTTCGGCCGGAGGTCACACATGCTGAATAAACAATGGGACTGAATATTCATGACACGAAGACAATGATATTTTGGTGATGCCGTTTGACTTAATGTGTTTTCTTCAAACAGAGCTAGAAATGAATTATGAATGAGATGTTTTTTGAATGTTTTGATACTGGAGTGCATTTGAATCGTTTAAAGTCCCTATTATAAGCAATGCATGCAATATTACAACCCTCACTAACGTGAATGTTTCCACCAGATTTAACCTATATACGTTGTATAGGTTTCATAAATATACTGAGCCATCATCAGGTTAAACGAGGAAATGTGTTTGTCAACTGCACGGTCACGACAGTCAGGAAATGTATACGTCAAATGATCCTTAGCTTAACTTCATCCCTGATCGAAATTGATTACAAATCACAACGCTTTTAAATGCATATTAACATGCATTATAACTGACTTGAATGCACTCCCGACAACTGCAAGTAAACACGGTTCATTTACATTAAACCAACCCAAAACATCACATACCTCATATCACCATGCCCCCTGAAATTTCAGATAAGAAAAGGTTTTCCAAGAGATCGGATATCAAGTCTTTGTTTGACAAAACAAACAAGAGATCACCGTCAAATTCCCGTAGGCGTTAAACTACATACAAACAAATTATAAATGTCATAGAAAAGATTGATTCAGTATGTTACAATAAATAAACCCTTGTAGATTTACGTGAAGATTTCAGCATGTTTTATCGAAAACATGATGTCACGATGAAGACACATAATATCTATATTTTAGGACCATAATGCATTAGTCCATGCATTATTTACGAATGAAACGGTGTTATTTTGGAACCTACAATACCCATCGAATAACACATAATTATATGATCAATTTGTTTTCCCCCGGCGCGACACTCGTTTGTGAAATACAGCTTATACTTGTTACATGGTGAATAATGTTGTGGCACTAATGGCGATACTGGTCGGTTTAAGGTTCTGTGGTTTCCAAATATATCATGACTGACGTAAGTAGCTGTTTACAATGGAGACCAGTTACCAGAACGTTTGTGAAGGTCATTGAGCGCCATGACTCAGGGATCTGGTGGCCGGTTGAAATAGTTTGTTTATTCCTCAGAAAGCTACTCAGGATTATTCAAGTTACATTGTACTTTATGCCAGTCTGTCTATCATTGAGCCTGGATTAGAGAAAACGACCAATAATACGATTTTCTGTTGTTAAACGCCACTTTCCTCGATATTTCAGCAATAGAACGTAAACATATAATAGCCTGACCAGATTATCCAGTGATTGATATTATGAGCATGGAATTACAGACCTGGGATTCAGTGACATGCCTCAGTTTAGTCATCGAGCGCCACCATACGATCATCGACTCTGCATTTATCAGAGATTTCCTATTACCAAGATTATAGGCAAGTGTAGATGGAGAACATTTGTAACCTGGCACTCGGATTGGTATATGATTGATATGATCGTCTGCATTGAAAAATATCCCTTTTAACGAAGTTCGTGTACGTATTCATGTCCCTGGATTCTACAATCATATTTATGAGCAACATGAAGTCAGAAACGGATTCGGGATTGGGGACTGGAATCCCGAATCTGAATGGGTTTTTTTCACACACGGGATCCCCAATCCGTTTCTGACTTCATGCTGCTTTTAGGTATCTGATAAATACAAGTGTACTCTCATGTTCTCATCTAATTTAACAAGGAATATTCTCACTGAAATACATCACTGTCACTTTAGCATGGACGCTAACGCCAAACTTGACGCCATCGTAAAACAGCAAGAAGCGCTCTAATTCTCTGTCGTTAGCAAGGTTGGCGCATTAAGTGATGAATTCGTCCAGACTACACTTGATCTCAGGAAGTTGAACGCTAAAAAAGACTGCGTCTGGACGCATGAGGGTAGTAAAATCCAATACAACTTTAACGATGAATCTATCACGACACTTAATAAGGTGTTCTCTGGTTTTGGAGAGCTCGACATGCTGAAGAAAAGAAATATACCAGTTAAGATAGCTGATTCCTCAGATAGAGGGTGGGAGACCGTCCGCAGTACGTCAGCTTTGAGTTGGCTGATGATTCTGACGATGACAAGAAAAACATGCGAGCAGACAACAAAGCTATTAAGAAACACAGACAAAAGCGTGCAAGGCAAGCTCCTTACTCTGCTAGTGGGTCTTTACCGAAAGCATCTACGTTTCTCCCACATGTGCAGCCTGCTCCTAACGCTAGTCCTGTTTCCTCTGTGCATCATGTCCAGTCCACGTCCGTACACCTTTTTCGTGTCAGAAACCAGACAAGCAGAGCATGTTTTTCGTGTAGAGAATTTACACGCCAGTTTTCACAGACCTTAACTGCTTGTCCGTAGAGGTCAAGACATTTTTTTTCCTCCTAATAAATGTCAGTGACCTCTTCGTGGATCACAAAGGCCTCCAAAAACCTCCGATCAGATCTTTTCCTGTCCATTCCCAAACTAAATTGATACTAAAAAAACTTTCAGTGCATCAGCCCCCTTGCTGATCAATCTCACTCCCGCCATGAAGAGTTCACTAACAACTGTCACGTTCAAGTCTCAGTTAAAACCCATCTCTTTCATAACTATTACAGGACATGCTCCGTTGTTTTCAGGACAATTGTCACTGTTTTGTACAGTTTACAGATCAGATAGTTAATACAAAAACCCAGAATGCACTCTTCGCCAATATGTTCCTTGCTTAGTCTTCTGGGAGACTGTAGCAGTTCCATGACTATACCATTTGGTAATGTGGGATTGTGAGTTCTAACGTTTTTCTTTCACTAATTAATCTATTGGAGGTGTCTTATTAACCTTTATTGGCTTACGCTGCAGCAGCACAAGATTATCATCGTCGTCGTCGTCGTCATCATCATCATCATCATCATCATCATCATCATCATCATCATCATCATCATTGCATTGCTGTAAATGTGTCTCGAATACAATATAAAGCAGCAATTTTTCAAAGAAATATCTGTTACTATAAAGGTTTTCTCCATAACAGTAACGAGCTAGTCTATTCACAAATTTAGCATGTTCTTGGAGAATATTCCGCCAAAGAGTTACACATGCTTCACTTCATTAACTGATCGAATACTGTATGTCCTTTTCTGGAAAAAAGTCACCAAAAATACGCCATGAAAGTGAATGTTAAGCCACAATGCCGTATAATCGGCATACGTTTTACAGGATTGTTCTTGGCCCAAGGGTTCGAGACAGCTGTGTCTAGAATGTATACAATTTAGTCTAAACGTCACAAATATCTTAAAACCTGCATTATAGAATTACATCTTCCCAACGCCTTATTGGGTGACTTTTCATCCTATTTAAAACACACTTATCCGTTAAAGTGAATTCGAAGCGCCTATAATGTGTTTTATTAAACTCAATTTTGTTCGTATGTGTTTTGTACGATATCGCCCGGGCTGCTTAAAGTAGGACTGAGGTTAACAGCACAGATCTAACCTGAATTGTGTTTAAAATGCATGTAATATCTTCCTGCATACCAATGTATAAAGTCTCTCAAAGAGTAATAATTTAAGCAAGGCCCTCTCTCCAATATTTTGAACATTGTCTCGAAATCATAAGTGTTCAGTCCGTCTTGGCTCAAGCTGGCAAATGCTACGTAAACATCCTAGGTGTATCCTGAATTGTGTTTTGATCAAATATTAAACCTACAGAAATACCTACAGAATGCAGGAGTACACTATTCACTATTCAGTGCTTGTTAATTTGAGAAGTGTACATGTGCTACTTTAGCTTTGTTGAGTTGAGAGGAGTTCACAACATGTTAATATAGTTTGTTGGGTTTAAAGGGGTACAGGTCCATGTCTAGTTTTGTTGGGTTAAGAGGGGTACACGTGCTATTAATGTTTGTCGGGTTTAGAGGTGTATATGTGCTATTCTAGTTTTGTTGGGTTTGTGAGGAGTACACAATATGTTATAGTATTGTTGAGTTACAGGTGGGTAGGTAGGACGTGGGAGGTACACGTGCTTTTTTAGTTTTGTTGGGTTGAGAGGGGTACACGTGTTTTGTTTGGGTTTTTTTAAATTTTGTTGGGTTGAGAGGGGTACATGTGTTTTTCTTAAATTTTGTTGCGTTGAGAGGGGTACACGTGCTTTTCTGGTTTTGTTGGGTTGAAAGGAGTACACAATATGTTGTAGTTTCGTTGGGTTAACAGGGATACATGTGCTATTTTAGTTTTGTTGAGTTCAGAGGAGTACACTTGTTTTTCCAGTTTTGTTGGGTTGAGAGGGATACACGTGTTTTTCAAGGTTTGTTCGGTTGAGAGGGGCACACGTGTGTTTGATACACAGGAGATAGCTTTTTCATCGGATCCTATACCTCATGAAAACACATGATTATGTTTCTCCATGTCGCCTATCATTTTTCGATAGAGTACTCCTTGAGAAAATCAGAAAAAAAATCTGCCATGTACTCTGTCACGGATTCTTTGTCAGACAAACAAAGCCTTCCATTTGATGATGACGTTTCTGTAGATGCTGTGTGCATAGTTCGTGGTGGATACTTCCTGAGAAACAAGGTTTTTTTCCCCGAAGCAGAACATACAATGATGTTTATGATGCATATCAAGAGACACTTCGGAAAGAATTGCATCATTATGTTTGATATGTATGACAAGTCTGTGTTCACAAAAGGTGTTGAACAGAGTCATACAGCATCCAGATATCAATACACTGATAAGTCACATTTGATAAAGGTTCTGATACAACAATTTCATCCAAGTGAAACAGGCCAGTGCTGACGCTGACCGTCTCATTGTACAAACAGGTATTGATTGTGCTGATAATGGCCACAAAGCCATTTAGTTGAGACTTTTGTTGATCTTCTGGTGCACCTTTTTCATTTGTGTGCTTCAGAAAGACTGCACTTCCTTAAAAGCTGGGTACGAAAAGACTGCTGATCGTCTACAGAACAAACATTCGTCGTTACGGCAAGCATTACCAAAGAGCTTCATTTCTGGTTTGCTCTTTCTCCATGTCATGACTGGCAGAGACACTACATCGGCTTTATACAAAAAGGGAAAGAAAAAGCTGACATGTTGGTCACAAAACGACACTATTTGCAACCACTTGTCAAAGCGTTCCCTAATCAATTATCCTGGAAAGCAGTTCTTACTGGCATTGTATTTAGCACCTAAGTCTGTTAAAACCTTGAATGAGCGCAGATGTCGTTGTTTCACAACAGCCATTGCCAAGTGTCTCATTTACAGACAAATGTAGTTATCTGCTTAGGAGCAATGGCTTGGAGGAAGTCTTCCACCAAATGAATAAGGACGACTCTCTATGGCCTGCTTAAGCCAGTAACAACCTCACACAACCTCACACAACCTCACACTATGCACAAGAGACACTCATCATATGCAGCTGTAAAACAGAGCGTGAGCGTATATGTGGGTGCAGGAAGGCTAGGTAGGGTTGTAATATTGGCTTCGTGTAGATATTGTCACGGTAGCTGCAGCAATTCAAACACAGTAGGTGTATCCTGCAGAGGCGAATGAAGGACATCATGAACTACCATCTGACGAAACATCTCATGAATTGTCTTCCAGTGACACTGAGGAGAGTGAAGATGAAGATGAGCCGCAGCCATCGACTTCCTCCCGACTGACAAGAAATATACTCTGTTACATAATCTGTAACTATCTGTTTGTTTAGGTACTGTCAGTCTGAGTTATGTTTTCTTGAAATTGTGAGTATCCAAGGGCGATAACTTTTTAAAGGCAGGGAAATGGCTATACATACGCGTCTTTATGCAATTATGAAATTTCACTTGCTTGATTTTTTATTGCAAAAATGAAATTATTGCAATTGTTGGGCCATAGACTTCTAAAATGCCCCCAAATTGCAAGTTTTCAGTTTCTGTAAAAATGTAAAAATATCATTTTATTGATGTATAGTTGGATGTTTGTGGTGAAACAGACATTGGACAATACACTTCACGGTCTTTTATCTAAGCTTTATCATTACACCTATATGTCTTGTTAATTTTGTCACCCAAGAGTATAAACATGTAACAATTCTATTCTAGAACGAAACGGACAACTCTTAAATGTGAAGCTGTTTTCATTCTGAAATAATAGTCAACACTCTTGAGATATATTAACTCAGTTATGAATCATTATTGTACTTATTTACGGAAATGAATAAGTTGGGACAATTTTACACAGCACAATTAGTCTTCTAGGTTAACGAAAGATTGCATAGGGTAGCCATGTTTGCACGTATATCATGGATTTAGAAGTTAGAAACGGATTCGAGATTGGGGATTCAGGATTCTTACAAACAATGTCGATATATATTATGTCACTCCCCTTCTAATGTACCATGCGCTCCATGTGTTTATGAGCAGTTCAAAAACATAAACAACAACACTTAAGTTTTCCATATTTGAACCTCAAGTCTGAGTTTTCTTAACATTTGGGTTTCGGCAATTAACTCCCGAATCTGAACAATTTCTTATTCAAATTCAAGATTCGAATCCCGAGTATGAATATATTTCTGTCAGATTCGGAATTCGGGTCTCGAAATTGTTACTTTTTCAGATTCACGATTATGCCACTCCCCTTGTAATGTCCAGGGTGCTCCTTGTGTATATATGAGCCACTCAGAAAACAAGCAACCAAACTACAGTTTTCCATATTTCAGTTTTCTGGGTTTCGGCATTTGAATCTCGAATCTGAACATTCTTTTTCAAATGCGGCATTCACACCAACAAGAGGCCATAACGACCGAGTGTCCGAATAGCGATACAAAAGAACTTTGTTCCAAACCTTCTTGGATATCTGTGGATTGAAAGCATGTCCCCTCTGTCATGTTCCTGGAAAAACAATATGAAATCACAGATAGTCTTATGCATTTACTTTTGTATTAATGCGAACGTCGTAGAAATTCAAGTGGCATTTTGCATTTTAAAAAACAAAACAATGACCTATTGAAACACCGTACAAGCTCTGTTAAAATGGGAAAGGAGGCATGTCTCTTTCTTTGACGTGAAACAGAATTCTTTGACATTAAAGACCGGGTAAATGGCAAAATTGGCAGGTGTATTCATTTGCAAAAACGATTACTTTTGTAATTCCTTTGAAAAAATGAAATTTTAACAAGACAATAAAACAGTGTCCCCTATCTCGTCGGATGAACTGAACTGGATTTCTGGCATCACCATATTCCGATACATTTTATTTAAATGTAAACATGAAACGTGGCACCAGACCTTTCAAGCAGCAGAGCACATAGCTGGAGTTGTCCACGGCCAAAGACCTTCAACAGACCTTCTGCACGACAAGGAGACAGTTTGACTTATTAGTACTAAAATCTAGAAGGTAGGAATTTAGTTTTACCATGTTTTTAGCAATATTCTAGCAATATGAGGTTCGGGACACCAGAAATGGGCTTCACACACTGCACCTACGTGGGAAATCGAATCCGGGTCTTCGGCTTGACGAGTGAATTCTTTAACCACAAGGCTACCTCTAAAAGGTGATACAGGATTCGTATAGAAATGCCATTTCAGAGAAAGAGCTTCTCACGAACTACAGTCGTTATTGGACGTAGTAGGGCACTGATACTTTAAAATGTCAAATGTTAACTCTGTTAAACATATGTATTTATCGATAAAACTGTCATTGGTTGAACTCAGTGATATGCATATATATCCCAGAATGAATTCATTATTCTGAAATGATATCTCTTTTTCCAGTACCGTGCTACATTTTGACACATTTCCCCATTTTGAATTCAGTGCTCTATAGTCACATCTCCAAGTTGAATTCAGTATTTTATATTGAATTGTCCAGGTTGAATTCAGTGATATTTGTGGATATCCCCGGGTTGACTTCAGTTCTGTATATTGATAGGTTACATTTGTCTCTTTGTTATCAGTGCCAAAACATACTACATAAGGAAATAAATCTCTATGGTTTGGGAAGTCACGGAAGAAATCGTGGAAAAGGTAAAATCTCTCATACAATGGGAAAATGACCATTCCGTTCATGGTCACACCAAAAAGAATTGCATTACCAGGCATCCCTGACATTCATCTTGAGCTTCCATACAGTAAGCCGCTTGGATCAGGTTGTGACTTTGTTGATCACATTTGACACGAATATATTGGTAATATTGGATACATCAACGGTTTGTATTTACTGATGTTTTATGTACTTTTCTCACTGAAAACAAAATCAGAAACACTAAACCTCTAATTATGTGATACTGTTTCCTTATTATTCTCTACTCAAGACAGCAACCGAACGGATGTTTGTTAAAGCTAACAGAAAGTTCCGATGAATGTAATGTTAAACCAGTAATGGAGGCAATTGTCCCTTCAACTTTCCACTTCATTTCAGCACCAAGAGCATTAACGTGCTTGCCGGAACGACGAAACTCGTTTGTTCCAGAAATACGTTTTGAAAGGCTGTTACAAATCCAAATAACATGTTGAAAACCTCATTTTACATTGTGTATAAATCTTTCAAATAACCTTGCAAATCACATGTTATTGCTGCTTTCTGGAACAGGAAAATCAATTTCTAGTAAAGGTCATTTTCTAAGTCAAGTGTTGACCTGCACGTCGAACATTTCAAATGGCGTTTTTCCGTGCGTTACAAGATTGTCCGTCGAGAGAATTACTGAAGTGCTTAACGCATCACCAGATGGCATTATTGATAAAATACCTTTCCTTGCACTCCTTGGCCAAATACTTTACGTCAACACAGCCACTAAAACGCAAGAACTATGTCACCTTAGGCTAGGAAGGAGTGTGACTGAATCTGCAACTCATTAACACATGCGAAACTTCCCAACCTGTATTTCTGAGGAAAAAAATAAAATGTGTTCCTCCCTCGTCACCTTTTTTCCATCAAAAATAAAAAAACCAAAGCCCTTCCAATGCCATAAACTTACATATAACAGTTTACTGCTGGTTTATCTTTTTACTGATATCAGTTCTCATTTAATTATATCATTTCTAAACAGGTTGGATTTGTTAAAAGAATTGTAAATAGATATGTTTTATTATTGCTAATCTAAATTAGTAACCGAGATTGTTAGCGGCTGTACGCTCGAAGGGTGTTGAAGCATTGTAAAATTATTGTCCTCCTGAGAGGGTACGTAAGTCCCAAAACATTTAATGTAAAGTCTACCGAGCTTTTAGTCGTAGTATTCATGTTATTTTAATTTTGGCCAATATTTCGTACACTTGCCAACGGCTGAAGGGTTCATGCAGGTAGCAAAGGTAATGTAAGTCCCCATGGTCCCTAGTGTGGTGAACTACCTTCAGTTGTTGGCGATCTAGAGCCCGTATTTTATATTATATTGTCTTCTTTAATTACACTGCTTTAGTTTTTCATGCTGGTTTTATGTTTATATCTGTGATATTCTAATATTTTTACTTTCCATCGTTGGCAGGTTTTTATACTGTACATATATTCCATCGCAATATTAAATGTTCTCGTCACGGTATGGCTGAAATTTTGCCGATGTGAAGTTAAATATTAACTCACTCACTCACTACGTATACTGGTTTACCGCTTTACTTGTTGTAGGCAACAAAGTCCACCTAGGACAAGACGTGATATTCGTTGATGTTTCAATATTCTCGTGTTCTCGCATTTGTGCGTTGTGACAGAATTGTGACACTAAAGTTAGATACCAAACAAAGTTATATTTTGTGGATATCAGTAGTCCAAACAGAAATTATATTTGTTTTAATGAGTACTGTTTTATCGCTGAACTAAACGCGATGGTTTGGTTATTCTGGTTTTTTAGATGCTGACATTTCCAGAGTATATATACGTTCTGGAGGGGAGCAAAGTTGTTGGACCATTCACCACTGTTAGCTGTTCATTCGGAAAGAAATATACCAAACGAATCTGAGTACCTTTTTGAGTAGATCGTGGAATAGTATTAAAACCCAATGACTTAAAAACACACTATCACCATAGTCTTTGACGTACTGGATGGCACATTTGACAGAATGAAGATTTACTGCTAACATGCATCCAGCCTGAACAGAAAACAAGCAGCGATGTGTGCAGGAATGAAGACTTATGATTCTGTGTAATCATCATAGTCCTTAGCATAGCTGACAGCAGATAACAGATAACAAGTCCGGCTAAAATATCACAGATGTCGACCTTACGGGCAAACTGATATTTCACTCGCTGATCTTGATCTTTCAGGGCGGGTCTCATGTGGGAAAGACTTGTCTGCTGTCATGGAGATCAAGCGCTGAGTTTCACATGTACGTGAAGAACATCTGGGATGCAGAATTAATTACCCAATCAGCAATGTTAAATGTTTAGGAAGCATTTGTGTCACATCTTTCTACTGAATTACAGTGAGATGTTAAAGTATCATATCAAGTTTCAGAGATTAATAGCCTCATGAGACAACTGTACATTTCCACAGATTGGTGAAATATCTCTTCTTTCTTCTATCTTGACATCTACTTAAAAAGACAAATGAGGCACTCTGTTAATCTCCACTGACACCCAATCTCGGTGAAACATCAAACGTTTTCACACAATGTCTTGACATCATTTTTCCTGTTGGTTTTGTTGCTGTTGATAGAAGTTCAAGAAAGATTAACTTCATTACAAAATATATATGTATCGCCATTCCACCCATCGTTGCCTGAATTTAAAACAGTTGGAGATTTTGCTTCGAAAAATACTAAAAACACGAATCTGCATTCGAATCGATGACCACTGGATTTTGGCACGCCTAAGATATGCAAGACTGCATAACCAAGTGCAGCGATAACGTAGAAGACTGAAATTACTTGCATGGGTGAACGATGTTTTGCGCCGCAAATTTTAACACCTTAGTCAAGAGGAGACATTAACATCTCCCCTCCCCTACCCAAACTAGACCTAAAGACGGTATATAGCTTATACTCCATTCTACATTCAGATTAAAATAACTTAGAGACATGTTCATACCTGGACCGATTGTTGTGGAAGACCAAAAAGATTAACTGAGCGTTTTGCTGTGGTAAGTTTTGCGAGACGTTCTTGTTACATCACATACCTGTGTTTTCTTTCATACTCATGCTAAGGCTAAATAGAAAAAGTGAAATGTTTCTCGCGCATTGGCGCTCCACTTTTATTTGTGCACGTGACAATTTTAATTGCCATTTGAAAAAAGAATAATTTTGACTTGGAGATCCATTTGTCCACTACAAGAATGAGTGTCTGTAGGAACGAGTGCTGTTGACTCTAGCACACATTAACACGTGCTTAACTGCCCAAGCTGTATTTCTGAGAGGAAAAAATAAAAATATGTTCCTCCCTCCCTCGTCACTGTTGAAAAAAAATGTGCCAGAGAAGAATGAGTGTCTGTAAGAACGAGTGCCATTGACTCTACTTCCCAAGCTGTATTTCTGAAAGGAAAAATATAAATGTATTCCTTCCGCCCTCGTCAATTTTGAAAAAAAATGTGCCCGTGAAACAGTTAATTTTTTTATACAGCCTAATGCGGCAAGTGCTGTCCAATAGGCCAACGATAGGCTGTTTCATTCAGTTAGAGACAAGACCTCAGTGATACTGAAAGCACCTTCAGCATCGGAGGTTTTCAGGATCCATGTGGCATACAGTGATATGTTGGTAATATCGAATGATCTTCACAATCTGTTTTAACATCAAACAGAGCGAGAAATGATTTGTGAAGGAGATGTACAAAACGTTTTTTTGCAATTTTTTTATCTAAATAGTTCAAGGTCCCTTTTTAAGTTGGACATTACACAAACCACTTGGCTGAATGTTTTACAGCAGGTTTGACCTATAGACGGTGCATCGATCTGGTAAAAGGTTCATAAATCAGATCCAATTTAGCTATCACCAGTCTGCCTTAACGTGAAAAGGTGGTTGTAAAATACAAATGG
The DNA here is from genome assembly GCF_037392515.1 of Haliotis asinina. Taxonomy (NCBI): domain Eukaryota; kingdom Metazoa; phylum Mollusca; class Gastropoda; order Lepetellida; family Haliotidae; genus Haliotis; species Haliotis asinina. The sequence continues at coordinate 26,683,131 of NC_090294.1, read as the reverse complement.
ACTGTCACGATATTCCTTCCATCAGGCAATATTTGTGTTAAATGATCCTTTTCTAAACTTCATCATTACAAAGCACAACGCTATCAAATGCAGGTAACTGACCTAAATGCAATCAGGAGAATTGTGAAGAGAGGGGTTTTCCGTCCGGTTAATTCCCACTAAAACGTCCCGATGGTAATTACATAACGTTCTCAAACCGTTATGTTAAACCTGTTTTTTCAAGAGAAATTGACTACCGGGTTGGACAATAAATGGTTAGCATGGGACCATCGCGTGCTTATTTCTTTTATGTATGTATTATCGTTTTCACAATAAAGAGAACGAAACCTATTTCTATAATCATATATCAAACAACAGCTCAATCATAAATTACTACCACAAAGTGTTATTTTCCTTTGGTATCCAAATCGATTTTGTATGACTTTCATAAATATTTAAGGATTGCTGTGCCAGCAATATCAGTTTCAATCGGAAGCCATTAACGATAATTAGATATTCTTGGGTCCCCCAAAGGGAGCCTAGCTGGAGGACTGGGACCATCGTGCAAGTACGGTTTTGAACTGACTATGGAGGTGGTTAACCTTCATCATTTGGTATGTAAATCATGTAAATCATCTTCAGGCATGGCGTTGTAGTTAACTAACAGTTCAACAATTCATTCAAAGTTATTTCAGATCATAAAGAACGCAGTGATATTTCCAAGAACGCTTCTGCAGTTACCCTTATATATCCCGATAACAGTTTCTCTGCATGTTTATTGTGTCTAACAAATCAGGGTGTTATAGTGTCGGTTTTGAACTGACTAAGGTTATAACCTTTACCATTTGGCATCATATGGCATTCGAATTACGTATAGGCACGGCATTGTGTTCGTAATGTACAATTTAATTATTCATTCAGAGTTTGAGAAGACGTATAATTTAATAGGGAGAATGACAACAGATGCTCATAGTAGTGCTGAGAATATATGCAACCTGCGAAGGAACAATTAAGCGGCTAATGCTTGATGGTATCGACTAACGGGGTCGAGTGATCACGTTTGCTGCGATTGCGTCTGAGATCGATGTTCACGATGATCTCTGGATTGTCTGGTCTGGACTCTACTGACTCATCGTCATTTGCCCAGGAGATTGTGGCGTCATACAAGAAACAAACACATTATGCATGTCATCGACAAGATTATATCGTGACGTTGTTGCAAACAGACAGATTACATGGAACATGTGTGTGTGTGTGTGTGTGGAGATCGGCATGTATTCTTAGTGAGTGGGGTGAGTGAGTCAACGTTTACGCCGCATTCAGCAATATGGCTGTGACCTGTAAACCAGATAATCCAGTGATCATCGATTTACGCAACTGGAAATAGATGATAAGTGGCATCCACGCCAGCAAGCCTGACCAGTCGATCCCGTTAGTGCGCCTTTTAAGACAAGCATGGGTTACTGAATATCAATTCTAACCCGCGGTTTGCAATATATTCTGTTTAAGTCTTTGTTGTCAGTGTTCTCACTCACTATTTAATCTCAATACTGTACAGTGGTCTCTGAAATATTTAGACCTGGGTGGGTTTAACAGTGTCCTGTACCCATCTTATTTTGTTATGGATGGTACAAAAGATCAAGACATTCAGTATTTACATCGCCGCAATGAATTTATTGCGATGAATTCTACGATTGTCCCAAATATTTACATGGGCTGTTGAAATCCCAAAGTTCGAAATATTAGCAATCAGATTAGCCTAAAGACAGTGGGAAACAATCCTATTTTCCCCAGCAGAATCTAAACAGATAAATAAGAAGTGCATTTCCGAAGTGGTTATTGATCGTTTCCTATGTATCTGTTAAACATCTGTCGTGGAAATGTGTTTGTTTCCAATTGCGTATTAAGCTATACTGAGTTCCGACCTTGCGATATTTACATCCCGTGGACAATGGACAATATCACATCAGTTTGTGGTTATCGATTTGAAACGTATCGCACTTGAATAAGTGAATAATGCATTCGTCTGAGGGTTATGTAGAACCTGCAGAAGCTACGGAAATAACAGATAATTATTTGATCAATTTGTTTTTTACCTCCAGTGTGACGCTCTTTGTAACAGATACAGCTTATACTAGTTACATGGTGAATAATTCTGCGGCATTACTAGTGATAATGCTCACTTTAGGAGTCCTTTGCTTCCATACACAGTATGTCTGACGTAAGTAGCTGTGACAATGGAGACCAGATGCCATAACGCTGGGGAGGCTGACGGTCACTGAGCACATACAGATATGTTCCTCGTTTGCCGGTTCATAAACGCCCCAGTAGTAGTTATTCCAGCTGCATTGCGTACTATGGCGGTCTGTATATAAATAAGTCGGGAATAGAAAATCATGGGATCGATAGTATCATTTATTAGCGTACAACACACACACAGACACACACACACACACACACGTATGTATGTAGGTATGTACGTATGTACGTATAGTCTGGACCACACAATCCAGTGATTGATGTCACCAGCATAGATTTATATCAATATTATCATACCGTGATATGCATCAAGCCGTGCTGTGCCATCACTAGCAGCGATTTCTTAATGGAGTGTTTCTCGTTTCTATTTACTGGAAGCTAGAGTAGCGGGTTGGCGTTAAAATTGTAACCTGTCGCGGTTGGTCCATACCGTCTTAAATATGTGTGCATCAATAGGATGTTTTATTTTTCACGTATCTGCGATGATATACGATGAACTCTCAAATAGTCCCATACATTTACAGATTTATTTACGCGAACCAAATTGAAGTCGCATATTGCATCTTAGACAACAAATCAATTTCATACAATACAATACTATACAAGCACAATCTGGAGACGGAAGAGACCAAGATAGGACATATGGCAAAACTAACGTGAGAAAGGATGCAGTTCCATTGTAGTACATGGAATAGTACCAAGACAATGGATAATTGTCACTTCTATCGTTCGATCTGCTGAACGGGATTTCTTGACATTGCCAGAAGACATTTCACGTAGAACCGTGACATAGTTATACTGCTGACATTGGGAGATTGAATCAGATGGAATCGTTTGAACGAGGGATCGATTGGGACGGTCAAACATAAAGATTTAATATAGCGTTTATATTACAGTAGTTGGACACTGTCGGTGTCTGGCTGAGGGATAACAAGTGGTCATTCAGGTCTAGCTGGACCTCGTGTTGACAGCCTGATGAATCCTGATCCTGTCCAGGGGCTCGGTGTAGAGGTAATTGAATAAGCATCGTCAAGAAGTACATATTTTGTCTGATATAAGGACCATCCTTGTTTACCGACGTGTCGCAACGACAAGTCTGACGTCATCAGATTCATTAAAACTACTAATTAATCCTTCTATCATGGAGAGCCGAGTTTTCAACCAAATCGTTCTATTTGCGATACATGTATTAACAACAAGTCGTTTACTTTAAAAAGTATTATGAAGGACTCCGAAATGCAAATAACACGAGAGAATACAGAAACGCTGATCACTACATTGCAAGAACTGAAAAATATATACAATTATAAAATATATAATAAAAGATTAATGTTCAATCCATTTTGATTTCAAACAATTACAGTTCCATTATGTGATTAGCTTTTTACATTATATTTTCAAACTTTTATAACTACACGTATACAAATTATAGTTTTCATGTCACCTTTAAATATGTATATAGATGAATATAAATATTTAAATTACGGAATAGGAATATCATTATGCTTCAAAAACATTCTTTATTTACATCGATCCTAATGAGAGAAAGGTAATGTTTGTAACACCAAACTACCGGATCAGATATAATTTTTGAAAGCTTATTCATCTGCGAGAACTATATCCAAATTAGTGGAGACATTTAACATTTATGGCATCAACAATCTCGCAAACACCTTCCCACAGAACGTTAAAGCGGACTGTAAACAGAAATTATTAGGGGAATACTAACGCAAATGTGGTCTGGGAAAAGCAGGTAAATGTGCGTAACATTTTCAGTAATTATGCCTATCACTATGACATTTATCAATATTACTGTTTATGACGGTGTATTTCGAACAAAGATGCATTATTCTGTATGTATCTCCAATTCAATAATAAGTAAGAATGCGTCCTAAGGATCATACTGCTTGCTGAAAGAGGAAACCGAATGAAATATGATACCTGTAAACTGTGGTGGGTCGTCATCACCGTATATTTGTTTGTGTAATCTGGTTTATCCTCTTTAGACTATTTACAAGCCGATGTTATATCTCTGGATTATAACCGAAGGCAACAAGCAGAAACAAATCAATAATATCCCTGGATATGATGATGTTGCCTAGGAACAGTTCTATTATATAACGTAAAAACACAGATCAGAAAATAATTCGCACAATTCACAGATGCACTTCAAATGAATGTTGCTTGCATTTACTTTCCTTCAGAATGTCTTCGTCATACAAAAGACTGATGAATCTATGGATTATAATAAAGAAGTGAGGTACATTAACGTTGTTCACGGGTCACGATGGGGCCATGGGCTCATATACCCTCGAGGTTTGTTTATGTTCCTCGAGCACGCAGGGCGAGGGAAACATAAACAAATCTCGAGGGCACATGAACCCATGGACCCCGTGGGACCAGTGAACAACGTATTTATCTTACCGAACACCTGAATTTTAATTTTGCACTGTGTGAAGCACCTCTGTTGAATGCGAGGCGAGTCGCCATTTTGCAGACGACACAAGATAAACAGATTTAGAGTTATCTCCCTTCCATCCTTCAATCGCAAAACATCGGTAATTTCCGTGCTTCATGCGTGATTCAATGTTATTCGAGACGTAGAAGTCCTACCATGAAGCACCAGAAGAGTTCGGAATTCCCAGTGCTGTACATTGAAAAGAATACGTCGCCTGTAAGCGGGTACATTGAAAATAATAGAATAGCTATCAGAAAGCGACATTCATGTGTGAGGTAAGATAATAAGCGTTGTTCACTGGTCACGAAGGGACCATGCGTTGAGGTACCTTTGATTTTTGTTTATGTTCCCTGAGCCCAAAGGGACCCCTGAACAAGTATTAATCTTACCGAACACCTCAATGTTAATTTTGAACTGTTTGAAGCATGGGTATCGGATCGTACACTTCAGCCAACATGTGTGAATCAAACGATTTGAATCTTGCATCTTGCTGTTTTTCCCACAGGTATTGTCCTAGTAAAGTCGCCGCGATGTAATTCTCCCTCTAAATATTCACGGGGACTACATTTGACCGTTTTATCAAAATTTATTTATTGGGAAGAGAGTCAAATGTATTCGTAGCCATTGCTAGATTTTGCGGACGACGCAAGAAAAAGAGATTTAGAGTTATCTCCCTTCCACCGATTTCCATTCGCAAAATATCGGTCATTTTAGTGCTTCTTGCGTCATTTAATGTTATTCGAAATAAAAGAATAACTACCACGAAGTGCCGAATGAGTTGCTATTGGCAGCGGGGTGTATTGCAATGCACCTCGCTTGTACACGGGGTACATTGAAAATAGTAGAGTGCTCAGCCAATCAGACAGCGACATTTATGCTTGAGGTAAGATATTGTCTCATAGGTGGTCATTGTGCGATCGCAACAACATGAAGAGTATGCGTTAATGATAAACTATCAGCCCGTATGCATGAGAAGATGAGTGTAACCTTTTCTTTCTGCATAACCCAATCCACGGAATACTCTCGTGATTCCAGCTTCTCACTGATTATCGTCATTACGGACCCAGACATCCACCAGAAGTGTCATGGATGCAAATGAGTTCATCAACAGTTACATTATACTGCTTTACGAGAGTGGTTTTTTTCTCTCATTTGTATAATGACTGATTAGGTGATAGTTGTTACGGGTCACATAGTATTTTAGCAGCACATCTTTTTTGATAGCCCTACCGAGTTTAATCCCTTGACTGTTTTTTATCGTGTTGACTTCCGGCTGTTGAGAAAGTTCTAAGTGAATGACGATATAGCCACGGAGAATTATGATGGAGTTGTGTGCCCCTGCCTATCACCGTCTGTTTGTCAATATCATCTGCAATGTACATTGTGCCTGGCCGTTATTAATTTAGTATTTTTGCTCTCCCTTTAATGTCAAGACTCTAATGAGTTAAGCTTTGATATTTGTGACCCATTACCTTAGACTTGTGACCCGTTGTACTAGAAATCTGTATTGTGATTCGTTATGTTCATTGTTTGCTCAATATATCATTGAATATGTTAGACCAGTCTGTGTTATGTTTTGCTGGTTCAAAGGGGATTTCTTACACCTTTTGTCACTGCAATTTAACAACCGTAACAGTTACCATAAATATTTGTAGGACATTGGACATTCGAGCAAATTGTCTTGACGTCTTATTTGGTCATCAAAACGAAGACACCTATAGGTCTTTTGGTCGAGAAAATATCGAGGTGGCTTGGTCAGAAATCTTCTGTTACTGTGACAGATTCATTGTGAACACTTAGTGGAGACAGACCCCACGGTTATCGACCTATCCTGCCGTCCAAATCAAAGATGAACTGATGTTCTTATTCGCTTATGTCTAATAGAGATTTGTCATGAAGCAAAGTCCTGCCTTGAAGACCTTGTCGAGACATTCTCCATATGTCACCAGAAGACAGCATTCCTTTCCACTTGTTTTCTAAAACGGATCATTCCAAACTGTTTCTTCAACACCATGGATTCATATCGGGATGTGTCATGGCTCTGTTACATAATAGCACTGGTATTCTTTGTACGAATATAACGTACGAACTGCATGTCAATGTTTGGACGGATTTTCGGATACTCAATATTTACCCATTGGTTTCTGTCAAGCGGCCACTAAATCTTTTGTTATTGAGTTGCCATACATTACTTGAAGAATAAGTCATTCATAACAGATGCATAAACGGTTGATTTAATCAAATAAAGAAGCAACATAACCAAATAGGCCCCAAGCTAAAAATAACCCCATGTAATCCAGAGCTTTTACTTTGTGTTATAAATATGCATAATACTTTCTACTCAGGAAATGGTTGGATGCATGTTAAAGGTAGCTTTAGTCCGGATGAATGTCACGTCAAGTCCATAATGGAGACCATTGCCCCTTCTTTCAAGCTTAATTTTCGTTGTAGGTGCATTAAAGTGATTACAGAGACGATAGAGCCAATTTGTTCCACCAATGCTTCTTGAAATCCTGTGCAAAATTGCAAATAACGTCCTAAAAACCACATTCCCCAATGGGTATGAATCCGGCAAGTGTTCTTGCAATCCATATGCTGTTAACCGTTCTATTACAGAATAATCAATTTCATTGTAGTGATAGTTTGCAGTTTTTCATTTTCCGTGGAACTCTTCATCTTCCTCGCAATAGAAAGTGTCATTGTTCCCTACGAGGAAAGTACCGAAGCGCGTAACGAATCACCAAATGACATTATTGACACAATTACCTTCTTCTTGCGCTCCCTAAGGTAATACTTACGCCCACGCAGACACTAAAATATGAACGCTCACCCTTTAACAACCGAAAAGAGGTGGCAAAGCGCTGTCAATGTCAGACATGTCTTTTTATTACATGTACTAAAACTGACTCCAATGTATGACCTGAAGATTGGCTGCGTTGGATAATGAGTGTTTTGTTTGGTCCAATATTTCTAAAACAGAGGAATTAATATCATATTTTATGGATCATGTTAGAAATGTTATTGCTAACATGACACACTCTTGGACGCAGAACAGGACACGATATTTGTAGGAATGTTTGGAACATAATCGTCTTCTTCGATGAAGCCTGATGAGTCAAAATAATGCAATCAGCATAGTCCTTGACAGATATGACAACATTCCTGACAGCTTACAAGTGAAGCTGGAAAATTACAGGTTGTGGGTTTTGCTGACTGTTCCAAAAGATGTGTTGACGTTCTTGACCTCTGAGGGTGGATCTCACTTAGAGCTAATCTTGAACATTGCCTTGGAGAAGATCCGTTGAGTTTTGCATGTTCTTGAAGAACACGTGGAATGCGGAATAAAATACCCAGTCAGCAATAGTAACTGTTTAGGTAGCACTTGTTTTACATCATTATACTGAAATACAATGAAAGGCGAATGTTTCATTTCAAATGATTGAAGACTGGTCTGTTGGTGAAATGTTTCATCTCCCTGGACGTAAGGTTAGTTCTGTTGCTGAATGCTGTCTTTACAAGTGCAGACGAATGGCACACTTTCAAAAATTCCACACAGCTTCATGGACAGTTATTAAGATACGCTTTATCACAAGATGTTTTAATCATGTAATGCGAAAGCATACGTTTTCTTGTTTTATAAGTACATGTATTTAATTTCGATCACAATGAAACACTATCACGACTTCACTTTTCGCATGGTCAGCTATCTCTTCATGACAAGCGATATTCCAACAGTTCCAGGTATTTATATTCCACAACTCTTGACGGACAGACCCTTGAAGGTTCGGGGGACAAATCCATGCTTGCCATAAAAGCAGACTAGGCTTGTCATAAGAGGCGACTTACGGGATCGGGTGGTCAGACTCGCTGACTTTGTTGACACGTGTCTTCGGTTGCCAATTAAGCAGGTCGATGCTCATACCGTTGATCACTGGTTTGTCTGGTCCAGACTCGATTATTTACAGACCGCCGCCATATAGCCGGAATATTGCTGAGTGCGTCGTAAAACTAAACTCACTCGCGGACTCACTTGACGTACAAGTGAGATTTCCTTTTTCACCAAAGTTGCAAAGAGTTTCATACTACACTCGCGTAGAGCATACTTGATAAAGGTGACCTTATTCAAGGCCTCAGAAAGAGTTCATGGTAAGCATACAAAATTCTGAATTTGATGCACCACTTTCAAAAATAATATTCGCTATTTTGAGTTTTGCCATACCTTGCCTGTGCTTATATTAGGTGCTACCAAGCACCACCTTCCAAACACCTGCTATCGTCTCTAATTCGTGTTACAATCTATATCGTTGGAATCATACAATCAACTCAGTGATTTCACACCAATGAATAAAGGGTTTTCAAACCTATCTTGTATCTACGTATGATTGAAACTATAACAAATAAGGTGAGCGGAGGAACAGACATTTACTATGCCAGGTCTGATGATGAGTTTTACATTATAAATACATCTATTATATACCATAGATTACTACATGTTCATATACCGGTAAATCTTGAAAGGTCTGAGGCTTTTGTTGTATTCACTGATAATGAAAACAGTAATAGGTCGAGATATTGCCCAGAAACAACGTCGCGTCTTGGCGTGATTCAAACCAATGATAATTCGAAATGTGAAAAATGCGCAAACTCATCATGTGCCATCCAACAATGTGTGGGGCCAAGCAACCATCGACTACGCCAGGGATTATGGTGTGTTTACATTAGACATTACAATGGACACATGACTGGTTTAGCTGTTGGATTGCGGAGACAGTTTTATGCTTTATTCAATAGGCTGCATTTATAAAATTCTCATACTCGCCAGACACTTATTCAAATACATCAAATGGAGGCATGTTTTTTGCTAGAAAGTTTCTTTTTGGAAGATGAAAATGTGTGTGAAAACATTTTGCTAATGTCAGTTTGGCGAGAGAAGTTTTTTTGTCACAAGCCTTTGTCACATATTAGTTTTCATTAACACTGACGCCGTGGCACGTGTCCTTGAATCGGCCAACGATCTTCTCTTTCAGTGAGTTTGTGGACACAAGCTCAGCTAAACTGAAGGAAAATTCAGCTTGGGGGCTTTTGTGTGTTAATATCACATGCAGTGATATTTCAAAGAGAGTGATATCTATTAACTGTATCCACATCATAGTGCGTGCATTAAAATACCATTTAAATATTTCAAATTTTCCATTTTAGTTGTACATGCGATATCCCCGTGACCAATTGCCTGAAAGTCTCGCACCATATTTATTCTCTACAAATCATTTCGGTTAATGGTTTATAAATCAAACCCAAATGAGCCACCAACTTAATTATCACTAATAACATTATGGCAGATGCACCTTTACTTAACTTCATCCCTGACAGGTTCACTGCAAAAAACACAACCTTTCTTAATTCACGTCAACAGTTTGAAAGAAATCCGGAGAATTATAACCATTAACGGAGTGATCCAATGCACTTCATTCACATCATACGAAATCCGAACATCTGCATAAATATCCAAAGGTCCTCACACCGAGGCGTCCCCTAAACTTCCCCGATAGCATGGACTTTCCAGTATGGAATATTTCCCAGTGTCAGGGGAGACAACTAACAAAGCAAACATTGCGTGTATATTTTTTCTATGAGTGATGGTTATATCTAAACAATAAGCGGCCAAACAACAATTATCTGTAATCATAACTGGAAATAGCTGCTCTAGCAATAATCTCTATTACCAAATATAATTTGTCTTTGTTCTCGAAATCGATTGTCACATATGTAATATTTAAACAGTGCTTTGTTTCACTAGTATCTGTTCCATACACATTTGTCATAGCCACTAGATATTAGAATACTCCCTGAGGAGTCTGTTGGGGGAGTGGGACATAGTCAACATGTCCAACGATGCTAACAGGCTGAACATTACTTTTAAATTCATCATTTAGCATCATGTTTCATACAAATCCTGTACAGCCATGGCATTGGAATTTAATTATTCATCCAAAGTTAGAGATTACTGAGACAACATTGCCATTATTTATTTCTACGGCTGTTTATGCAATTAGCCATGAAATCCTGGGTTATAATTGGTCTTTAAAAATGCATGCTTGTCATAAATGGTTAGTAACGGGTGGTCAGTCGCACTAAGTTAGTAAATATAGATCATTGTATACTATTTGATTGATGTTCATGATATGAATAAATATCAGTTATTAATGTGAGGATATCGGCATATAACGCGATTAACCTTTACAGTCAACATGTGATATCTCATCGTTTGACGTTTATGTTTTGTATGTCACAGTGGTTTCTGAAATACTGAAGCCTCTCCCACACATGTTAGCATAGTGTCCATGTGAGGAAGACACTAAATATTCACATATACATACATTTCTTTTGCATCTAATTAAAACATATTCTAGCGAAAGTTATGTTTGTTTCTATTCTGTTGTGTTTACAGTAAAACTGGGTTGCTATTACTTCTTACACTCTATTTTTGCAATATTTTGGATATTTGCAAGCAGCGTGCAGTGGGTGGTCTTATGGCGATATATGATTATCGACTTTTTAAACACATCGCCCTTGAATGACTAAATACTGCATTTGTCAATGAATTATTTACGAATGGACAAACATATTTTTGGAATAGACACTAGCCACGTAAATACAAAAGAATTATATGATTCACTTATTTTCCTATTTTGAGGTGTCGAGATCGAGCCCACCTGTGACCGGGTGTAAAAACCTTGGAGTCAACTTTGTGTGCAGATTCTTTCCGTGTAGTCACAACCCCTAGTGAACGGAACACAACCCTGTGCACTTAAAAGAACCCACGAATCCCTTGGTAAATGACCGGATGATGACAAACACATATTTGCGGGTACAACGACCAGTTAACTTGGACAAAGTACTGTGACTATGTGTCCCAGTCCACCCAGCTGTGAGGTGGGTACCTAGATAGGATGAGACAGCTACTCGTACAAGTAACTCGGTACACCTGGTGGCAGCATGAGTTGTACTATCCCCACGGAGTTGAGACTGATCGTACGATGTGACACTGAGACTGACATCCAGTTATCGAGGGAAACAAATCCCAGCGCCTTGAGCAAGCACTAGTTGCATGGATATGTGCGCTATATAAATATCCTATAATAACGTCAGAACGCTGAAGAAGGTGAACTATCAGTGACACACAGATTTGTTGCCTGGTTAGATTTTTTTGTTTGTTGTTGCACCAGCCAGCAGTATTCTTGCTACACTGTATAATCATGTCGGTAATTGAGTTTGTTGTTTGGTACCTCTCTGGGTAATATTCCAGCTTAACAACGGCGTCTGCCAAATATGGAATCTTGATTAGACACTCTAGTGACTGACATCAGGAGCGTGCATTTGCTCATTTGGGTTACAAATACATACATCAATTAAGTAAGGGACAGGCACCACAAGCAACGGTTTCTGATGATCTGATATTATGTTGTTGTGAGTAACGAGTCACGTTGCTATTCGGATTGACAAATAGCTTTTTGACGAAGTCCGGGGTACGAGTTGATAGCCATTTGTATTCACAGTGCGTACGGTCGAGGTCTCTGTGTTGGGATTGTATGTGAGTAAAAAACTCATTATGTTCAACTAGCCTGTGAATTGATGCTGAACATCCATGCTCCTAGTGTAAACATACATCAAAATAGTTGGTTGTTGTTGTCTACGTCGCACCGAGCAATATTCCATTTAAATGGCGGTCTAAAGTAAAGAGGGCGTGGTGAATGAATGGCAGAATAGCGGATTCGAAAGACCTTTGTTCCCTAAACATCTTGCATATATGTGGATTTGATAGGATTTCTTTTAAAATTTCAATGAAGTCCGCTGTTGTTACCTTTGCATTTACGCGAACGTAAAAGAAATTCAGCCCGCATCTTTCATTTTAGACGAAACAGTTTCCTGTTTAAGTACCATACAAGATGACATCCAAAATGGAAAAGGAAGCCTGTCTGATTCGTTTATTTGAAACCGAGTTCTTTGACGGAAAAGATCTCAGAAAAAGGATGCAATAACTTTGAAATATTGGAGGAGGAACAAGGTGAATACAAATTGACCCGTCCCTCACCAGATTCGCTGAAGGGAATTTCTTGACATTCCTGGAAAACAGACAACCGTGTAATGTTTATACTGTTCAGATTAGGAGATTGAATTCAGATGGAATCGTTTGAGTCAGGAGATCGATGGGAAAGTTAAAAGATAGATATTCTGTACAGTGTTTGTCAGTAGTTGGATACTGGCAGTGTCTGGCTGGAGAAGGATGACAACAGGTCAGTTTGGTCAGGTTTGACCTCGATCTGTACACAGCCTGATGAATTACAGGTCACATTCAGGGTCTCTGGGGTGGAGATAATTTAAAATGTCTCGTCAAGAATGGAGTTATTTGCGATGAGGCTTGGCGTCGAATCGTACATGTTTACTGAGGTGTGTCGATGTACCTAAATTCCACTTTCACTGACACTGATTAATTTTTTATGAGACCTATAGAGCCGATGTTTATCCTGTTCATCATCTCACGGTAAAGCTTAACAACAATAGTCATCACAATGCAAATTGCATTAGATGATAGAGAATAACTGCCAAAATCAACATTTTCGCACCTCAAATAACTTTAAGCCCCATTTAATTTTAGTCCTACGTAGGAAGGAGAATGCTCGGTTGTGTTTCCGTGAGGTAGGTCGAGATGTATGCAACTTCATGACAATAATCGCAGCAAATGTCCCCACGTTTTAGCGGGGTGGCATTAACGCAATTACAGAGATAATAGGGATTATTTGGACCACGAATCCTTATTATAAATAAACTTCCAAATAACATATCAACATTCTCATGCTACAAATCGAGGTTTTCTGGCAAGTAGCCGTGTAAACAACATGCTCCAACTACGCTGTTTCGTAATAATGAATTCTTTGTGAGGGCCATTTTCAACGCCAGTTACCCTTTTCCCATGAGTTAGACTACAATATTGTCCTTCGAGTTAATAAGAAAAATAATTGAAAGACGTATGTTCGCCAAATGACGTTATTGATACAATTAGCTTTCGCTTGCTGTCCCCAAGGAAATACTTAATGCCAACGCAGTAATAACATACGCACAGTGTCATTCTTTAACAGTCGAAAATTTGCTAGCTGCCATGCAGATCGTCATTTGACATGAGGTGAAATACAATTGAGATGGCTTCAGCGTCTCTCACTAGAACCACAGAACCACTTATCGCCCTGGTGTCTTTCTTTAACGGCGCTGAACGTGGGTAAATCACCCAGTTGACCACAAAGGTTGCACAGGAGGCTTTTATGCATAGGTACCTTACATGAAATACATACCAACAGAATTTCTGATCGTTTCCGACATAAAAGGAAGGAGTGTGGATTTAATCACGTTGTTGACAGTGTGAAAACCCAAGTCCAAATCTCTTTAGCAGTTTGTTCTAGTTCTTGTGGAACAAAAGGATGAGCACCATATTCTATAGATAATGTATGCAGATTTACTGCTTGTGTGCAACAAGTTTGAAATCCAAACAGTAGGAATGTTTTGCAATAGTCTTCTATTCTTACATGAAGTACGATGAAACAACACCATACAATCAACATTGCCCTTTTCATACGTGACGGCATGTTTGACAGCTTACAAGTCCAGCTGAAAAACTACAGGTTACAGGTTAACGCATTAGTTACTATTTCAAACGATGCAGCCGTCCTTGGCTTCTCTTTAGATTAGAGATAGTCGTGCCGTTACCATGGAGATCTGACGCCGAGTTTCATATGTACTTGAAGAACGCCTGAGATGCAGTATAAATTACCCAGCAATATAAACTTTTCAGCGGTCATTTGTGTACACCTTGGCACTGAATCACATTGGAAGGCTAATTCCATTACGAATGATTGTACAATCATTCTTTTCCACAACTGGGTGAAGTATCCGTTCTTTATGGACTTGGTGTTACTGTTGTTCCAGTGAATATGATAGCTTGACAAATGCTTGAAGAGGCAAATACAGACAAATGAACTAGCATACGATATATTTTGTTTCATAAGTATTACTTTGATAACACTCAAACACGCTGATACACATAAAGCTTGATATTCAACATTGCTTTATGTGTCGAAGATATCTGCTGTAGTAGCAGTGTACAGATTGAAAAAACAGCTGTACCCAGCTTCCTACCATTCCTTCCTTCATTATGCATATGAATCAGAATTCCTCCTCTGACAAAATCAAAATCAGCTAATTTGACGAGATAATTAGTCTAAGCTTCAGATACATCTTTCATCTAACAGCTTTCAATAAGTTTTACATAGTCAGTTCCTATCCACTTACCTACCCACCTGAACCTGAAATAACGGAGACAAGTGACCACCGCAACTATTTCCTGTTTGTGTCTATGTGTTAAAATTCAGGCTGTCTAACAAAAGAGATGACGTCAGTACTACCCTGTGACAAAATAGTTTCTGGATCAGAGTTACCACATTCAAGCCCTCAGAAGTGGTGCATGGAAGACCTTCACTGGATATTGCTAAATGTGACGCATCGGCGACAACAATTGTCCGCAGGTTTGATTTGATTTGTACCATGTGTTCCTAATTGTTTGAAATGTACAAATGACTAGCAAATGATTGTGGCAGGTACACAGGTGGCCACATACCATTGTACCAACACCTAATTTGATTTAGGTTTCTTACAGTTGGAATTATACAATCGACTCTACTTCTATTTAGCAGTGTGCTTATGGATATTCGGGCTTTCATTGTATCTTCTCATCCAAAACAACTTTTCCCAATACATGCACCAGTGATTGAACTAAACCAGCAATAGGTCGGACACGGGCAAGGATATTCCGCCAGACACACCTAGAACCATCTGGGCGAACCAGAAATCAAATAGATTAATGACTCAAGCTAGTTTTAAATTGTTGTGTGATCATCTAGTCATCATACTGTCTGACATTTTTAAATATATGTATATGTTATCCCCAAAAAGAAACGCATAAGCGATTTGTAAGTTTAAAAATCTTTTAATTACCTATTGCGTTCACACAATCGTCAAAATATGTAACAAAAGTGTTGATAACATGATTTTACACAATTGCACAAGTAAAACATGAATATGACCTGAAAATGTTGATTTTGATGAGATTTCTAACAAGGATTAGAAAGGCATCGCCACAACCCAGCAGAAATCACCGTAGAATTGAAATTGTGCAGCAAAGAGCCATCACTGTCACTTAAAATATCCACTTGTTTGTATAGATATCGCCTTCTTCTAAAGTAGTGTAAAATTTCACGCACTAATTTCTATTTGTGGACGAGTTATACAACATTTTGGCAACAGATTTCTCGTCTAAACTCAATCATTATCAAGGTGCGAAAGACTGCGCCTTGGCGCCATAGCCACTGGTCCACACATATGTGCCATCCAACAATATGTGAATGCAGGCAACCATTTACAACACACATTACCCCGACGCTTATGTCAGTAAGTAGCTTTCACAGAATTCTCATGCTCGCCTGCAGACACTTAATGAAATACAGACAAATGGAGGCATTGTTTGGTCCTAGAAAATTTCTCTTGGGAAACGAATATGTTTAACAAAACCTTTTGCTAATGTCAATTTAGCGATTTCTCCCCAAACCTTTGCCACGCATTAGTTTTTACCGGAACTAATGCTGTGACACGTGTCTTGGAATTCATCACCTATCTTTCAAGCAGTTATGGACATGAGTTCACTCAAGCTGAAAGAACGTTTAGCGTGGGAAGTTGTACGCATGAGTATCACACACAGCGATGTTTGGAAGAGAGTTTAATGTCGATTGATATTTATTACCTCCATCCCCGTGATATTTACTTAAATGGCATTTAAATAGTTCAAAGTTTCATTTTAGTTCCACATGCGACATTTCGCAAATCCATTGCCCGAATGTTTTTCGCCATATTTATTCTCTACACTTAAAAGGATCTGGTTAATGTTTCATCGTTCAAACCAATATGAGCTATCACCAGCATTTGTTAACAAGGAAATGGGTAAGTAGAACGAACAGGGACTCTCATCGTATTCTTTCCATCAGGAAAAGTATGTGTCAAAATAGCCTTTGCTCAGTTTCATTCCTGACAATGTAATTAAGTAAAACACTACGTTTCTAAATTCAAGTCATCGATCAGCATGGAATCCAGATACATTCTCAAACCGACACACCCCTAAATCGGCATTTCAGGAGTTGGAATATACTCAGTGCAAGTTTACACAAAAATCCGAGCATAAGACGTGTATGTGTGTGTGTGTGCGCGCGTGCGTGAGTGTGTGTGTGTGTGTGTCTGTCTGTCTGTCTGTATGTATGTATGTATGCCTGCATGTATGTATGTGCGTGTATGTGTATGTGTGTGTGAGTGTGTATGTGCGTGTGTGTATGTGTGTGAGAGTATGTGCGTGTGTGTGTGAGTGTGTATGTGCGTGTATGTGTATGTGCGGGTGTGTGTGTATGTGCGTGTGTGTATGTGTATGAGTGTGTATGTGCGGGTGTGCGGGTGTGTATATGTGTGTGAGTGTGCATGTGCGGGTGTGTGTGTATGTGCGTGTGTGTGTATGTGTGTGAGTGTGTATGTGCGTGTATGTGTATGTGTGTGAGTGTGTATGTGCGGGTGTGTGCGGGTGTGTGTTACGTATGCGTATGCGATGGCTCCATCTTTACAATAAGAGCGACCCTTTTTCATTATCCTAACTGGAAGTAGCTGCTCTAGCATTTATCTCAAACTCTAAATACCATTCGTCTTTGACTTTAGTTAATATTCAAGTGGTGCTTCGTTTCTGATTAATACAGAAGTTTCGTTGGCCATTGATGAAAAACAGATACCCCAATCGCACTTAACATGTTCAAACGATACTAACAGCTTACTATTATTTTTTTTATTAATTTCACTATTCATCATCATTTGGAATTCCAACCATGTATAGGCATGTCACAGTAATTAATACACAAGTCAATTATGCATTCAAAGTTTCAGATCAATAAGGACGTGATGATATTTCAAAGAAGGATAATCCCGGTTACAATTGGTCTCCATCGATTCAAGAGTAGTCTAATGTTTTGGGAATACAGAAAAGGGTTCTGTCCGTACGTCCTCATACTTCGTCCAAAATATATCTCCTAAACTATTTGTGATAGCTTACCCAAGCTTGGTACACGTCAAGCAAGATCCCTAAATGTGCCTCTTGGGGGTTAGACCCAGACACATGGAAACGTGACTTAGGCTGTGACTATGAGGATGTCATCTTGTCCTTAGCTAAACTATATATGCTAGCTACATCAAACGTGGTGCCATATATCATGCATGATCCCCAGATGTGCCTTTTGGAAATTAGAGCCAGATATGAATTTATATTTTACGGTTTCCATGGAAACGTGACTTATGCTGTGGTTTTGAGGATACTATTTTGTCCGGAGCAGATCTCTTAAACTGTACATACTAGCTTCATCAACTTGGTACACGTATCAAGCAGGATACCTAGGTGTGTCTTTGGGAGAATAGAGCCAGATTTGAATTTATTTATTTACTTACTTACTTACTTACTTACTTACTTACTTACTTACTTACTTACTTACTTACTTACTTACTTACTTACTTACTTACTTACTTACTTACTTACTTACTTACTTAAATTTGGTACACATGTTCGCCATGTTCACCACGATCCCTAGATGTGCCCTTTGGGGGTTACACCAGTGTGTGAATTTTATATTTTGTGGTTTCCATGACAACAAATTTGACTTTGACTGTAATTTGATGGTTGAACTTTAAAGCCGTTCACAATTTCTTCACTTCACCAAACGTGTCATATAGAGAGTCTGGTGGCACAGTGGTGCATTTTGGTAGGTTTGGTTTTCAGAAGTCCATACTAACACGTTCGACCTCGACTGAATTTGGTGGTTGTGTTCTTTTCAGGTGCAATACTGTAAAACCTGTGGGCATTGATGACTTTAAATTTCTCTTCTTGTCTATGTTTGGAGATCAGCATATACTCTTAACGATACTAATGATATCTGTCAGTGTGTCCCTGCTCATCGTTTAACCTATATATTTTACAGCGGTGTCAGAAATACTAAATCCCAGCTGAGTTGACCTTTGTCTCCCACACATTTTGCCCTAGATTCCATATTATGAATGTTCCAGTATATAATCAATAACCCCTAGGGATAAAAATGTTTGCTTCCCATTGTGTTGTGTTTTAGTCAAAGTCGAATGCTAACCATGCTTTCACTTGTCTATTTGCAAGCGGTATACAATCGAAAATATTGCAAACTTATATGCTCTTTGATGTTTGTGTCACTTAAATCACCAGATAATGCATTTGCTTGTGATAGTTTACGATTGAAAATAGATGTTTAATAACAAACACTTACCATGGTAATAAAACGTCTAAGAAAAATTGTATAATGATAATTGATAAAATATATAGCTTACATAGTCATCTGTTGAATACTTGTGTAGAATATATTGCTCGGTTTGGCATTAGTTTGGTTCCTAAAAGTTTGTTTGTCGTGTAACGCAACCATCAATGATGGCGGTGTGTAAACAGCTGAGTCTGCAATACACATACTGGACATGCTGGACATGCGTTTGTTTGTTTGTTGTTGTTTTTTGTTTGTTTTTTTGTTTGTTGTTGTTTGTTTTCTGTTTGTTTGTTGTTTTTTGTTGTTGTTTTTTTGTTTTGTTTTTTTTTGTTTTTTTCTTCTCTAAATTATTTAATTTTTTTATTATTATTATTCATTCAAGTCAGTAGACAGTTACACAAATAAATGATGCAACAGCACAAGTACACAATAAGACAAAAGTTCATATGGATAAAAGTTGTACATACTGGATATATGGCAGCAGTGGTGACCATTTTCTGTCAAATGGTAACATTTTATTATTCTTAGTAGCAATAAACTTTTCAGTTTTGAATATATCACCCAGTATTTTTAGAAATGCGTCCAGTGATAACTTGGTGTTTTTAATACTTGATACATGAATGTATTTTTTACCAGCAAGAAGTATATGGTTCATTGAGTCATTAAGTCAAAAGACATGCGTTTGTTGTTTGACTCCCCTCACTCTACAATATTCAGGCTACACAGCGGCGGCCTGTCAGACGAGACAATCTAGTGACTGACATCCATCATGAGTACAATTGGGTTACAAATTCATGCAATAGCCCTGTAAGGGACCGTCACCATCCGATCATCTCGTACTACAAGGAAGGGTTTTTTGGGGGATGGCATTATCTTTATAAGGAAAACGTTTCACGTAGCGCTTCAAAGGATGGACGAATATCTGTATTATGCATTAATAGCCGTTTTCAAATGTAATCCGTACCGAGGAGTAGGGGTTCAAGTGTTGGGATTTTGTACCAGGGATTAAATCTCATTTGTCTTAACTCGTCCTTGAAATACTGCTGAGTATCCTTGTTTCTGGTGATGACATTACCAAACGCCCTGACAGTTGAATGAGTCAACAATTTAAGAGGCCGTAGAGATCGAATACAAAAGCGCATTGCTCCCTGAACAGCTTGGATATCTGTGGATCGATGACATGTCTTCTAACATTAAGATTAACAGATAGTCCAATACATTAACTTTTGTATTTACACGAACGACATAGAAATTCTAGTTGCATCTTACATCTAGACAACAGAACAATTTCCCATTTAAATACTATACAAGCTTACTTCAAATGGAAATTGAAGCCTGTCTAATTGTTTGATGTTAAACCAAATGTTTTGACGTAAAATATCTGAGGAAAAAAGACACAATAACTTAGAAATATTGAAAGAGTGACATGTCGAAATCATCATTAATCTTGACAGGATTTTTGGCATCGCCAGCAGACTTTCATCTGACGTTGAACTGTGATATAGTTATACCGCTGAAATTGAATCAGGTGGAATCGTTTGAGTCAGGAGATCGATGGGAACGTTCAAAGATAGAGATTTATTACAGTGTTTGTCAGTAGTTGGATGCGGGCGATGTCTGGCTGGAGAAGGATGACAAGAGGTCTGTTTGGTTAGGCTTGACCTAGTGGTGGTGGCAGCTTTATGAATTCCAGATCACGTCCAGGGTGTCTGGGGTAGAAGTAATTCAATAAGCACTGTCAAGGATGGAGTTATTTGCGTTAAGGCTCGGAGTGCCTTAACCGTACATGTTTTCTGAGGTGTGGTGCCGTTATGGCGATATAGTGAAAGGTGGCGTCACGAATACTCTAAATCATATTTGTTAAATTGATGGTGGTCACATGAGAATGTTGTCACAATCTTGAAACAAACTATTTGTTTATAAACCATGCGGTAATTTAAAGTCGATTTCTACCAGCTCGTCACTTCAGTCAAAACGTATTTAAAACCTTAGCAGTAATCATGAAATATGCCCTTACTATCCAAATTGGATTGAATGTATAATACTGCAATTTACATTTAGAATATATGCTTGACATTTATGTTTGATCCAAATTCTGTAAAATGTTTTAATCGTTATAGTACGTCTATTATGTCGTCACACGAAACTTTAAGGACATTTGGAACTTCATTTATACCTAATAAATATAAGTGCTATATAATGAAAAAATAATGATTGTAGAATTTACACCGATCCGTGAAAAACAAAAGTTGTGCGGACATCAAGGAACTACCACATAAGACATAACGCCATTGTTCAGTTCCCCTCGATATGTCAAGAAATTATCTAGAACCAGCAATTCTTTTCCAAATAGTGAGTGAGTGTGTTTAGTTTTACGCGGGTTTTAAGTTTAGCAATATTTCAGCAATATGACGACGGGGGATCAGAAATGGGCCTCACTAATTATGGGGAGTCGAACCCGAGCAAACGCTTTAACCACTAGGCCACCCAACCACCCTTTTTTCAAAGAGCGTAAAACGGCGTGTTAACACAATATATTCAGAGAGCATAACTTTGATCCTATACAGCTATTGCTATCTGTTTGTGTGAATATTTTTATACAATATTATCTTATTTGAGCTTATATTGACTTAACATTGTATAATTCTATATTAGTCTCCGATCTACAATATTCTTGGCAAAAACTGGGCCTCTTTCAACTGCCATAAGACGCGATTAAATGGAATAGGTCCCAGAAAACTGTAATTGTTCATCATCACCCGATATGCTGTTTTTTTCTCACAATATCAGCCACTGGTTTAGATTATGTCATTTACTGCTTGAAATAATATCTTTGGATGAGTACTGACTATGACAAATATAATAAAGAAACACACATAATAATAACATTGAATATGATGAGTTCAGTTTGATGAGTAAAACTTTGCATTAGCTGATTACTGAAATGCAGTTTACAAACTCACTCTTGGTAGCATTTCCGCACTGAATAGTTCATTAGACATTCTGCAAATGTAAGGCAATTGATTCCCTAAGAATAATGGTAGAAATAGGCTTCGAACATTATTTTTGTCACATTTGGATTTATCCCCGCACGTCTACCAGAATACATTTCAAAAGTTTTACTAAGGTCTTGAACGTCACATCGTCGTTGACGTTGACGTCAAAGTTACGACTAAGACCCATGTGAAATCATCTGCCCGTCTATTATTATCGCTTCCTTAATACTGATCTCATGATTTAAATAACCACATCATCTTGCTGATTACAGGTGTAATGGACCTCAACATCCAGCAGAGACGCAAGTGCATGTTACCAGCAATTACACCAATATATCTGATGCCACAGATATTTGTTCTAATCGCAGTTTCGAGCAATTTGTCTCGACGGAACAGCTTTCGTTTATCTGGTCATCAAGACGAAGACACCCATAGCTTTTCCAATATTGGCGTGATTTCGTGCGAAGTCGTTATTTACTGTAATAGTCCGTGATTGGTAAGGACGATATGGTGAAGATTGGTCCAGGGGTTATAGACGTATCCCGCTTACTAAATCAAGGATAAGATGATAGTCGTTATTGACTGGCCTCCCATCGTCTGGAAGAGCGTCTGAATCGTCATCCTCCATTGACAGAGATTTGTCATGATGTACAGTCCTGTTTGTTGCTATAGACAGATCCTGTCTGGGTATTCTTTATATGTGGTTAAAAGACAACTGTCCTTTCCACATGTTTCTGAAAACATCGTTCCAGGTGGACATCAAGACGACGTGGTTTCTGAACATCCTGAAGTCATCATGATGTTTCATGATACTCTTATATCGGCATTGGTATCAGGAATATTACATAAAGTGCATATTACTGGTTGTGAGACTGACTGCGCATCGTTAAGCTGGATAAGGATCTTCGGATACAGATATTTACCTGTTAGAGTCATATCCATTTAATAGCCTTTTCAAGATTAAAGCCCCAAGGTGCCTTACAGAAAACAGAGACACTGTGCAGAATGCAATAACTAGCTTAGGTCCTAAAGTGGCAAATTCATGTTTGTGGGTAATGGGGAATAGGTCAGAACTTCCAAGCTGTCTAAGATCTACGTGAAATAGGCAGCAGTTTGCTCAGCTTTAAAAACCATTACTTGTCAGTTGACTGCAATTGGTTCTCCATTGTAAGTCGCACTTCACCATGCTTTTGTGGGATCAAATATTCTCGCCTTTTCATGAACAGCAATTCAAATGGGATCATCATTGTTGAAAGGAATTCTTACTTTATCTCATTTAAATACATCGCATATGTGGATTTCTCGCTTAGAGCTGGTCTTTATCGGATTTGGCTTGTCCTAAGTGGCAGTAAACGGGATCATAACTTGTGGTCAGACTCGCTGATTTCGTTGTACCCCAATTGCATAGATCGATGCTCATGCTATTGCACAGACCACCGCCATTTAGCCAGAATATTGCTGAGTGTGGCGTTAAACAACATATAAAAACAAAGGGCGATGGTTACGTTCGATGACTTGTTTGGCACATGTGACTGTATGTCGAACTTTCCTGGTTCACATCCACGCCAAAACGACTTCACTGCCAAGATTCAGCGACCTCCAACTGGTGTCTGGCAACACCACGCGCATTGGTTTTCGACGTTTACCGTAATGACGTTGACACATAATGATCCGAGTAATACAAGTCAGTTATGCCTGATATATTAACATGTTATTTATTAAAATAACAAAATAAAATTACAAAAAAATCCATTTTCCAACCAAATAAAGTTTCGTGTAATCCAAACATTTGGACAGTTTTCTGTAATAATTATTCCATATCAGTTTCAAATGTTGATGTTGAATGTTTGTTAAGTAAACCGTTGATAATTGTGACGTCAAGCCAATAATCGAGGTATGTTTCCCGCATGACTTAAGATCGGAACGTGACAGACGATGGAGCTAATGTGTTCCACAAATGTGTCTTGACAAAATTCCAAACAACCCGCTAAAACAACCCATTCTACAAATGTGTTTAGAACTTGCAAATAGCAGTGTTCCCCGCAGGGTATTAGAAAGGAAAAAACAATTGCTTGCAAAGGTCATTTTTCACTGCGATGTGTTGCATTCTCCATGGACCTCTTCCATTGGAGTTGTTTCCGTGCATTAGAAGATGTCAAATTACTGAGCGTGCGTAACACCTTTCCAGGTGACATTATGGATACAATTACCTTCTCCTTATGCTCCCTAACAAAACATTTATGCCGAGGCAGCCTTTGCAAAAGAGGCTATGGTGCGAGACCAGAGTCAATTCATGAGGAGTAGTATACTTTAAATGGGCCTCCTCTTCTCTTTCCGAAATCACTGATCATGCTGAACGTGGGTAAATCGTCCTATCAACCACGTGGTTGACGTGCCCGTGTGGCTAATGTTTAACATATGTGAGGGTCGGTCATGATTAGTGAAGATGGATAGTAACTTTCATATTTATATTTTTTCTGATAAGTACAGGAGGACATACTGGACAACAGACTTGACACCTTGCAATTGATTGAAAAATGACAGGTTAGCAGTTAACAAAGAAGCTTGTTTCAAAAGATGTGTTGCCGTTCTTGACCTCTGAGAGTGGAACTCGTTAAGGATAGTCTTTCCGGCTGGAAATCTGACACCGACCTTTACATGTTCTTGAAGAACATCTGGGGTACGTACTTAATTACTCGGTTAGCAATGTCAACCTTATATTGAGCTGTTACATGTTTCTCCGGACTCAAGATTGGAGGCTACTGTTTCATTACGAACTGTAGACACTGATTCCCACAAGACACAAATGTCCAGTTCCATATTTGGGTGAAATAACTCTTCAGTCTTGGTAAGTGCAGTTGCAGAAGATGTCTTAAACTGACAATCACTTATCACAAATGAGACTTTTTCACTCTCAACGCACTCTCAACGTCGTAAAAATGTCAATTCATACGACAGATCGTATCACAAAATGTGGTAAAAGACAAACAAATTAAGTTACCATGTTACTGGTTCCTCGAGAGTAATGTCATTTCACAAATCTGACTTTAAAAGAGATCAGTTTTATTTCACGTACACGCTGCAGCACGTGCCGTCCAATGGGCCACTGGCTGTGTACCCGTTCAGGCTCTTTGAACAACAGCTCAGTCAAACTGATAGAAAGCTCAGCGAAAGAATTTCAAGGGTTTCAAGTAGTTGTATCGCATACAGTGATGCTTTCAAGCGGGTTTGTTGTGTGATGATAATGATTGATTTTTATCAACTAACAGTGCTTCAAACTGAGAGGCAGTGGCAATTTATGAATGCATATTTGTGTATTCGTGACGTGATATATTGACATGGATTTAACTGGTTCAAATTCCCTACTCCACATCCACACATTACACCTGTGAATTACGTGAATGCCTTACACCAGATTTGTGCTATTAACGTTGTATCGATCTTGTAGAAAGGTTCATAAATCAAATCGAGTTGAGCTATCTTCTGCTTAAACCTGGAAATGTGGTTGTAAAATATACATGAAATGTCACGATATTCCCTCCATCAGGGAATATAGGTGTTACATTGTCCTTTGCTTACCTTCATCAAGGACACGTTAATCCCACAACGCTTCAAAATACAGACGACTGACCTGAATACCATAGGGAGGATTTGTTCGGTTCATTCAAACCAATCCAAGCCAAAACATAGCCACTAATTCAATAACATCCTCAAAACGCCCTGCTCACTGAAATATCTGATATAATATGATTTCCTAACGGATAGATTTTTTTCCAAGTGCCGGTGTATATCTCTTTATGCATGTATTTGCTACAAGAAGAGAACCAGACCGTTTTCAATAGCAGTAGGAAATTGCTGCTCTTTCACCAATCTCTATTACCAAGTTTATTTGTCTTTGTTCTCCAAATCGATTTGTCTAGAATTTCATACATATTTCAGGTTTGCTCTGTTTCATGCGTATCTGTTTCAGTTCACCAAGGGTGGCGGCTACAAGGATTTGGTCTATCCTGCTCACCATGTTTGAACGATTCTAACAGATTTTAACTGCCTATTTGGGTCACAGCCACAATTTAACAGCATTCATTCCAAGTATGAGATCAAATGTAGGGATTTTATATCAGGAATAACGCCTCACAGTGTTTAACTGACCCTTGAAGTGAAGCACAGGATCCATGTTCCTGGTGTAAAGATGCATCAAAGGTGCCGACCTTGGAAATGCACTTACAAGTAAGAGGCCATAACGACTGAATGGCCGAATAGTGACTATAAAACATCCTGGGTATTTGTGGATTGATAGCATGTCTCCTTTTTAACGTCGCTGCAATAATATTACGATGAACTCTCACATAGTCCCTTTTGTATTTACGAGATTTAAAAGAAATTCAAGTGGCATCTTACATCTTCGACAACAAAACAATTTCCTATTTAAATGCCATACAAGCTCACTTCAAAATGGAAAAGGAATCCTGTCAAATTCTTTGATGTTAAACCGAGTTCTCTGACATGAAAGATCGGGCAAATGGTAAAACTGACAAGTGTATTCATCGGAGACGACGGAGGCAATTTTGAAATAAACTAACTAGTAACAGGATGATAGAATATTTTCCTGTCTCTCATCAGATGAGCTGAACGGGATTTCTTGACATTGTCAGAAGACTTTCATCTGACGCAGAACCGTGATACGTTATATTGCTGGGATTGGGAGGACTGACTCAGACAGAATCGTTTGAACGGGCATCGATGGTACGTTCAAAGATAGAGATGTATTACAGTGTTGGTCAGTAGCTGAACATTGGCGGTGTCTGGCCAAGGGAAGATGACAGGTTGCAATTCCAGTCAGGTGGCACCTGACCATCTCAGGGGATGCTGAAATTTCATAAGCATCACGGGCATAGGCTTGATATAAGGTTGTACTTGTTACTGAGGTGTGACGCCCACATGGGGATGTACCAAAGTTTGATTTCATCACATCATCTTTCTCTTGCGTATTGATCTTACGGTTATGTGAAGAGTATTTTAACGTCATCTTTTGAAGCTGAACTTCAAGTCGTTTATTTGATAGAGAGTTATAAATGTCATTTCTATACGAATTATATCAGAAAATCCAGGAAAGCTGTCACCTGCATTACGAGAATGTCCGACTCTGTATGATTGAGTATAGTTTTACGCCACTTTGAGCAGTATTCCAGCAATATCGTGACGGGAACACCAGAAATAGGTTTCAAATATTGTAGTCATTTGGGGAAACGAATCTGGATGACGATTGAATGCTTTAATCATTAGGCTACCCCGCCGTTCTATAGAAAGAAATGGAACACGCATGACAGTAGCGATTGATCCATGTTTGTCTTTAGTCATTTCCAACTCGCATTATAAGCCTAAAGTATCACGACTGAACGCTTATAACTATACAAAATATCAACTTCATTTCTACCAAATACAAATGAATACCTAAATTACGGAATCTGATCCGTGAAGGTCCAGAGTATAATAAGCCTTCAGCAACCCATGCTTCCTGTAAAAGGTGACTCAGCTTGTCGTAATAGGCGACTAACGGGATCGGGTGGTCAGGCTCGCTGACTTGGCTGACACATGTCATCGGTTCCCAATTGCGCAGATCAATGTTCATGCTGCTGATCACTGGATTGTGTGATCCAGACTCGATTATTTGCAGACCGCCGCCATTTAGCTGGAATGTTGTTGAGTGATGCGTAAAACTCAACTCACTCACTCCCAACCATCTAAGGACTCCTTTAGATTGCAACCTCATTCTCCCCAACAAACAGCATAGTGATTTATAGAATGGAATCTCAAATTAATGCTCGTGGGTAATGCGGCTTCCAGGTTTGAAGCGCCAGATTTCTCAAGTCCATTGTTTCAGGAATGTTCAGTGTGAAACTGCGACTGCGTTTCTCAGCTTCAAAAAACATAGCATGTCAACTGACTGAAAACAGTTGTCTTCAAATGATCCGGACTTCACATTCCTTTTGGTGAAGGGTGAGAAAATCCGCTCACTTTTTCATTAACAATATACAGATACCCCCAAGGGCGCTGGTTGGTGTCGTCTGTTTATCACACTCAACATGTTCAAAGGATTCTAAGATACTCGCTATATTTTCTTGAATTAACAATTTAGTATCATTCGACATTCAATAGTAAACATTCATGTCATTGTAATTAACACACATTTCAATAACCAGAGTTTCAGATAACAACGGACGCAGTGATATTTCAAAATACTCGTATGCAATTACCTGTGAATTTCTCTGTCTTCACTGATCCATTTTCGTCGTAAGAGTTGTGTAATGTTTATCAGTACTCTTAACAACATTATCAATATCTGTCAATTTGTCCCTGCTCATCGTTTGACCAATATATATTTTACAGCAATGTCGGAAATACTGCCCAGCTGGTTTGACCTTTGTCTCCTCCATCATCAGTAACCCCTCCGGACATACTCTTATTGTGCATATTTTACAATATTCTAAGGCAAAATATGTTTGTTTCCTATTTTGTTGTATTTTAGAGAAACCGAAATGCTAATACTGTTTTAAGCGGTTCACAACTGAAAATATCACTAAAATATATGCTCGTCGATGTTTGAAACTCTTGAATGAGTAATAATGCATTTACATATGATATGATATTTTACAAATGAAAATAGACCTTTAATAACAAACACTATCCCAGGTAATAGCAACTCATTCTGTGAACATGTCTATCATAATTGATAAAATATACAGCTTATACCAGTCATATGTTGAATACATATGTAGAATTACTGGCAATTTTACTCGATTTAGGATTATTTTGATTTCGTAATAAATTATGTCTGACGAACAGAAGCAATGACAATGGAGCAGAAGCAGTTAGCAGAAGGCTGAAATGGGTTGAAGGCCACTGAGCTCCATGATAATCCAACCTGTTGCCAGGTAATGTAGGTGTGTTTGTCGTGTAACACAACCACCAGCCTTACAATGAAACATTTGAGTCTGGAATAGACGTACTGGATATGAGTTTGTTGTTTGACGACCCCCTCGACAATATTCAGGCTAAACAATTGCGGTCTGTCAGACGAGACAATCTAGTGACTGACACCATGAGCATGGTTTTACATAATTGGGTTGCAAATTCATGCATCAGCCAGGTCACCTCTTTCTGTGAACATGATATTATGTTTTTACGTATAGCGTTTCATAGAAATTTAAGTTGCATCTTGCATCTTAGACAACAAAACAATTTCCCATTTAAATACCACGCAGGCTTACTTCAAAATGGAAACTGAAGCCCGTCTGAGCCTTTGATGTTAAACCGAATTCTTTGACGTAAACGATATGTGGAAAACGACGCAATAACTTTGGAACATTGAAAGAGTGACATGTCGAAATCATCATTAATCTAGACAGTATTTTGGGGCAGCAGACTTTCATCTGACGTAAATTAAAATCGTCATATGTTTATACTTCTGAGATTCAGTCAGATTCAGTCAGTAGTTGGATACAGGTACTGTCTGGCAGGGAAAGGATGACAAGAGTCAGTTTGGTTAGGCTTGACCTAGTGGTGCTGACAGTCTGAGGAATTCCAGATCACGTCCAGGGTGTCTGGGGTAGAAGTAATTCAATAAGCATCGTCAGTGATGGAGTTATTTGCGTTAAGGCTCGGAGTGCAACCGTACATGTTTCCTGAGGTGCGGTGCCGTTATGGCGATATAGTAAAAGGTGGTGTCACGAAACTCTAAATCGCATCTGTTAAATGTGTGGTGGTCACATGAGAGTGTGATGACACAAACTTGAAACCGTTTGATAATGAATCATGCGGTAATTTAAAATCGATTTCAACCAGTTCGTCACTTCAGTCAAAGCTTACTTTAAACATTAGCAAGCACAGTTAGTTAGGCAAGTGTTATGCAAATTGCCTTCAATTAATAATACTGCAATTTACATTCCAAGAAACTATATGAGCTTTGTAAACTTCATTTATACCTAATAAATATACGTGCTTGACCTAAAGAATGGAAAAATATAATGATTATACAATTTACATCGCTCCATTAAAAACGAAAGTTCGGCTGACATCAACGAACTACCATGCAAGACATAAAATGTCATTGTTCAGCTGCCCTCGATATATCAATAAATTCTATACAACCAGCAAACCTTTTCCCAAAGAACGTTAAAACGGTGTGTAAACACATTATAGTCAGAAAATATCATTTTTAGACTAAACAGCTAATACTGAGTTAAATCTTTCTTTATACTATAACAGTTTATGTGAGTTTATATTGACTTAATATTTTCAGTGCAAGTTACCAGCACTTACACCAGTACACACCAGTATGTTGCCATAGATATTTGTTCTAATCGCAGATTCAAGTAATTTGTCTCTGCAGCTATGCAAAGGTTTTCCAATATCAACGTGACTTCATCAGAAGTCATCATTTACTGTGATTGATTATTACTGCTTGGTTGGTTGCATCGATCTGGTGAAGATTTGCCCTGGGTTAAGATGATAGTCGTTATTCACTGGTCTCCCATCGTCTAGATGAGCGTCTGAATCGTCACCCTCGACTGACAGAGATTTGTCATGAAGTACAGTCCTGCTTGTTGCTGTAAATAGACCCTGTCTGGATATTATCCATACATGTTTTTTCAAAAATGCCCTTTCTACGTGTTTCTTAAAACTCGTTCCATGTGGACATCAAGAAGACGTGGTTTCTTGAACATCCTGAAATCATCAAAATGTTTCATGATACCGTTATATCAGCACTGGTATCAAGAGTATTACATAAAGTGCATCTTACCGGGTGTGAGATAATTGGGTGCGGCTCGTTATGCTGCATAAGGAGGTTCGGATACATATATTTTTCTGTTCAATTACTGTAAACAGACAAATTTTCGCGACCGTTTAATTTTCGCGAACTTCACGTCAGGCTTCATGGCCCGAGAATAAAAACACGCGATAATATAGATATATCACACGCTCTATTCAGGGACGTCAACAACACAAAAACAATACAGGTGTCATTGCTCAA
This sequence comes from Haliotis asinina, assembly GCF_037392515.1. NCBI lineage: Eukaryota > Metazoa > Mollusca > Gastropoda > Lepetellida > Haliotidae > Haliotis > Haliotis asinina. Next base: position 26,652,000 of record NC_090294.1, on the reverse strand, counting down.
TCACGTGTCACCCCTGGGCTAATCTGGATTAACACGGCTCAATCACGTTCTATTTCATTGCTCTTAAACCTAATTGAAAAGGATTAATTCTGAAATCAGTTACATGAATTTGTTGTTAGATCACGTCACAAATCTGTTTATTTTCTAACAGCTCAATGGTCACGCACCTGTGTGTCGTGGAAAAACATTCAGAGACGCCCCTGTAACAAGATCACCTCGCGGAGATAAGAAGGCGCGAAAAGGTTTAGTGACCGTCACTCGCGAAAGAAGGCGCGGAAATAAGACAGTTTACAGTAGTACATGTCATGTTGTCGTGTTACCATTGGTGACATAAATCATGGTCATAACGCCATTTAAGCACCTTGCTATCATGTTCGAAACATATCCTTTTAATAGCAAATTACTGTTTGTGGGTAATGCCGGATCTAACTTAAAACGTCCAGGCTTTTAAATACGTTCTTAAGATCCGTTCTTCTTGATACAGGCACAGCTTCAAGCACCATGTCATCTAACAGCAGCTGTTTCTTCTTTATGCCTTGCACTTCACCATGCTTTTGTTGATGGGTGACGAGTGGGGCCAAATATTTTCACGAACAGTAATTCAAATGGTTTCATCACTATTGATAGGGATTCTTTAACACATCCCCGTGATATATTCAGAATCGTACTTTACCTCATTTAAATACATCGCATACCTGACCCGTGGATTTCTGGGTTAAAGGTGGTCTTCAGCAGCCCATGCCGATGCTCATGCTATTGGTCAGTGGAATGTCTGGTCAAGAGTCCGACTCGATTTTTCACAGACCGCCGCCATTTAGCCAGAATATTGCTGAGTGTGGCGTCAAACAACACATAAATACAAAGGCGATGGTTAGGCTCGATGACTTGTTTCGCACATGTGATTGTATGTCGACCTTCCCTGCTTCACATCCACGAAGACGACTTCTGTCTATAAAATCTATAAAAATTAAATTTAAATTGTAGAGCGCTAGGATCTGGCAAAACAACTCAAAAGCGCTATTTTATCAAAATCTCTGTTGAGGAACATCATATACCTTCCTGAAAATGTGGGTCTTTAGATTTGCTTTGAACGCTGGCAGTTTATCACGTGACCTATGACTGAATGGCAGACTGTTCCAGATGGTTGATCCAAACCTGTCGAAACATCAGTCTCCAAATGTTTTTGGTTTTGTTGTTGTGTCACCGGGAAGCAGTTGATCGCGTGACCTTGGATATTGTGTTGACTGGCAGAGTTTAATGCGGCCTATGAGATATGCTGGAGCGAGTCCATGTAGACATTTGAATAGCATCACTGGTATTTTGAAACAAATCCGATATCCGTATCCAGTGGAGCTGATGCAGTAATGTGTTCCGCTTTCTAGCGCAGCTTTATTGTGGACTCTCTGCAGTTTCTTACCTAGAGGATCCGGGAGTCCTATCAGAAAGGCGTTGCAATAGTCCAGCCGTGATGTGATGTATGCTTGGACCAATGATTTGTTCCAGATATCTGTGAATCATGCTGATCTGACGTAGATAGTAGTTTGGTCTCCCACAAATGTTATTCATTTGTTGTTCTATTGTCATTTGCGAATCAAAGATGACGCCCAAGTTGCAAGCCAATGCTAAATACTGTCAGAGAGAGTCTAGAGTGCACATGTGCGGTTGTGAAAACTAGTAATTCATTTTGTCATTTTTTAAGTTTGAGAAAATTACCCGACATCCATTTTCTGATGCCATCTACGCAATGCTCCAAACAAGACAATGTCCTTGATGAGTTTTCTGAAATTCTGAACTCTAGATATATCTGGATGTCGTATGCGTATAAATGCAGACCCAATCCAAAAGATCTCACAAAGCTACCGGGAAGGGATTTGTATATGTTGAACAACAAAGGACCCAAGACAGACCCAAAATTCCAAATTGTAGCTCCTGAGAGCATGATAAATGTCCATCAACGGCTGCCTGAGCTGTATGATCGGAAACACGCCAGAGCGGTTGCTGTGACAGCACACCTCTTGGAGTAGAGAGTAGTGCCTGGTGTCAGTAGTGTCAAACGCTGATGAGAGCTCCAAGAGAACAAGAACTACTGCTCATTCACAGTCAATACCTGGAAGGATGTCATTCTGGACTTTCAGAAGCCTAGTTTCCGTGCTGTGAAACCTTCTATACACTGATTGTGATATCTCTTGAGAGCTGTTCACTGCCATGTGTGCATTGACTTGTGTAGCTACTAGACGTTCAGTGAGTTTAGAAATGAATACGAACGTGGGAGACGGGTCTAGATCTGTAGTTCTTGAAATGTTCTGGGTCCAGGTTTTTCTTTTTGAGGAGTGGTGTGATCATGCCTGTTCTGAGCTGTGGAGGCTTAACACCTTCGAAAGGAATGTTGAGGTAGCAGTTTGCGTGAGTAGTCATGTAGGCACTGGATCTAGCAGACATGATTTGGAAGGTAATGCTGACGCACGTTTCTTGACTTCAGACCCAGTGACAGAGCTTAAGTCTTCAAGAGACATGCATCTAACTTGGGCGTGGGAGTCATTACGTTATTCGTTTGTTTGAAAACCAACTTCAGTACCAAGTTTCAGTCACCTTCAGCAGGTGTCCGGCCACACCACGCGCATTTGTTTATGAGTTTGACTTTTGACACATTATGATCCGAGTAAGATAAGTCAGTTATGCCTTATATATATATGAACGTGTTGTTTATTTAAATATCAAAATAAAGTCAGAAAAACTACAAACTAAAATTAGCTTCGTATAATTCAAATGTTTTGACAATTTTGCGTAATAATGATTCCACACCAATTCTAAATGTTTAATGTTTGTTAAGTTACCATTAGTCTTGATAATTGGAACGTCGAGGTAGATTTCCCCATGACTTTCACCTTCCTTTGATCGGAATGACATTACGGTGACAGGCAATAGAGCTAATGTGTTCAACAAATGTTTCTTGACAGTTTGTGCAAAACTCTTAACAACATGCTGAAAAACCTCATTCTAGAAATGTGTGTTTAGAACTTGCAAGTAGCTATGTTATCACAACGAGCTATTTCAAAATAGTGCTTGCAATGGTCATTTCCAGTGCCAAATGTTGCATTTTACATGGAGTTGTTACCGTGCATTTCAAGATGTCAGATTACTGAAGTGCGTAACGCCTCTCCAAAATGACATTATTGATACACTTACCTTCTCTTCTACACTCCCTAAGAAACCACTTACGCCAACGCTGTCCCCAAAAGTTTATTAACCCTGTCATCCTATAACTTTAGAAAGGAGGCTCTAGAGCGAGGCCAGTGTCAATTTACATGAGGTGTAGTAAACTTCAAACGGGCCACCACTCCTCTTTCCTAAATCACTTATCGTGTTGTATTAATTTTCTAACACTGCGTTGAATAGGGTACATCGCCCTAATAACCACTTTGTAAACGTGTCAGTGTGGCTAATGTTTAACAAGGTTGAGTCTAGATTGGCCAAGATGGATAATGACTTTCACGTTTCTAATTGTTTCCGATGTGTACAGGAAGACATACTGGACCACGGACTTGACAGATTGCAGTTGATACTGGGAAACGACAGGTTAGCAATTAACAAAGAAGTTTCTGTTTCAAAAGATGTGTTGCCGTTCTTGACCTCTGAGAGTGGGCCTCATTTAGGAAAGTCATGCCTGTTGTCAGCTTTATATGTTATTGCAAAACACCTGGGATATGGAGTAAATTACTGGGTCACCAATATCGGCCTTTTTTGGCTGTTACAAGTTTCTACTGACTTCAAAAGGAAGGCTACTGTTTCATTACGAATGATCGAAATTGATTCCCACAAGAGACAAATGTACAGTTCCATATTGTGAAACGACAGGTGAGCAGTTAACAAAGAAGCTTCTGCTTCCAAAGATTTGGCACCGTCCTTGACCTCTGAGAATGGACCTCATTAAGGATGGTGTTGCCTGCAGTCGTGGAAATGTGACGCCAAGTTTCACATGGACCTCGAGAAGATCTGGGTGGTAATTTATTCGCTCAGCAATATCAACCTTTTATTGGTCTGTTACGTGTTTCCCCCGACTCAAAATGGAAGGCTACTGTTTCATTACGAATGGTAAATACTGATGTCCACATCAGACAAATGTCCAGTTCCATATTTGGGTGAAATAACTCTTCAATCTGGATACGTGCAATTGAAGATGTCTTATACTGACAACCACTTAACACAAATGAGACTTTATCGATCTCACCTTACACAAAACCTCGTGTAAATATCAATCAATACGCGTTATCACAGAATTTGGTACTAAATAAACAAGACCTCCCAAATTAAGTTTCTATATTTTTCTGGTTTCTAAATAGTAATGCCATTTCCAAAATCTGATTTTAAAACGGGTCAGTTTTATTTCGTGCAGACGCTGGAGCAAGTACCGTCCAATGGGCCACTGGCTGTGTATCCGTTCAGGTTCTTTGAATAACAGCTCAGTCAAGCTGACAGTAAGTTCAGCGAGGGAGGTTTCAAGTAGTTGTATCGCATAGGGATATTTTCAAACGGGTTTGATGTGTGGCAATAATGACTGATTTTATCTACTACCTGTAGAGTGAGAAGAAGTTTATGTTTGAAGGTATTTACGTTTTGCATGTCTGTGCGTGTATTGAATCTGCAAAACGTGTTGGCGGTGTTAACTGCTTCAAAGTCCCTACTCTATGTGCATATGTTACACCAATGAATATCGTGAATGTTTTACACCAGAAGTGTCCTATAAAAGTTGTATCGAACTTGTAAAAGGCTTCATAAATCAGATTCAGTTGCGTTGTTATCATCAGCTTTAAAGTGGCAATGTGGTTGTAAAATATAAATGAAATGTCACGATATTCCGTCCATCAGGGAATATAGGTGTTACGTTGTCCTTTGCTTACCTTCATCAAGGACACGTTAATCCCAAAGCACAACGCTTTTAAATACAGGTAACTGACCTGAATACCATACGGGGGATCTGTCCGGTTCATTCAAATCAATCCAAGCCAAAACATCCCTACTAACTTAATAACATCCTCAAAACGCCCTGCCCATTGAAATATCTGATATAGTTTGGTTTACTAACAGATAGAATATTGTCAAGTGCCGGTGTATATCTCTTTATGCATGAATTTGCTACAAGAAGAGAACCAGACCGTTTCAATAGCAATAGGAAATAGCTGCTCTTTCACCAACCTCTATTACCAAGTTTATTTGTCTTTGTTCTCCAAATCGATTTGGGTAGCGTTTCATAAATACTTAAAGATTCCTCTGTTTCATGCGTGTCTGTTTCAATCAGAAACATTTTACGATAATATCCCGGAATCCCCCAAGGCCGTCCTGCTGAGAGCATTTATTCTATAATACTCGCCATGCTTAAACGATCCTAATGAATTTTAACAGGTAAACGCCACAATTCATTCATTCCAAGTTTGAGATCAAGAGTGGAATTTTATATCAGGAATAATACCTCACAATGCTTATCTGGCCCTTGAACTCATGCAAAGGATCTATGTCCCTGGTGTAAAGATGCATCAAAGGCACTTACAAGTAAGAGGCCATTATGATTGAGTGGCTGAATAGGCACTATGAAACATCTTGCGTATTTGTGGATTGATTGGATGTCTCCTTTTACATGTCTCTGCAATAACGCTACCATGAACTCTCAGTCCCATACATTTACTTTAGTATTTACGAGAACGTGAAAGATATTCAAGCGGCATCTATCTTAAACAACAAAACAATTTCCTATTTAAATACAATACAAGCTTACTTCAAAATGGAAATGGAAACCTGTCAAATTCTTTGATGTTAGTCCGGGTTCTTTCACATAAAAGATCGGGCAAATGGCAAAGCTGTCATGTCTATTCATCGGAGAAGAAGGATGCAATTCCTTTCAAATAAATTAAATACTAACAAGATGATGAAATGTTATCCCCTCTCTCATATGGTGAGCCGAATGGGATTTCTTGACATTGTCAGTAGACTTTCATCTGCCGCAGAACCGTGATATCGTTATACTGTTGAGATTGGGAGATTGACTTAGATAGAATCGTTTGAACGGGGATCGATTGGAATGTTCAAAGATAGAGATGTATTACAGTGTTGGCCAGTAGTTGGACATTGGCGTTGTTTGACGAGATGAGAATGACAGATATCCATTCTGGTCAGGCGGAACCTGGTGGGTTTGACAGTGAGATGAATTACAGATCTCGGGTCTCAGGGGATGATGAAATTTCATAAGCATCGTCAAGGATGGCGTTATTTACGTTTAGGCTTGATGTAAGGCGGTACCTGTTACTGAGGTGTGGCGCCCACATGGCAATGTACCAAAGTTTGGTTTCAGCACATCATCTATTGGTCGCTTATTAATCTAACGGTCATACGAAGACTCTTTTCAACCACATCTTTTAAAAGCTTTACTTCAAGTCGTTATTTGACATAGAATTATAAATTTTCTTTCTATGCGAATTGCATAAGAAAATCCAGAGAGTTGTCAACTGCACTGCAAGAATACCTGACTCTGTATAGTGAGTGATGGAGTATGATTTTACGCCGCTTTTGGCAGTATTCCAGCAATATTACGGCGGGGACAACAGAAATGGGTTTCAGATATTGTAGTTATCTGGGTCTTCGACGTGATGATTGTATCCCACCGTTGTATAGAAAGAAGTGAAACACGCATGGCAATAATGATCGATCCACGTTCGTCTTTACTGATTTCCAACTCTCATTATAAGCTTAATTTATCACATCAAACCGTTTATAACTATACAAAATATCAACTTCATTTCTATACAAATTAATACAAATACAAATTAATGCCTAAATTACGGAATTCAGAAATAAACAGTGAGCCTCAAAGATATTTTTGATTTACATGTTACATGTTTCATGTTTATAAAAAACGAAAGAATTATATGGAGATTTCAAACTCAAATGTGTTCAGAGATAATATTTAATTTTGTCTTTCAGTATTTCATGCTTCACTATTATGTTTATGAAAAAGAAGAAGAAAAAACCTAACATACTATTTTCTTTATATATTCTGCGCAGCTTGTTCAGATGCGATTAATAGTATCTTCTCACTGTTACAGTCATTGCGATTTCCTGTTACAGTACCTGTGAATTCCTGTTGCAGTACCTGTGAATTCCTGTTACAGTACCTGTGAGTTCCTATTGAGTTAACGTTGTATTAGTTTACATAAACTCAAATTTCCTGGTAAGAATGTAACCTTAGGGGCGACTAAATGACGGTTCGTCGTTAGTAGATTTACCAGGGCTTTACATATGATGTCAGTCAATGATTTATCTTTTTAGACCTGATTATTTCCATATAATCTCTTTGGATTATTTCTGACTGCATAATAAAACAATCAAAGTGAATATAATGATGTTCCTGGAAGATGATTGTAACTGTTTTAGTAAGTTAAACATTGTCTCACACGAAAACTGACACACCATTCACAAACCAACGGAAGCATCTTGCTATTAAAGGTCCTGCTGTTGTGCTACCATAGGTTACTTAAATGACAATCTTATTTTTCGTAACTTTCGTATTCATCCTTTTTCTGACTTGCTCTCTGGAATTCAGTTGTATTTGCCTCAAACTGGTCACCGTCAAAGTTTGCGTCCCGCGGGCGTGCCATGAGGCTTTAATTTCAGGATTTTATCGCGTTTGTTGGCACACTGCACAAAGGATAGCAATGCATCATCTCTTTCCTCACTCACTCACGCACTCATTCACTCATTTCCGCTTTAATTAAGTCATACTAAATGTTGAATTTAAAGTCCTGAAAAATATAATAAGATTTGGTTGGCACCGCTCAAGTGTGCCCAACGGCGAGGTTGGTTATATTTGACACACAGTTGCACACCCATTTCTGAAGCGCCATTTTGAGGTTTTCTCACTCTCTCACTCTCACTCACTCACTCACTCACCACGCCATTCCGAGTTACTTTGACACTGCTATGTTGTAACGTTGCACCATCATATCAGCGGAATACAAAAGAATTTGAAAGATGAAAAAAATGACTGGAAATTATGAAACCCGCACGTTTCATTAGTTCGCTATCATGTTAAAAACCCATCCATCCAACTGCTCTTACAGATTGTAATCTCATTCTTCCCTGCATGCAACACAAAGATTTACAGAATGCAATCAACACTTTGGCTCCTTAAGTCGCAAATTAATGTTCGTGGGTAATGCGGCATCAGGGTTTAAGATTTCTCAAGTTGGTTGTTTCAGGAACGTTGCACGTGAACTTGCGACCGCTTTTCTCAGCTTCAAAACCCAATGCATGTCAGCAGATTGAAAACAGCTTCCTTCAATGTGCTCTTTTAGATCCGCACTTCACGGTGCTTTCGGTGCTTGGTGACGAGTGGGACAAAATGCGCTCACCTTTTCACGAATACTAATTTAACTGGTATCATTTGATAGCAATTCATAAACATATCATCATGATATATTCAAAATCGCAATTTACCTCATGTGAATACGTGGTATAATGGATCTAATGGTGAGTCTCTCAAGAAAATAGATGGTGTGATACTTGAGCTGTCTCTTTGCATGCAGCAGATGTTGCCATCGACACCTGTTTCACATGCGACGACCCATGAAGATGCGGGTTAGAACTGCTCTTCAGTAACCCACGCTTATAAGCGACTAACAGGATCCGGTGACTTGGCTGATACAAGTCATCATATCCCATTTGCGCAGATCGTTGCTCTTGGTGTTGAACACTGGACTGTTTCGTCGAGAGACAGTTCAGTGATCAACCGCCATATACCTGGAATATTGTTGGATAGTGTTCAGACAATTGAACGCTTTAGTCAACAGGCAGTATTCACGGAATTCATACTCACCTGACAAGTTAATCACAAGAGACATTTTAAGCTCATGTCACCGACATCTGGCTACGTCTTAATACTGAGACGTCCCCAAAACTGCCAAGTCGTCTCTCTATCATACTCAACAATTTCAAAGGAATTTCTAAGAGGTTCACATGGCCGTGTGTTGTCATCACGATATTGACAGTGACTACAGCATACTGCTATTTACATTCCAAGAATGCTTGACAGTGACTAGAAAACATGCAAGATACATGACGTGTATGTTTGATGCAAGTTTCTTTTTTATGTTTCCAACTTTCATAATGCGACTAGTATGTTGTCACATGAAAATGCTTATGAAAAAAGTAAAAAAAAATAATTTACATCCATCCAACAGAAACGAAAGGTACACTGACGTCAGCAAATCACCTTATCAGATTATAAAATGTCATAATGCTTGTTCAACACTACCATTGATATATCAATAAATTTATCTTATCAGAATATTCTTTTTCAAAGAAAGTTAAAATTCTTTTATACTAAGGCAGTTTTCACTATAACAGTTTGTGTTACTTTATACTGGTCTAACTTTGTATTACTGTCTATTTATCTCCAGTTCACAATATTTTGGGTGGGAATTGGACCTTCTCCAGCTGCCATAACAGGCGACTAAATGGAATAAGGCCCCAAGAAACTGTCGTTTGTCATCACCAGACATGCTGCTTTCTATAATATCAGCCATTACATTAGATTATTTACCATTTTAAGTGTAGGAGAATGTCCGAAAACTCGTGATTAGTTTCGCACGTGAAGCAGGTTCGAGGCCGTAGGCCGAGAACCTGCTTCACGTGCGAAACTAATCGCGAGTTTGAGGACCTTCTCCTACTTAAAACTAAGTTCGACTACTTGTTCGTGCGCATCTAATGTCAATGTTACGATCAAATGCTTGTCATAGTCTGGAAACGTTTGTACACGTCGCCAAAACGCAGTTTAACACGACGAAAACTATGGGAGTGTTAATCTCGCGAAAACTGATAACGGCACGTGGATCATTCAGTTTTGCTTGAAGTCATAGTTTGTTGGGTTCATAATGGAAACCTCTGATTCAGATATGGAGATTTTTATTACGCAAAACATTTTTTCTCAAACTTCAGAAGTTGTAATCAATTCAGACTTTGAAGATTTACTTAATACCACTATTTCAGAACCAAAGGACACCCCAAGTTTTGATATAGGTGTTGACGACATTTCCTCAGGTTCAGATGATTTTTTGTTTGAAGCAAGTCAGGCTATTGAGGAAAGAATATATGATAATGAATTCGATTTGTCTAACAAACGTAAACCACCTGGGCCCCTTCTACAAAAGCAACTGCAGCCATTTGTTCCGGAAGCCGTTACTGCTGAAAATAGATGCCGTTTTGCGGAACCTTTGACAGATTCTGACTTCAGTAAGTTGTGTAATTCATCTTATTCTAGAAATACTGAAAACAAAAGTATGTGGGCTGTGAGACTCTATCAGGCGTGGGTAGATGAGAGGAAAACAAGAGAAGGTCCTAGTAGTTGTGACTTAAATTCAAACATTTTGGAATTAGCTGTGAATGAAGGTGAATTGAAGAAAACATTAATGTACTTTGTGACGGAGGTCAGGAATCGGAAGGGTGAAGAATACACTGTATGAGGTTATTGCCTCTCTTCAATACTTTATTCGTCGGAATGGAATTCAAATAAACTTTTACGAATCTCCCTTATTCTCCGGACTTGGGACTGTTTTGGACGCCAAAATGAAATCTCTAGCGCGACAGGGAATTGGGATTGATAAGAGACAGGCAGCTGTAATAACTGTTGAACAGGAAGGTGTGTTGTGGAAAAAGGGAATTTTAGGTGAGGACACCCCTCAAAACCTCATAGACACTCTGGTGTATCTGATTGGTTTGAACTGCGCTTTAAGAGCAGGGGATGAACACAGGAATCTAAGGGTGGGACCGAATTCACAGTTCTACCTGACCAATATGGAAAATGGGTGTAAAACTCTTAGGTACACTGAGGATGTTTCCAAAACCAACAGAGGGGGATTAAAACACAGGCGCATGGAAAAGAAGTCAATAAGCATATCCGTCAACAGAGAGCGACCTGAGAGATGCCTAGTACGTCTCTACGAAAAGTACATGTCACTTCGGTGAGTAAGAAATAGTTTTACTATGCTGGATGTGAATATTTTAGTTTTAGGTCTCGCTTTCACTCCTAATAATTGGTATACACAGAAAGGCATGACATGTGTGACTCAGAAATTATAGTATTACTTTTGTCACGGTTTATAATATTGGAAATACTGTTACAATGCACTGACATTATTGTAAATTGTCACTGAATGGGCAAGATGGTATCAATATTACAAATTCCTTTTTCTTTTTTAGGCCAAGAGATGGCAAGTGTTCTGATTTCTACCTCCGACCACTCAGGTTTGTGAAAGATGACACATGGTATGCTGACTGTCCTTTTGGTAAACATCCTTTGAGAGGAACAGTCGGTCGAATATGCAAACTTGCTGGGTTTGCGGGATTCTACTCCAACCACTCTCTTAGAGCAACAACAGCTACACGTCTCTACGACGCCGGTGTGGACGAACAGCTTATTGCAGAAAGGACGGGGCATAAATCTGTAGCCATTAGGAGTTACAAGGTGTGTATACAGTTATTCTTTATCATAAACTCGTCCCCAAACGACGTTTGATATGAATAGTTTTTTTGGGCGAAACATAATGTAACTACTTTAAAATATAGTTTGTCGACTCAAATGTTCCACATTTCAACTTTTTGGGCCACGTCCTTCTGAATATTAATTTGTAAACTGCTATTCGTCTGGCTAAGATTATGTTGTTTAACCTGTCGCCTGAATTTCACATAGCAGACTTAGTCTATACTACATTTACCAGAAGATCAGGATAATATGCTGCTGTGAATAATGTTAACATTTTCACAACGCAGAGAACATCATCGGAGATGGAGGCCCGGGTTGATGACATAATACAGAGGAAACGACGATCTGTCACAGCAGCAGCTACAGTCACATCCACGACATCGTCGCCCACGTTCTCAGTCTGTGCCGCACCAGCCACCATTGAACCTGCCACTGAACATGCCACTGTAGGCCAAGATGGAACTTCTCCGCGAGATCTTCAACTAGTTTTGAAAGATGGTGTGACACTGTCTACTAAATTTTGAATGAAAATGTAATCATGTTATTTGTGTTCTTATTGATATGTTATTTTTCCGAACTACTGTCATAATGTTTGCTTTTAACAACCAACTGAATGAGAAATTGTTGAAAACGGTTAGATACCATTTTCAACCAACCAACCAAAAGTTTGTTACTGAATGACGTCATGCTGTCTCCACCTGCTGTATTTCTGCGATCAGTTTTGGTGATATGAGAACGTTGCATACTATGGATCAGAGACAGCTAGACGTACTATGGGAGTGTGCATATGACTATGAGAGAGTAGACTTTAGTTACAAACTACGGGAACCTTTCCTTTAGTTTGTGTAACTAATGGCTTTTTCAGTGAACATGAACATTTACCCTTTTGCGACTAACATTCACATAACTTAGTTTTAAGTAATATGTTTGGATGATTACCGACTGTGACATGAAATAACAAAGAAAAAATAATAATGCTATAATAGGATTGAATGTGATTGTGATGCTTGGGAAGGGGTGTATTCTATAAGTTAAATACTGTACCGGATGATGCGGAAAGGCAGTTTAAAACACACTTTTGTTAGTATTTCCTGTATTTCAGCCCATCAGGCATCATGCAAATGAAAGGAAATGGCTTACCTGCCAAAAATAGCAGAAAGGGTCAATACAAATCATATTCGACAACTGCTTCCATCATTAATGTGGCCATAATGTGTCAACTTTGAATTTGTGTCCACATGTCTTCCAGATAACATTTTAAAGTGAGTTTTTACCAAGGCTTTGAATGTTATATCGTCATGAATTAGATTGAATGTGAAGACCTGCGTGTCTATCACCATATCTGTCTTAATATTGATCTCATGATTCCAGTAGCCACATGATCTTGATTATTACACGTATAATGGACCTGAAGATCATGCAGAGACGCCGGTGTATGTCACCGACAATTCCACCAATGTACCTGCTGCCATAACTATTCGTTCTAATCTGACATTCGACTAATCTGTCTTGACGGCTATGAGTTTATCTGGTCATCAAGACCAGGACACCCATAGGTTTTCCAATACCGGCGTGATTTTGTATGAAGTCATCATTTACTGTTATAGATCATACCTGCGGGATTGACTGGGACGATCCGGATGAAGATTGGTCCTAGAATTATAGACATATCCCGATTTCCAAATCAAGGACAAGATGATAGTCGTTATTTAATAGTCGTTTGATTTGTTGACAACTGTCCTTTCCACATGATTTTGAAAAACTCGTTCCAGGTGGTCATCAAGAAGACGTGGCTTCTTGAACATCCTGAAGTCCTCACCTTATAGGCAACACAGACAGGTTAGCAGGTTAACAAATAAGCTTTTGTTTCAAAGGATGTGTTGCCGGCCTTGACCTCTGCGAATGAACCTCATTAAAGATAGTGTTGCCTGCTGTCGTGGAAATCTGACACCGAGCTTCACATATACCTGGGATGCGTAGTAAATACATCCTCTTATTTGACTGTTATATGTTTCTACTGACTAAAAATGGAAGGCTACTGTTTCATTACGAATGGTAGACAAACATTTCCACATGCGACAAATATACAGTAAATGTTCCATACTTGGGTGAAATAACTCTTCAGTCTCGGTGTGTGCAATTTGCAGAAGATGTCTGACAACCACTTGACACAAATGAGACTTTATCAGTCTCAACGCACTCTCTACCTCGTGAAAATGTCGATTAATACACGTTATCGCAAAATTTGGTAGGATATAAACAAGGCCTCCCAAATTAAGTTACCATTTTCTGGTTTCTCGAGAGTAATGTCATTTCACAAATCTAACTGTGGAGTGAGAAGGTATTTATGAATGCATATTTGTGTATGTCTTCATTCTGCAAAATACACTGGCGTGTATTTAACTGGTTCAAAGTCCCTACTCCACGGCCAGGTGACGGACTTGAATGCTATACGAAGGCTCCCTTCCGTTCATTCAAATCAGTCCAAGCCAAACCATCACCTGTAACTAAATAACGTCCTCAAAACGTCATCCCTACTAACATTTCTGCATTTCTTCAAAACGAGAACAAGGGCATTTTGTATAATTATAGCAAATAGATGCTCTTTCACCATTCTCTATTACCAAGTTTCTTTGCCTTCGTTCTCCAAATCGATTTGGGTTCAGTTTCATAAGTATTTGAAGGTTTGCTCTCTTTCATACGTATCTGCTTCAATCAGAAACACTTTATGATTATATCCGGTATCCCTCATTTGCCCGGCTTGGGTATTTGGTCTATCCTATCCACCAGGTTTAAATGATCCTAACAGATTTTTGCTACCTATTTTGGAATCCGACGTAGCATTTATTCCAAGTTTGAGATCACGTGTGGGGATTTTATATCAAGGACTAACACCTTACAATGCCTGTCTGGCCCTTGAACTGATGCTGATATAATATCCATGTTCCTGGTGTAAAGACGCATCAAAGGTCCCGACAGTTACTTGCACGCAAGTAAGGATGCCGTAACAACTGAGTTGCCAAATAGCGACCATTTAACATCTTGAGTACGTATGGATTGATAGCATGTCTCCTTTTCCACCTCTCTGCTAAAACTTTACCATGAACTCTCAGATAATCCCATACTTTTACTTTTGTATTTACGAGAACGTAAAAGACAATGAAGAAGCCTCTTACATCTTAGACAACAAACCAATTTCCGATTTAAATACAATACAAGCTTACTTCAAAATGGAAAAGGAAGCCTGTCAAATTCTCTGATGTTAGACCGAGTTTTTTGACATAAAAGATTGGGCAAATGGTAAAACTGACATGTGTATTCATCGGAGAAGAAGGATGCAATTCCTTTGAAATAAATTCAATACTAACAAGATGATGAAATACTGTCCCGTCTCTCATCAAATGAGCTGAACGGGATTTCTTGACATTGTCAGAAGACTTTCATCTGACGCAGAACCGTGATATCGTTATACTGTTGAGATTGGGAGATTAAATCACATGGAATCGTTTGAAGGTAGATCGATGGCAACGTTCAAAGATAGAGATGTATAGCAGAGTTGGTCAGTAACTGGACACTGACGCTGTCTGGCTAGAGGAGGATGACAGGTTGACGTTCCATACAGGCGGGACCTGGTGGATTTGAAAGTGAGATGAACTACAGATCACATCTCGGGTCTCAGGGGATGATGTAATTCCATAAGCATCGTCATCGACGGAGTTATTTGCGTTTGGGCTTGATTTTAGGCAGTACTTATTTACTGCGGTTTTAGTGCCCACGTGGCGATGTACCAAAGTTTGGTTCTATCACATCATCCATCGCCTGCTTATCAATCTAACGGTCATGTGAAGAGTAATTTCAACCACATCGCCTAAACGCCTAACTTCAAACCGTTTTTTTTAAAAGAGAATTACAATGAGAATCCATAAAATCTGCCAATTTCATTGCAGGAACGCCTGGCACTGCATAGATAGTATGTACGACTTTACGCTGCTTTTGGCAATATGACGACGGGAACACCAGATATGGGCCTCAGATATCCCATCTGGGGAATCGAACCTGGGTCGGACGGGGGAATGTTTCAACCTCTAGGCAACCCCATTGTTGTATAGGAAGAACTGAAACATTGCATGACAGTAATGATCGATTCATGTTCGCTGTATTCATTTCCAACTCTCATTATACGCCTAGTGTATCACATCAAAGGCTTTATAACTGTACAAAATATCAACTTTAATTCTACCAAATACAAATTAACGCCTCAATTACGGAATTCAGAAATAAGCAGTGTGCTTCAAACATAATGGAAATGACTGTAACTTTTTTAGTAAGTAAACATTGTCTCACGCACGAAAACTGATACCCCATTCACAAACAACCTACCAACAAATGGATCTCGCATTTTCTTTGTCAAAATCTACAAGTCGAAGAAGCTATTAAATGTGTTACGTGCTGTTGTGCTACCATATGTTGTTTAAATGACGATCGTATGGGTGCATTTCTTTCGTAATTATCCTTTTCTGACTTGCCCTCTGGAATCCTTTCGTATTTGCCTTGAACGGGTTTTTGTGAAAGCTAGAGTCCATCGGGCGTGCCATGAAGCTGTAATTTTAGGATTTTATCGAGTTTGTTGGCACACGGGACAAAGGATAACACTACATCATCTCTTTCCTCACTCACTCACTCATTCTCTCACTCGCGCCATTTCCGTTTTAATTAAGTCATACTAAATGTTGATTTTAGTGTCCTGAAAAATATAATAAGACTTGGCTGGCACTGCTCCATTGTGCTGACGCCGAGGTTGGTTATATTTGATACACAGTTGAACACCCATTTGTGAAGCGCCATTTCGAGGTTTTCTCACTCACTCACTCACTCACTCTCTCACTCACCACGCCATTCCGAGTTACTTTAACACTGCTATGTTGTAACGTTACACCATAATATCAGCGGAATACAAAAGAGTTTGAAAGATGAAAACAATAACTGGAAATTATATAACAGTTGGAAATTATAAAACCCGCACGTTCAATCAGGTCTCTATCATGTTAAAAACCCATCCATCCTATTGCTCTTACAAACTGGAACCTCATTCTCCCCTACATGCAACACAAAGATTGAACAGAATGCAATCACCAGCTTGGCTCCTTAAGCCGCAATTTAATGCTCGTGCGTAGTGTGGTATCTGGGTTTAAACTGCCAGATTTCTCAAGTACGTTGTTTCAGTGGCGTTCTATGTGAAATTGCTACTGCTTTTCCCAGCTTCAAGAACCACTGCATGTCAACTGACTGAAAGCAGCTGTCTTCAATTGGTTCATTCCGTTCCGCACTTCACGGTGCTTTCGTCGAAGGGCAAAATACGTTCACCTTTTCACAAACTCTAATTTAATTTGTATCATTCCAATTAGATAATAATTCATAAACACATCCTCACGTTATAGTGAGAATCGTACTTTACCTCATTTGAATACATAGTATAACGAGTCTATTTATGGGTATCTCGAGAAAATAGACGGTGTGGAATTTAAGCTACTCTTTGCATGCAGGAAATGTTGCCATTGACACCCGTTTAACATGCAACGATCCGTGAAGATCTTGGTTAGAAGTGATCTTCAAGTGCTTTGTTTGGATCTGCATTTCAAGATGATTTTGATGAGGGGGGCAAAATACGCTAACGTTCTCACAAACAATTATTTCTCAGCACTATTTTCTCAGTACTAACATCATTACTTTCTCACCACTATCATCACTATTTTCTCACCACTGTCATCACTATTTAATTGTAATTCATAAACAATTTCGTGATATAGTCTCAATTTATCTCTATTAGATACCTAGCATTATGATATTGTGATTGGTCTCTCAGGCATGCTAGTTTTGAAAATCAATTAATTAGCTTTTTCAGATGCACACTCACAACTTGGACCATATGGTTTCTTAACCCGTTCGTTATTGCCTTTGTAAAGCTGTCATACGAATAAACCATGAAAAATTAACATCGGTTAATTTTCACACACTCTTGCACGCTTGTCCTCTCTTTGCAGTCGACAAATGTAATATACCTGGGGGTGTCAACATACACGTAGCATGATGGCCAAATCAACTTCAACGAACCACCATATGGCGAGGTAAACAATATATCTTGTAAGCTGCTGAAACCAAACTGACAGTACTGCTAAACACTTGTTGCTCGCACTTGACGTCATTCGCAGGCCTTACTCCACGCATCGCAGTTTGGGTAATACCATCTGCCTCTTCAAGGGGATGTTCACATGTTGTGGAATACAAAACGAATTAAAAATTAAAAAGAGGTGGTTGCTGAGAGACGCCTTGCAGGACACCTGTTGTTGACGCGGTGTCTACTCAGGACGTCGGCCCTTGGATGAAATGTCAAGGTTTAGGTAAGAACAGATGTTGACGTCCTGTCCATTTGACGTTTTACCGATTCACGGGGGATTAAAACATTTGATGAAATTAAAAATGATCTGATTTAAAAAATATTGGGGTGGGCCTTTCCCACCAATCTCTTCAGACGAGGGTGCCATCCTTCCAGATGGTTGTGATATGTGGCTGAAATATTGCAGATGTGACGATGGATATTAAGTCACTCACTCCAGGTGGTTGTTGGTGCGGGGTCGTCGGAATCGTCGTGGTTCCACTGGGATCTATGGACATCAGAACGTTATTGACAGGTTACAGTTCTTCTCTGTGCACTTCCAGGGTCTCCTCATTCACTCGATACAGAAATCCAACAACACACATCTCCATTACGAAATCGCTCATGTAACTGTGCATTTGCCATTTCCATGCTGAATGCAATCTGTCGCGAGTTCTTTCCTTATACATCCGAATTGAATGAAACATGCATGCCCATCTTTGTAAACTTCATTCTCATATCATGACATTGATGACATGTTAAAAGAACTACGTGAACTATGTTCACGCTCTATGCGATGCTCTTAAAACATCTTAAATCTTAACATCTTCAAAAATCTTAAACCAACTCGTACTAGCGAAATAGCGTGACTGTTAGCAACCTCAACATCAAAGTTTACCCCGAGTTGACTTCGTTTCCTAAAGGTCGAATCCTTGTCCAAGAACCGTCGAGACTGTGATTACGCGTTGATATTTGGGAAGAATCCATAATTTTAGTTCGCTATACCCGAACCCGAGTTAATTATGCATATAGGTATACAGTTAGCAGCTGCGATAAAATGCTTGTTCGTTCCATCAGTTCGTTTTAGGCGTGCTCGGAATAAATTTAAATCAGTGCTTCGGTAAACTAACACATCTATATTTACCCACTTTCAACAAAATATCGGTATGTACGTCTTGTATGCTATCCACAAATATCCGGGTTAGAATTGGTATTGTGCAGGCCATGCCTATCTTCAGAGGCAGCTGACGGGGTCATGACTTGTTGCCAGTCTCGCTGACTTGGTTGATGTCACCATTTCTCATTTGCGTAGATGGATGCTCGTGCTGTTGGTCACTGGACGATTATTTACAAACAACCGCAAAACAGCAGCTGCTGGAATATTGCCGAGTGTTTCGTCAAACAATAAAGAAAAAAATCATGTTACTCCTACGTAGACATTGAAATATGTTACTGTCCTGCGAAGACATCGTAGTGCTAATGTGATCGCAGCTCTCACTTACGGCGCTACGATCACTTCGTGGGAGCAGGCCAGCACGTGTGTTGTAAGTGCTAGTTATATTGATAACTGTGGCTTAGACAGAAAACACACACACACACACACACACACACACACACACACACACACACACACACACACACACACACACACACACACACACACACACACCAAAAGTGGGTGTGGGAAATTGTGTCACACAAAACGTTGTAGACGTTTGCGAAATCGTCTAGATAATGTTCCCATTGAACCATTAACAATTTCTGATATTGAAACCTGTAGAGGCTGACCACGATACCTAAAGATGCTGGCCAGAAAAGGGCTGATAGAATCCAATTTGCAGTCGTGCAATGTCAAAAATGTTGACTGGTTTTAAAATTGTAAACATGTTTATGTGACGAGGTATTTGAAAAAGAATGTTCAGTAATTAGCTTTTGTCGATGCCAAAGGCCACAAGAATGCAGGTTATTTAGGCATTGTGCATAGCTTATAAACAAGCGCGAGGAACAGGTGCAAAATATTTATTCACAAGTTGCCTTCAAGGTGACTATTCGACGCTGATCGAGAAAATGAGAGAATTCTCGCACCATTTGCGTGATCTGGCGAGATAAAGATGTAGAGTAAACAGTTCACGAAATGGCGGCACGTTTCTACAGAGCAGGTGAAAAACGTCAAAACATGAAAAGGCGTGGGCTTTGATGGAGGAATGTCAAGATAAGGTTACAAAAACAATACTTTTTGTTTTCATTTTCTAATTAGTAACCATCTTTTAAGTTTGCCACTGGCTTTGAGTTGTCACTGGATATAATTCACAGCTCTCACTAAAACAAATGGACATGTGCTCTGCCAAATGATGGCTGTAAATATTGTTGATCCCCATGGAAATGCGCATTGAATAATTACTGATAACGTTTATGCTTTGTGGCTCCTTTAAAACCTATATAACGCAGGCTTGATGTTTTGTAATTAATCTAAAACAATGTATATAATAGGTATAATATTCCCAAAGATGGCCATTAGCAATGATTAGCAGGCGTTCGGGAACCAGATTCCATAAAGAACCTCATCAAATATTGCAAACAAATTGTTATGTAGCTGAAATATCCATTCTGCGAAAACGATACATAAATTTGTAAAGTGACCAAGAACCCCGCACAGCGTTCATAGAACCACGACATTAGTAAGTCTATGGTGAAATACAGAGTAAAGATCCGGGTTAGAACTGATCTCCATTATCCCATGACTGTACTAAGAGGTGAGTATAGCGGGATCGGGTGGTCAGACTCGATGACTTGGTTATCTCGACATCGTATCCTAATCGAGTAGACCGATGCTCATGATGTTGATCACGGGATTGTCTGGTCCAGACTCAGTTAGCCACAGACCGCCGCCATATAGCTAGAGTATTGTTGAGCGCGACGTTAAACAAAGCAACCAACCGACAGTAGATCGTAATGTTAGGAATGCTTTGTGGACCCCAAAACAAATAGTGAAGTGGAATATACCTTAAGCTCTGTAGCCAATGCAGTTGAGTCTAATGGATAAAAGGCGCCAAATTCTGGTGAGTACATGTAGCTACACACAGATGGGCTTGTACGAAGCTATAAAAGAGAAATGATCTTGCAGTGATCACATTTCGCCTCCCTTCATCGTGATAATTTTGGATTTATGGCGGGATGGAGTACAGAAATATGGTTTAAATAATCATCAAGTCATGAATTACTAAACTGAGAAACTCGTTACTCATGGAAGATGATTTTTCATAACCTGGTGCAGTTCAGCTGAAATGATTCACAAACGTATTGTACTTAGCATAACTGACCCATGAAGATCCAGTCTAATATAGGCCTTCAGCAACCCATGCTTGCCACAAAAGGCGACTGTTCTTGTCGTAAGAGGCAACTAACGGGATCGGGTGGTCAGCTCATGCTGTTGATCAGACCATCGCCGTTTAGCTGGAATATTGCTAAGTGAGGTGTTAAACGACACACAAACCGAAAAGCGATGGTTAGGCTCTCTGACTTGGTTGATACATGTGATTGTATGTTAATCTTCCCTGGTTCACACCCACTTCAAAACGACTTCACTGCCAAGTTTCAGCGACTTCAGCAGGTGTCTGGCAACACCACGCGCATCGGTTTACGAAATCACGACTTTGACCTTTCACACATTATGATCAATGACTTAAACATATTACCGAGTAAGACAAATCACTTATGCCTGATATATGATCGTGTTCTTTATTCAAATATCGTAACGAAATAATACAACTTTTCCAAGTAAAAATAACTTCGTATAATCTACAGACCTCCGCTATATAGCTGGACTATAATAATTGTTGAGTGCGGCGTGAAACTAAACTCAGTCACTCACTCCCTCCTAGCATTTCCGAAGATTTATTAAATATCGTTCCGTCGTATTAAATTCGACGGAACAAAAAGCACTGTTGCATTTCTCCGTGAATGTTGAATCGGGCTCAGATCTCATCCTCAAAACCTATGCTGGTCGTAGGGTGCGCTGAAAACAGCTTCCCGTTGTGCTGTGCGGAGACTTCGCAGACTGTGCCTCATCGCTCAATGACATAACAATGACTTAGCAATGCGAACGTTGCTCATGATATCAACCACTGATTTGTCTGTTCCAGATGGTACTATCTGCATGTCGCCATGATTTAGCTATATTGTTCCCTGTAAATTATCATTCGCTAAACTGTTCCTGGTTAGAACTGATCTTAGACCCATGAAGGTCCCGGGGTAGAACAGGCCTTCAGCAACCCATGCTTGCCATAAAGGGCGACTCAGCTTGTCGTAAGAGGCGACTAACGGGATCGGGTGGTCAGGCTCGCTGACTTGGTTGACACCTGTCATCGGTTCCCAATTGCGCAGATCGATGCTCATGTTGCTGATCACTGGATTGTCTGGTCCAGACTCGATTATTTACAGACCGCCGCCATATAGCTGGAATATTGCTGAGTGCGGCGTAAAACTAAACTCACTCACTAGAACTGATCTTAAGTAATTAATCCTAAGAGACGACTAACGGGATCGCAAGTCAGGCTTGCCGACTTGGTTTGCTCTTGTCGTCGTATCTCAGCTGCGTAGGTCGATGCTTATGCGAATCAGATGAGCACGGATTGTTTGGTCCAGACTTGATTATTTACAGACAGCTGCCATATAGTTGGAATCTTGCATCGTGCGACGTAAAACAAAACTCGCTCATTATTTATTTGTATCATATCAACACATAAAACTCTGTGCACTTTGACTTCGTTTAAAGCACATACCATGACCACACACAAACACTTCACATCCTATCCCGAGTTTGACTTCATTCCACGGTGAACGTGTTATGATGCTTAAAGTCGCTTTGGAGTTGGAATTAGGCACTTACCATTATTTCCTCAAAGAACTTTATTAACATCGTAATGAGTGTTTCAGCGCTTCAGCGAAATAACAAGACTTATTTGTGTTTGTACTTGGCCCACTTTCAAGAATACATCCTCCTTGAGATTTACACGACAAAAACAGTTTATTTCCGAAATAAACAAGGATGTACTTTTATAAACAACAGATTCCTTGTTGGCCAAACCGGAACTTCGTTCTTGGCAGAGCATGTGTATAATGCTTAAGCACTCGCGAAAGGTTATCGTTAAGGAGACAAGGAGTTCGGGGAGAACGAAATGGAAATTATATCGGGGTGATGAGTGATTCTGAAAGAGAACCAGGTTTTTCAACTCGGAACTCGCATGAGAGACGTGGGCAATATGGCTGTCACATTCTGCTTCAGTGCCTTTGAAGGCTTTTATCCTACTGAGCTTGCAACATTGTTAAGAAATTTTAAGAGGTACTTTCCGTAATTGGATATCTGGAAAAATTATACCATCGCCACACGCTCATCGACTGAAGTTTCAAAATAACATTTATTGAAAATAGACTGATATTTTTTCAGTATTTAAACAGCCTGTGCAACAAAAAAACATTACTTGAATAAAATCAAATGACATTGACATATGCTTTTTATTAAATTTCAAAATTTTAAACATAACGATATTTACAAAATTGGACGTCGTCATTAACGAAATAGAACTTAATATTACCTTCAGCATTGGTTTGAAAACTTGTAATATTAAGAGACATCAGTTTCATTTCAACCTGACATATCATTTATCAATTTGATTTATCCTCATTTTCAATTATCACATCTCAAACCTTATTGGGTGGAAAGGAGTAAATTTTATTACCTTCACCAACGATGATGACACCATAACTTCCTGTCTGAAGTAACTATGTTTTCTCGCTATGAACGATAACGGCACAGCCAATCGTGTGATTGACTCAGCATATAAAAATTAATCTATTATCTGTTGATACATTACCTGGCTCCCTTGGGATTATCCGTCGCCAACTGGATTTCACGGAGCTGAAGTTCCCTAGCCCGGTAAATTCACAATATAAATCATATCCCGCGCTCTCTGAATCAATACAGTCAGCAGGCACGTCGTTTCGTATCACCAAATGTCATTTTGTCATTAGCGGCTCGCCATCATTTCAAAATGATGGAGAGTAATCTCCCATGGGACTTCCGTTTGTAGTTTGGCTTATGAGATCGCACACCGATGGGTGAAATTTACAATGGAAACGAGGTTTCTAGGTTGTTTTCTGTTATTGCGTTGTGAATTTATCTTACTGGAAGTGTATGTTACCCATCAAACTGTTCCGGTAACTGCTAGAATTATGGCTTTGTGTTGTAGGGATGGATTTTTTACACTGTAAATTTCTTTTGACGTTCTTAGTGAGTAGATGATTGTACTGGAATTAACGATTTGAACTGCATTCAGTGTATATGTTTGCGTGACAGCTTGAAAGAGGAGTGAGTGAGTTAAAACGTCACATCAGCAATATTGCATCCATATAGTGACAAGAAATGTTGTAGATACACAATACATACAAGTAATTAAAGAACCAGTCATCGACGGACTGAAAAATAACTAAAGTATCACAAAAAGAGTTAAAACCAGCTAGAATGTATTTTTGAAAGTAGAAAACTGTTAGACAATACCAGGTACAAGGAGGCTATTGATCACCGACAACTGAGGGTAGAACCTTGAGATAGGAAGAAAGCGCGAAGTGATACAGATATCTAGAAAGAAAACGGTGTGATCAGGTATTTGCACAAATCATTTTATACTGGCCAAAGAACGCAGCTCTTCTTCCCCAGAATGTTAAAAAATGATATACAACTTCTTTACTGCAATAGATGCGACGTTCCAGTGTAGATTCTACTCCGAGAGGCCCCATCTATTGCAGGTACGTGAGGGTCCGAGGTAGATTAGGCCTTCAGCAACCCATGCTAGCCATAAAAGGCGACTATGCTTGGCGTAAGAGGCGATTAACGGGATCTTGGCTGGTACAATTGGTTCCCAAATGCGCAGATCGATGCTCATGCTGTTGACCACCACAATATAGCTGGAATATTGCTGTGTAAAACTAAACTCACTCACTCACTCACTCACCTATCTATTGCAATAAAGAAGTTGTCTATCCTTAAATGATATCGCTCTTCATCATACTAGCTTCTAAATGCCACTTAAAGAAGATGTATGTATATCGATGTGTTTTGAGAACTTTGAAAGGAAGTGCAAGTCGAACAGAGGTGAGGTTAACTTCGCCTTCATATGCACAGCACTGCCAATACACTGAGGCACAATGCTACATGTCAACAATACTCCATTCAGACACTTAAATCCCCCGCTCAAGCACGTTAATACCCAAAAAGGCAAGTAAATACTTCGTGAACTTGTGATACTTCCAATAGTGTGTCCATGAACTCGTGATACTTCCAATAGTGAGTCCATGAACTCATACTTCCAATACTCCCTGCTGTCTTCAAAGATCACGCCCAGATGACTAACTTCAAGTCTGAGACAAGGTGGTTACTCGCACCCTATTTCTTAACACAGCTTCATGTTAAATGGCGGGTGCGTAAGTTTAGGTTATAAATTAGCTACTTCTTTACAAAGAAAGTTGGTGCATATAAAAAGAAGGAATTTGTAACAGCAGAGAAGTACTGATTTTCAAAGCGGTAATAATCGCACCATCCTTACTCACAGTACTGAGTGGGTGAGTGAGTGAGTTTAGTCTTCTGCCACACTCAGCATTATTCCAGCTATACGGTGGCGGTTGGTAAATAGTCGACTTTGGACCAAACAATCCACTGATCAACAACATGAGCATCGATATGCGCAATTGGCAACCGGTGGCGTGTGAAACAAATCAGCAAGCCCGACCACAATCCCATCAGTTGCCTCTTACTACAAGCATGGGTTACTGAAGATCAGTTCTAACCCGCATCTTCACAGGTCCATTGTGGGTTATAGAGTTCGTTCCTCAAACCAAAGACCGGGTTCGATAGCCAATATGCGTACAATATGTGAAGCACATTTCTGACATCCCCTCCTCACTTTTGCTGGAATATTAATAACGTACATATACATTACTAGCTGCTCGTTATTATGTGTAGATCACGAAACCGTCTGTGAATAAACTGTAGTCATTCATAGCTATACAACATATTTACTGATAATGTCAAGAATACCCCAAACCTAGGCCTCTTGGCTCCAACCTGTTGTAATTATCATCCAGGAAGACATTATCTGCACCTTATGAATATTCATGAACATGTTTGGTTCCGGTTTCAGGTTCAAGGTTCCAAGGTTTTGTCGGCAACTCAAAATGAATAATGCAGTCTGATGCACGAACTGTCTGTATACTGATGTTGCAGTGTCTTACAGAAATCTGATCGTGTACAATCACGCTGAAACTCAATTCGCTCGGACCTCGTCAATTCGGAAGTGATACTTTCTGGATGTTTACTACTCGGAACGTCAATTTGGAATAAATAATAGCACTCAAATATGATTCATACATTTTTAAACGAAAAATCCCATGAACAGGCGTTTCAGTTTGTAGTTTCAGTTACACAGAGGAAGTAGGATTTATCTTTAGTTACACCTGGTGCAAGTAGGTTAACATCTCTTAATTCGAATCCTGCCGACAATGATGCCCTTGCATTTTACCCATAATGAAGGCCGTTGGTGTAGACTAATGTTTACAGCGCTAGATTATCATTGTTTCAGTTCAAGACAGTTGTGAAGCCCATATCTGATACACCGTGATATTGCTGGAATATTCATCAGTCACTCACTGACTCACTCACCCTAGCTCCCATCCCATGATATTTTAATATTAATGTATCCCAAGAAAGACTAACCAACATTATTTCCCTCCTCTAAGTCGTTCTCATAAGAATGACATTATTCTTGAATTAACTCCAGTAATGATGTCAACATTCTTGAGTCACTCCAGCGATGACGTACACATTCTAGTTCAGCGCCATATTTTGTCAAGTTAAGTAACCCAGTGTTGAGTATCACAAATAAAACACCAAAACCATGGACACCTAGATGCCTTGTATCAGAAGGTAACGCCAAAGTAAGACAAGACTATGCCGAAAAAAATATGAGGCAACGTATAGCTGATAATTCTTTCTAATGCAACGTTACGTCTAAAAACGCCATCTAACTCGACGTCTCGTCCAATAACGTAATGTAAAACAAGGTTACGCTTATCAACACCATCTGACGTCATGAAGCACAAAGTAACGACAATGTATTTAAGGTAGAGCCATGTAACATTCAGGGTGGAAGGGAGTCGGTCGAGAAACATGTGCAACGCTCTACTCAAAACTAGTTTTACGTTCGACGCAAATGTGTAACAAGAAGCTTCATCTCCCTACGTCCATGAAACCTTCCGCATCAGAATGGCCACTTCGCAGCCATACTAATCTTATGAAGAATTAAAACTTGAGTCGTTATCTTCCAAGAATCTTGACCTTTGAAAATCACTTCCGTTGTAATGGTATTATCTAGGAATGACGTTCTCGAAAGAAGCCATTTACCTGTCGCTTAACCACAATCACATTCACGATGTCTCTTGACGGAACCGCACCGTGTCTGAATAGAATATCAATCTATATACATTAGGGGTATCAATGTTCCGTCCGCGTAATGTCGTAAGCGGTAGCAAAGTGCCATCGTTTCCAGCAAACTGGCCATTACCTTGCTAATTGACCCAGAGGATGAATCATTCAACATTGTCAAAACATGTCCCAAAAGATGTATTGAAGTCACTTTGTCATATTGGCTAGATGTTCTTCAGATTGCCCTATGTTACATTTATGAGACATGCTACGCATGCAGCACTGATCTTTGATTGTGTTGGGATTGTCATCACACATAGTGGCCACAGAAAGCCCTGTTGACAGAAATGCCACGATTTTTTGTTCAGAGCTGCATCCCTTGGGTTTGTCAGACAGCTATTATACTGGGTTTTTTATCATCATTAGGAATACTTTACACATAACTGCAAAGGGCAGACATGTCATCTGAGACATTCCTCGAGCAGCGAGATGAAAAGAAAAAATGCAAAGCAGAAAGAACAATGTCGTTAATTATATATTGATTTGGAATCTTTTTCCTTCCGTTCCTGTCTTAGGAATTTCATTTGGCTAATTTTGGACTGTTGATTCTAATTATATGGAATGTTATCAGTTTTACGAGTTACGTAGTCTGATCATAAGTAACAATTTGGGAGATCGTAAGTATCATTGGCAAGAGTATGCCAGGAAGATGACACTGGCGAGTTGTTGGTTTGAAGTGAGAAAATCTATTTCCACGAGTTTGTATTAGCGGGAACTGTCCAAAAACTATGCAGGGTTGTTTATTGAATAGAATGTTTTTAATTACAATTGGACATGATTCATGGTTCGTGGTAGTGCTGTTCTCTAAACCATAAAATATATATGAAGAACGTACTTTGAAGCCATCGTGCCCATGACTTTCACCTTTCAAACACTTCCCCCCTTTCCTCGGTTAAAGAAGGGCACTCTCAAATGAAGTCATTTATTTGCCGTTTACCCACCATCAGATTCATGATTACATGTAACATTACAGCGAAGCCATTGGTTGCACTGCACTGCACTGCATTTCCATTCTAATTTTTAGAAAAATGGCTTGGTTGTATCCACTAAGTTACTTTTAGAATAATGACATTATTTATATATACAATTGTTAATTATATCGAGATGTTTTCTTGGTTCTGTTCCAAAGGGGTTTCTGGTTAACTGATTGTTTGAACTTGGAAGCCGACTGAAACAATCTATCAAGGAGCACAAATGCAACAATGTAAGGGTTGTGTTGTACTGTACTTGTAATGAATTAAAGGAAATGACATAAAATGTTGTTTTTGGAACAATATTTCACTAGGGTTGTGTGCCTGTTTTCAGCTGTATATTAGAGGGGCTATGTTAAGAAAACAGCTTAGCACCGTGATGTCAAAGCATGCCACTTTTACATAACTATGGGAATCGGACGCACAACCAAATCAAGCTTCAGACTGTAACTATACACGTAAAAGGATACAAATTTACAATCCACAAAAATCGGTATTGCACAGACAGATCATTGATTGGTGACTGCGAATAGAACTTAGAATAATACGATCCAGCTGAAGAATATATGCACTGTATACATGTATACAACTACCTGTATACATGTCAAAGGATATCACTTTAAGACAAACACAAATCTGTATGGCAATGACACGTCAAGGATCAATGAGTCCGGGATTCGAACTGGCATTCAAGAATGTTGCCATGCACATGCAAATGTGCACCTGTACATATCTGATCCACAAGACTAATGCAGTTTTGAGAGATAGTTTTCTTCACCCGGAGATACCTTTGATTTCAATGGGCATTCTCGGACTATTTTGTACAATTACGCAAATAATACCTTTGAACGAACAATTGGTATTAGTGTTGACGGTTTTACTCGTCAGTTGTCAATGGACGTTTTCTCTCTATAGCGGCTTCTACAGTTTCTCAAGTTAGAAATAAAACATTAGCCCTCTCTGAAGCAAACCAATAGTGGAACTCACCTCACTTAATCATAGACAAATAGTATCTGCCACGGCATAAGTTGGTCATGAATATTTTACCAAGAAACTGGTAAAATGCTTTGATGAAGTGCCAGGCATGAGCAAATATGATTCGGGTGATCCTATCTCAAGTCCCATAACATCCTTGCCACATTTAGTTCCAGGTAACCAAACTGAATAACTGTTGTTCGTGACCAGCATTTTCTCGGTCAACTGATTTATGTGGGTGAACGTGTTCATCTGCATCTTCTGAAACCGATCCCAGCGGCTAGACTGGCACGCTAAGAAGGATGAATTCCAAGATGAGAGTGCCCAGCGGAAAAGTGCCTGGTGTGGTGTCAAATGTGAAGGAAAAAAAAACCACCCGTCGGTATGCATACAGCGGGATTTAGAAATCCTGTTTTGTTTTTTGTTTGTTTTTTTTTGGGGGGGGGGATTGGAGGGTTTTTAGTTTTTTTTTTTGTTTTTTTTTTGTTTGTTTGTTTGTTTGTTTGTTTTTTGCTTTTTGTTTGATATAACGTTTTCTAGGGTATTTTAGGTACAAGTATACATTTATTGTTAATGTAAAACGGAGGAGGCAATTCCAAATGGTTGGTAGTTTTGTTTTAAACCACGCACTCAGTAATATTCCAGCTGTATGGCAACGGTGTGTAAATAATCGAGCCTGGACGAGCCAATCCAATGATCTGAAGATTTGTAAACAATAAAATGACGCGAAGAGTTGTCTTTTGGTGCTTTCGTTGTACAGACGATATGCAACAATACCAAATGGTCTCAAGCTTGTAATATAATTTACAGTCGCTGTAAAAATAGGCAGTAATTGTTATAGCGCCGTGTGTTAACGGGACAGTCTGTAAAGGTCGCGGTGAACTGGTCACGGGAAGTACAGTCGTCCTCACTGATTCCAATGGGCATTCTGATCTTAAAAACGGTAGTCTTCAGGCGTGGATGCCTTTGTGCAAGGGGGTTTTGTACAACTAAATAATGCCCATGTGTGTACAATTGTATTAGTGATGACGGTCCTACTCGTCAGTTGTCAAATAACGTTTTCACTCTAGAGCGGTTTGCACAGTTTCTCAATACTGTTCCCGAACCGATCAAGTTAAGAGTCTAAACATTAGCTCTGTCTGAAGCAAATGGTTGTTGAACTGACCTCGGATAATCATAGACAAACAGTAACAGTCACACCACAGCCGGATCATGAATATTTTACCAATAAACTGGTAAAAGGCCTTGATGAAGTGCTAGGCAGGAACAAATATGATTCGAGCTGATCCCAGATCAAGTCCCATAACATCCTTACCCCATTTAGTCTGAGATAACCAAATTGAATAATTTCCTGAATAAACTGACGTTCGTGACCAGTATTTTCTCGTTCAGCTGCCTAATGTGAGCAAATATGTTAATCTGCATCTTCTGAAACCCATCTCAGCGGCTGGACAGGCACGTTAAGGAGGATAACATTCAAGATGAGAGTGCCCAGCTGAGACAGACTTGGACAGCCAATAATGAAATATGGGAACTTCTTATATTTGATATTCTTAAGGTTACTCGGGGTATTGTAAGCAAAAGGATATACCTTTCTTCGTGCCTCTTTTTCAGTGTTATAGTTTCAATACTGTCGGTAAATGGGAAGAGCTTAGTTTTTATGGAGATGCTGTATCCCTACACCTATCCGCTGTCTAACTGTAGGGTGGCATAGTGGTCACGCCGACGACCCGGGTTCGATTCCACACATGAGTACAGTTCTGTGAAGCCCATATCTGGTTATTTTGCTGAAATATTGCTTAAAAACCTCACTCACTCCCCCGTTTGAGAGAACCGAATTCCCTGAAATGCCACAGTTTGTTCTAAGCATATCAACAGTTGCACAAATAGAAATACTATGTGAGTATAGGTTGAATCCGTTTTGTCGAAATCCCAGCAATAATACTCCACGGGGAAACCAGCATTGGGTTTCATAATCTTGGGAATTGAACCCGAACTTTGAGATGATATGAACACATGCTAGCCATAAAGTGGTTTAAGACTGAAGTTTACAAGCATTGTGTAATTACAGTATCTCATATTCCAAACTATAATTCGAGATACTAATCAAGTATAGTTAAGGAAACCTGATTATTTGATATTGGCAAAGGAGAGATATCCGCTATACTAATATGAAAGAATCGGGTTGCACGTAACCTTTTAGTAGTATGGGCGATCGGGTTACAATGAATGAATTGACTCAGTCAGTTTTACCGCCTTTCTCACTTTACCCGACTCCTGAATATCCTGTTTAGAATTGATTTTTTTATCTTAAACAATCCATGCTTGTCGTCAGAATCTAGGTGGGTATCGTAGTCCATTCGCCCAAACCGTTGCTCTTGCTCTCAGTCACTTGATCCTCTGACCCTCACTCGATTATTCGCTGACCTTTGCCATTTGACTATTGTAGAGAGAGGCGTAAATCAACAAGGAAAAGAGGCACACACATTACACCCATTTTGTACAAACTCATTTGACGACCATTTTCTAAACGGACACAAAGCTGCAGAAAGTTACACGACATGAAGATTGAATCTAGATGTGTCAGTATTTGCCTATACTTCACACCAGTTCTCTTCTCAACACGAGCTGCTTTGATAAAAACGTTACCTCAGTTATGATTCTCAGGACTAGTGTCCTTGACAAGAGCCGCTATTTGAACCTGGTTAACGTATTTACGCGTCTATCAAGATAATCTCCGCCCGGAGACAAAGACAGGAACGGAAGCATGTTCTTGCAGGCTCTATGGCTTTGGAACAGCACTGATTCCAGATTAACCATGCTTCATCGATAACAGACGCTATAGGTTCAGATAAAATTCAAGGCTATATCAATCGAGCAATGTCTTTGGGCGTCATTTAAAGTGTGGCGTTGTATATGCATTCCAAAGTCGCCTCCCTTCACCGTGTCAGGATCTGCTATTTTCACATCGGTTCTGGCGATTGTTTTTTTTCCAATTGTGCTGGGTTTCACTAACAAAGTTAGCATCCATGACATGCTTCATCTCAGGATTTCCTTCCACGGAATTATCTTATTGCATGATAGTGTGTGAGTGAGTTTAGCTTTACGCCGATGTTACTAGTATTTCAGTGATATCACGGAGAGGGACATCAGAAAAATGGGCTTCAAACAGGGAATCGAACCTGGGTCTTTCGCTTAGCAAGTCAACACTTTAACCACCAAGTTAACCTATTGCATCATGGGCTGTAAAATGTGGTGCCACGTGCTCTTGTGCATGTGATAACCAACTCGGATAAAAAGACGGCAGTTTTCAAGATTAAACTATGCGCTGAAGCCCCGTCCAAAATGTGTAAAATGCCACTGTCCAACAATACCCCTTCAAGGATTCCACAAGGAATAATTACCTTAAAGTTTCTTTTAGTGTCTTGTCCCCAGACATGAATCATAGCATTGTGGTACGTTCGCTTGTAGTTTCTATAACTTTGATATATTGTCGTTCTTGGTGGAAACATGGTCTTAATGACATTTTAAACTACAGCAATCGTTTGAATTAATATTTCCATAGGTGTACATTCTCCACGCCTAAAATGACTTGAATGTAGGTATGTAAGTGCAAGTGTTCTTTTATTCTTTTTTCCATGTTTCTTCGCAAGTTTTGTGTTGCGTTATGGAGGAATGTCTGGTAAAATGTAAAGGAACACTGCGTTGAAGTGGTGTTCCCATATTTGTTTCCTTTACTATATAACTCTGAGTTCCTTACAATGATACTTCACTTTTCTGGTATATATACCGAATAAACATCAAACGAATGAATGTTTTTGCTGTGTTTGAGGTTGTTCGGTAAAATATGGCCTTCTGTTCTTGTGCTGCTGCACCGGTGACATTTTGTGAAAATGTTTCAGTATTGTTCTTCATCGTCTTGAACCAAACAGTCTATTTTCGGCTGACATTCAAGTTCCGAGTGTTCTCATCGATGTTCATAGATCCTGTTTTAGAGACCGGAACTGCTGTATCAAACAAACCCTACTGCAAATGGTGTTTCAGTGTAACAGTGGTCTCCTTTAGAATTATCTCAGATTACACATCGTCTGAGAAAAATATATACAACGATGATCAAAGACATAGCTTACTTCAGTCTGAAGCATAACACCTACCATCCTTACGTATGTCCAGTACATATACCGAAAAACTGACCACCGGACCTCTTTGCACCTACACCTCAGTCATCTAATTTTAAACACACTATATCTGTTCGTTCTCAAAGGAAACCCAGCCTGAACTAACTTAATACACATGGCGACATTTAAATGATGGAGTGCGTGGAGCTAATCCCCTTCTAAGTACTTACAAGTCAGTAAGTAGACATTATTCACGGTTAGGTTATTTTAGTTCTGCGCTTTATTGCACTTTGGTGCTTTCAGACACGACACTGAGCATGAACGGTTTGGGTTAAGTGTGTTTATGTCCCATTACTTGTATATTTGTAGTGTAGTAAGTGAGGACATGTATGTGAGAGAGTAAATTTGATGTATAATCCAGCCTTGTGTCTGTGTCTGTGAGTCAGTGGAGAGTAAAGGTGTGACCCAGCCATGTGTCTAAGTTTCAGACGAAGAGCAAATTAAAGGTGTGACTCACAGCAATGTGTGTGCGAGTCAGAGGAAGAACAGAAGTGTGCCTCAGCAATATGTCCATGAGTCAGCTGAAGAGCAAAGGTGTGAAAGGCTGTAGAAATATATGTTTCCAGCTGTGTATCAGTGAAACAAGCCAAGAGTCAACTTCTGTGAGTCAGTACGTGTGCGACCCTGCAGCTTTCGTAAACATTATTCCAGCAACACAAACACGCCCTTTAATGAGTTTGGGTATAACCGTAGAGCCTGAATAGTAAAAATAGATGTATCATTTGTTTTCATTCGGGAGGTTAACGTCTTATTTCGTGATACTTAAGAGAACCACCATTAAATACATAATAATGTATCCCCATAGTAGGGATGGTGTGTTTCTTGTATTGTTTGCATTGTAGGTGGTACCAAGCCGCGAGTAGTTGTTCATGACACAGACTATCTATGCCTGTAAAACATCACGCACTCAGAAAGAGAAACATACATGACAAACAGGAATATGCTGACTGTTGAAACACATTTGAAATTTACATTCACATATTGTAGTGACTTCAGTCCTTCAGAGACTAAAATCTGAACACATTATAGAAACAATGATTGATTGAGGTGCTCTGTGCGTTCGTGAACAATTCAAAGACCCATATCTCAGTTTAAAAATAAAAGTGAAAAATTTTGCAGAGCTGTTTTAAACACGGCATCATTACTAGCCACGATGGTTCTGGTGCGATTACATCAATCAACCCACTTTCTGAAGGATAGTCAAGTCCGCAGGCACTGTTAAACATGTGGCAAAGCACAAGCTGCCACACGCGTCTCTTATATCACGGTTTGTTCTCTGTTCACCAGCCAATGATGATACATACTCCACCTTTCATTATTTATTTAATATTTTGTGGGGGGAATTTAACCCATAAAACATCTGTGAAGACTCGGTATTTGTATTTGGCAACCAGTGCTTGCCTTGAGAACCATTATCTGGATCGGACAGTCAGAACCACGGACTTGGTATATGTATGTCCCAACTGAGCAGGTCAGTGCTCATGATGTCAATCACTTGGTGGTCATTATTCGCAATTAGTCGCAATTACACATTAACAGACGCTGTCATACACTGTAATGCTGAAGTCGACGTTAAGCAACAAACATGCAAATGCATCCAAAGATACATTGTCTTTTGTCTTGATATCCTGGTGTGTTAAAAAATGACCGAAAAATAATCCTACCCGTGTCGCAGAGGGCTATGCACTTCAGTCTGTTCGAAGGATTGGTCGTCAATAAATGTTCCAACACTTATCATGAAATGTAGCTTTCCTTTCCGTAGGGTTCACCAATTTCAACCATGTTAGGTCAATGGTAAAACGTTGACATGTGATGCAGAACTGCATGTGGTTGTCCATCTGATTCTGGCGATCCGTATTTATTTCCATTTTCTCAATTTGCTTGCAGATCACACCACGTAGCTGGTTTATTGTTAACCTCTTCACTCACGCTCTGTGGATACTTTCACACGAATAATTAATTTTCGGTTGTAATACTTGCATAGATTATCTTTGTCATCATGGCTTGGGCGATGTGTTTAGCTGTTATTATTGTTACATTGAATGATGAATATCCTATGTACGCAACCCATGTCAGTTTTTGTTAAGTTTGACTATTACGAAATCAGTGAAAAGAACATGCAACAGGATTAAAGGCTGGCTTGCAATGCCCATCGTTAAAAGATAAAAATTCCAGATTTCATGGAGATTTTATTGTACATCATGAAAGAATCACCCTAATCAGACTCAACTTTTCCATGTCCGTTTCATCGACTCGGGTGTCACGAGATTGAGTTGAAAAGGTTGAGCAGAAAATCAGTTCTCTTTGGCTTCGTTTATGTAGACTAAAAATGCACACGTCAGCGTATTTCCTGAAAGGCTTCTGGAAATGTTGTTACGGAGGCTTTGTCCATTCTGCATTATTGATACGGAAATAGCCCATGATTAAATTGCAAGGTTCGGTCAAGGCCTTAAAACCATGAAAATATCATGCCACTTTTGGGATGCAATAAGGCGTGTTTGATTCTGAGCTATATTGACCTCAAATATATTCATGACTGCCGAGACGCCCATAAAATGGCAATGGCTTACGATTCAACAGAGTATGAGCTTCATAGCAGAATGATGGTAATATGTTCATAACTAACCATTCCTTTCCCCATGTGCAAATAATGTAAATAATGTTTTGTTTGCTTTTTGTCAGTGAAAAAGCTGCAGTTCATTTGAGATTTTTATGTTTCTCTTTACTTTTACGATTCATGTACATACTGAGCTGGTTTTGATACGACAACTCAAAATACTAAAAGTTTAGTCACGACGATATATTATCGAAAGTATTAATGTACTGAAGCTGTGACACGATACGAATCCCTATAAAAGGGTGCTGGTATGATATGTATCAAAACGCCAAAACCCGTAATTTTAACACCAGCAATAAAAAACCTTAAGGCCAAAGCAAAAGCAATGTTTAAATCAAAGGAAAAAGTCACATTCGATACTAATGCTGTCAATGCATTCACATAATAGAAAGAATTTTAAGTTTGGTTGGGTCTACAAATAGCATCGCGATTCGACAATATTCAAATTTAACCATGGATGCATCGTGGCCTATATCGGGATATGACAAGCTAGGTCTCGCCAGTTAAGCTCGCTAACATATCTGTCCACTGCAAAATTGAGGGGAACAGTCAAATACTCTATTAAAAAAATGAAAATTGAACCCAGTTGTTTGCTTCACTGAATATGTTAAAATTCAACGTCACATTGTGAGCAGAAAATAATTCGATCATCAATGTCTATCACTTGATATCTGTCCCTGAAACATTTCAAGTCACACGACTAGCCAAGATCGATTTGTAAAGTGAGTGTGAACAAGCCTATGGTTCTTCAGAAGCGAATACGCCCAGATGTTTGGTCCGTGCACGAGTGTCAACCTTGTCTCCCAATCAACGCGCGAGATAATCAAGTCTTGACGTCCAACCTGCCAATCTCGCCATCTGTTGAACATAGCCTGGTCAAGATAGGGCAAACAAGAGGTTGTCCTTGCTGCATATAGCAACCGACGTGATTTGGTCAGTAAGTTTAGCAATATTCCGGCAATATCAGTGCAGGGTACACCAGTAATGGGCAGGACACATTGTACCACGTGGACAAATCTAACGCAGATCTTTGGCTTGACGAGCCAACGTTTTAAACCCACAAGCCTACCCTGCCCACCTGTCATGTTTTAGACAGGTGGCACTAAACGTCGGGCTCTACTGATGTACGCTTGTAGAAAGGAACTTCTAAACTTACTGCTTGAAACAACCTTTTCAACATTCAGAATGTATCTTGTTTCACCCCAAAAGACCATAGTTTCCGGTTTGGAACTGACAAACTTTGTTTGTCATATGAGGCGGTAGATGGCACCTGGTAAACAGGTTTGCTAATATGGTTGACTTGTTTTCAAAATTATGTAAACATGATGGCCAGTCACCTGATGGTCACGTCCAGACTAATTTATTCACAGACGGCTGTCATATTGCTGGAACATAACACAGAGCGGCGTAAAATAATTGACTAGCACGGACAAGTGTTGATGATCCAAATTTGACTCTCAAGCTTCTCCTTTCAATGAAAATATGAAAATGGCAAAGTACTGGACGAAAGAAATAACGTCCACTCACGAGGTGTTTTATGGTGACTCGTTGTCTATACAGGTTGTTGTAAGCTGGCTTACCCTTTGCATGTAGGTATGTATACTACATGTAGGTATATATTACAACAAAGGAAAAAGGACTTATTACAAGGGCAAGATTTTCGTTCTAGCAAAAACATGACGTTATATCCTAGGTGACATTATAACAAGGGGCAAATTATCCAGGGTGCACTGTACATTGTTGATGTAATGACAATCAATCGATCTAGTTTTATCCCTTATAGCAGTTATCAAATATCAAAATTCACTGGGGTGTTTGTTTTTTCTCTTCGATACGAATTTAATTATTGTAAGTAATATCCTCACTAAAGCATTACGAAATAACCGTTATTTGTGTCACAATGTACAAGACACGAATAACGAATGATAAATTAAAATAAACTTTATTAGCTTTGGTTGTCACGAATGTATATATAGAAATACATTTTTCTTATTCCGTTCGAGATCGGTAAATCAATATGTTTTTACAAGATTAGATTTTGGCTTATTGAACGTCATCACAAAACGATGAAATTTCTCATCTTGATAAAAAATTTGCATCGTGGAAGATACACTCTAGGCTGACTTTCCCATATCATGTAACTGTCGGTGATCCACGTGTCACGAGATTAAACTGAAAATAATAGAGCAGAAAATTATTTCTGTTTGGCTTCGCTTATTTACAAAATATGCTCGTTGGGCTACGTTTCCTAAAGGGCTTCTGGAAACGTTGTTACGGAGACTTTGCTACACGATCCATTCTGCAATATTGATACGGAAATAGCCCGTGATTACATTACATGGTTCGGTCATGGACTTAAAACCATGAAACTACCAGGCCACTTTAGGGGATGCAACAAGGCGTGTTAGATTCTGAGCTACAGTGAACTCATATTTGGTCGTGACTGCTGACACGTCTTTAGGAATGGCTTCCGTTTTTTTTCTGTGTTACAGGGTTTGACTCAGTTATTAAATGAGGGAAAAGGTTGTTATGTAACAGTTCTTGGATAAAATCGTTAGGTTTGCTGAAACATCGGTACATTTATTTGAAGGGGTGTATAGAATTGTCTTTATAATTACTATATAGTGAGTATTTACTTCATAATTATTTTATTATTAACTGTTCTTTGACAGTGTTTTGCAAATGTGCTAGACTTAATTTTTTTTTCACCGTGGCCCTACAATGCTTCCGTAAGCCACTGTGTTTTCCTGAATGGCTGGGTTTAAAAATGTCTCCTGATTTTATTTTAGTTCCTGGTTTTCACCATGTCAGTAGAACATTTACATCACTCGTGTTCGTTTAACGCCCACCTGTGATGGTCCCGGGTTAGAATAGGCCTTCAGCAACCCATGCTGGCCATAAAAGGCGACTATGCTTGTCGTAAGAGGCGACTAACGGGATCGGGTGGTCAGGGTCGCTGACTTGGTTGACACATGTCATCGGTTCCCAATTGCGCAGATCGATGCTCATGTTGTTGATCACTGGATTGTCTGGTCCAGACTCGACTATTTACAGACCGCCGCCATCTAGCTGGAATATAAAAACTAAAATTAAACTCACTCACTCACTCACTCGTTCATCGCCGCAATAGCAATAGCAAATACAACAACATGTGTCAACCAGTCGGCTAGCCTGCCTGAAGGCATAGGGTTCATTCTTAGGTCAGGGGTAAGATTACTCAGTAAATTGTAAATTAAGTTGTAATGAAATGAATGGACCTTCAGCCATACCAGAATGTTGCTGTCTGCTTTTGATGTGTTTAAAACTCCATAAGGTGTTGACGTACAATGTACTGATTAATTGAACTAAAAATTAAAAGGTCTTAATTGGCCCACCATGATGATTATAGGGCAGTATAAGGTATTAAACGTACACGAGAAACAATGTACGTGAGTTATTGTCACAATCGGGGTATATAAGCTTACAGTAATTTTCAAACTGTACTTTTCATTCTATACATGACATGACATGGCATGACAAGACAAACCAGCGCTTTGTAGTATTAGCTGTCCAACGTAATGAGCAAACTGGAAGACAGTTGGCAGACAATCAGCCAAGTCACTAATGGTCTGCGTCTGATCCATTTCGAAATAAATAAGACCAGTATCGGCTCGTGGGAACGAATTTTATTCAGAATCAATCAAATTATGAATATAGCGAAACTGACGTCATTATCTCATAGCTGACATCAGCATCTGAACCACAGGCCCCTGGTCAAGCCCAGATTGATTTGGAAAGTGACCGTGAAGAAGGCTTTTCAGAAGCGAGTACGCCCGTCAACCTTGTCCATATCAGTCCACGAGTTTATCATGCCTCGACGTGCAACCTGTCAATCTCACCATCTGTTGAATATAACCTCGGGGTGACGTAATAAGTGGCTGTCTGAACTTCAAATACAACGCCACGTGACAGGCCTAGGGTATCACGACTTGAGCTGGTGACCCTAATAAACTGGATGTATCCGTATAGTATTGTGTGTATATGTTG
Organism: Haliotis asinina; assembly: GCF_037392515.1. Lineage (NCBI taxonomy): Eukaryota > Metazoa > Mollusca > Gastropoda > Lepetellida > Haliotidae > Haliotis > Haliotis asinina. The sequence goes on along the minus strand of NC_090294.1, from coordinate 26,612,017 downwards.
AGTGAGTGGGTTAAATTTTTCGCCGCACTCAGCAATATTCAGTTATATTGCGGTGCTCTGTAAGAAATCGAGTTTGGACAGAAAAATCCAGTGATCAAAAACATGAGCATCGGTCTACGTATATGGGATAAGATGACATGTGTCAACCAAGTCATCGAACCACCCGACCCGATCCCGTGAGTCTCCTCTTACGACAAGCATGGGTCACTGAAGGTCAGTTCTAACCCAAATCGTCACAGGTCATATTTTTTAGAGACTTAAAATTTTTAGTATGTTAACATTTTCAACAATTTAAGACATGTTGTTACATAAGTATTGTAACAGGTTATTTCAGCTAGTTTCTTATGAAAAGCGCATGATATATTTCTGAAAACATGTTAGTTACAAATCTTCACAGGATTTCAGTTATACCAAACTGTGTCATCTTTATGATCGAGGAAAACTGAAATTGATGGAGTTTTGATTATTTATACTCTTTGGTGGAATCTCTGAAAAACGTGCATGGTGCTGACACACAATGCTACGTGGATACAGCCATGGTGCTGCTAACCTGAATACATTTGGGAATAGAACCCTCGATCACAGGATCCGATGACAGTCCAGCTGGTGCTACTATGCGCGGTGACAATATGGATCCTAGTTTGAACCAACAGTACAACGAATTGAGGGAACACCTAAACATTCGGGTCCAACAAATTGAATGAACTCCTAAACATTCCTCTTCGACCATAGTGCATGTTTGTTGTTGGATCTGTTTAAAATTTAAAAAGGTTTTTACAAATTTTAACTAGCTTTGATGCCGCAGGGGGCATACTCTGTATTCTTGATCGGTTGTTTAGGAACTCGAAATAGACTTTGAATTGAGTTATGTGTTGCAAAATTGTACGAAACTGGATTATTGAAATCCGTCGGTTCCAAATGCATTCCCGTGCTTCAAATACTCAATAACACCCGGAAAGTGGCCAACACATGATGTTTATCTCCTAAATGACGACGTTGATTTCCTGTCCATTTGCAACGTTGTGGCGTTGAATTACTACTCTGTGTGCAGGTCAGGCAAGATAAAGCAAAGCTGTCGGTGGGGTGGACAGACGGACACTGACAACTTACGATTTTATCATTTGGCTTACTCTACAGGGTGCAAATACTTAAATTTGACTTGCTGACCCATTAACCGTGGTGACCAGGTATATCTTGTCATATATGTCATCAGGCCCATGAGGTCCCGGGTTAGAATAGGCCTTCAGCAACCCATGCTGGCCATAAAAGGCGACTATGCTTGCTGTAAGAGTCGACTAACGGGATCGGGTGGTCAGACTCGATCACTTGGTTGACACATGCCATCGGTTCCCAAATGTGCAGATCGATGCTCATGTTGTTGATCACTGGATTGTCTGGTCCAGACCGCCGCCATCTAGCTGGAATATTGCTGAGTGCGGCGTAAATCTAAACTCACTCACTCACCCATATATGTCATCAGCATTTTGCAGTCATACACATGCATCAAGAGCAAAATATTCGCTGCTGTTGATGTTCAGATGTTCAGTTAAGGAGGTGGGCAGCAAGTTTGCTTAAATAGAGCGACAAACCCTTTTTACATGCGTAAGAAATCTGCGCTGAATGCAGAGTCAATTCCGGATAAATATTTATGAATACCTATAGAATGTACGTGATTGCCTCTCGTGTTCTCAACATAACAGTATTCTATATGAAAAAAACCCCAGTGAAATCAAGTCTTCATCAATTGTTTATTAAGTATAGATAATTCCATCATCACCCACTCGCTCTAAATGTAAATGTAGATATAGACACGGGTTTCAACATTTAACTGTAAATGCGATGAGCATATCTACCGGGCCATAATCTTGCATGTTTTGAAAGTGTACTGTAACTTATCCAGTCGGGAAGAGTGATAATTTTCAAAATGACCCAATGAAAATTCAGTAACCAGTCAGACCAGTGACTGTTGAGATTTATTGCCCGACTGGATTTTTACTAACCACGGGAGAGCGGACCAGTGGTTATATTGCCCACTGATCTATCTGTATGTGACTGAGTAGGCTGTCCCATTGCTGCAGTGTTGTATGGACTATGGACATTTCAACACACAATGTTCTTACGTTTAGTACATTACAGATATGACATATCCCCGTGATGGGAGAGCTTTAAAAGGGAATTCATTAATTATTAAAGAAAATCCTAACCCTTTAGCCAATCCGACGATGTGATGGTATTTGTCCCGAAAAGTAAGTCATGGACAAGGTATGGTAATCGCCTTTTGGCCCACTGAAACATGTCAAATGATGCAGTGTAAACCTTTAAATATTCGCATGACAAGATCAGGCAAGTTCAAAAAGCTAACGTTATTTATTTCTTCCCTGTATCATGAATTTTTAAACTTGAGTAAGTCAGATAATCCGATATGTTAGTCTGGAATGTTCTGAATTCACGGAAACGTAGCAAACCCATGGCCAGGGTCGAATGTGTGTTTTGCAAATGCATCCATATATGTATGGTGTCTCCACAGGAAAGAACTAGAGAAAAAAAAACATAAGTTGTAAGTCGTAGATGTTATTGGTCAGTGAGTAGTGAGTATGGGTTTCCGCCGCTTTAAGCAATATTCCAGCAATATCACAACGGTGAACACCAGCAATCGGCTTCACACATTGTACCCATGTGAGGAAATCGAACCCGGATCTTCAGAATGACGAGCCAACGCTTTACCCACAAGCCTACCAACTTTCCCTCTTTTTTTATGAGTCCCAAACACGGATATCTCGAAAGACATTGTTCTTTGTTTTGAGTTAAAATCATGAATCCATCTGTAACGCTTCTTGACCAGGTTCCTTGATAGTACTATGCGTTTGCTAACGATTGGGAGTATGAACTCGTGGGGAGGGTATTTCAGCGTTAAAAGGGTCACACAAATCTTCCACGAGATGTTAGTATTGTCAATATTCCCTCATTCTTAAATCCTTTCAAGAAGCTGAATGTGCGTTCGCCTCGAGACAAACACAAAGTCCTCATCAAATATGATCCCATTTCTTCATTACGGTTTTCTCCATGGAATGTAATTGATTTGCCAATCAATGAATCGATCCCTGTCTGACTGGATTGTCAAATACGATTATGTCCGTTTAGCGACAGGAAAATAGATTGTAAAACCCATCAACGTTCCTTTTTATGTCTTTACCTCCAGCGTCAAATAGTATAAGATTCAGCTTTAGGTCTTGTATCAACATTTCAGGATTTCTACTTGCGTGTTTTTATTACACGAAATTGGCCATCTGGGGTTTTTTTTCTTCGGATTAACAGCTTGAGATGTCGATGCTCTTTTCAGCATTCATTCAGTTCACGGAAGATGAAAAGGCTCTTCGAGGAACGTGTTCTATGTTTAGTGTTTTGGAAGGTAATTGTGTTAAGAAGTGGGTTAATTTAACACTACTTTCAACATGTCAGTCACATTACTGCGTGGCAGCCTACCGCTGGAAAAAGGACGCTAGTGAGCAAGTCTGTGCAGAGTTGAGTCCCTTAGGCGTATTGGAAACATAATTAGAATTAGGCCAAGTGGTAATCCGGGATCGTTTCCTCACATGGGTGCAATGTGTAAAGCCAGCTTCAGATGTCCCGCCGTGATATTGCACGGATATCACTAAAAACAGCGTTAACTCCCTCACGCACTTGCTGGAAGCCTGTTCAAAATGGCGTAAAACCACACTGACTCGCTCACTGTTGATGAACTGAGAATCATATCAGATAATGTGTGATCTGGAAAGTATGATCATCAGATTTCTGATCCATTAAGGACAGAATTGCAAAGCGAATAGCGGTGCCTTTGACGAATCGACAACACTGTAGAGTTATCGTTAGGGATGTAGTATAACACCTTAAAGATATTTCGTTCCTTTCGTGAGTTTTAAGCTCTTGTGTTTTTACCGAACCGTCCTATGTAAGACCTCATGCCGAAATCCGGATTCGACTTCAGGGTGTGCTGTCCGTGTAACACATTGTGTGGATTGAATGGTTCCATATCATAGACGTTGCTCTTAAAAGTCAGTTGTAAGCAAATGGGTGCAAAGCGCTGTGATTCGTTTTGGAGATGTGCATCTCCTTGACACGTTTACTAGGGTTTGAAACTTGGTTGTCCCTGTTTCTATGTGGGCCGGTGGGGTAGCTTAGTGGTTAACACGTTCCCCCGTTACGCCGACAACCTGGGTTCTATTCCTTACACTGGGTACAATGTGTGAAGCCCATCTCTGCTGGTCCCCGACATAATAATGCTGGGACATTGCTAAAAGCGACGTAGATCTAAACCCATTGACTCAATCGCTGTTTCCATTTTTGTTACACCATTTTTGTTAAGTTCCCATGGTGATCTACCTTTACTTGCTGGCGATCTATCGCCCGATTTACACTGAACACGATCTAGTTTTAATTAGTGATAATCTAGTTGTTATAATCTAGTTGTCGCTGACAGCCTTTCAAAATCAGTAGAAATACCTTTTTCAGCAGTATTTCACATTTTGTCGGCACATATGGCTGAAATATTAACTCAAAGCGAGGTTTAACCCACATTATGTTCATGCTCTCACTTCAAAGACCAGTTCCGCGGTTTCGCGGCGCTGATGCCTTCGTTCTGTCACGTAAGCCGTGCTACACTGCTTCTTTATGAGTTGTCATCGATGTGATCTAAAACTCCCCCTGGTAAACATCACTTTGATACAGGTACCATAGACAGGTCATCTCAAAGGAACTTCTGTCATGTACATATAATGAGATCTTCGCTAATGGGATGTCTTGCCCAAGACCAACGATCGGAGTATTTTCGCAGAACTATTCATGTACTTTGTAATGCCTCTTGCCTGGCGCTTACATGTCTACGACTAGTAATAGAGCTAATTTTGTGTTAACTAAATATACACGTGGTCTTTCTGTACTAAAAAAAAGGCTGAATTTCAGATCGGCGTGCCTTTTATAAAGTATGAAGTATCCCTCCAAATCCTCTCAAGCACAGCAGTGATCGACATGGCATCCTGTTTGCTTTGGGTTTGGTAAACACCCTTGTTTGACGATGACCAAATGTGAAATAAATGAAATTAAAATATTGAACGGTGATGTTGCTAACAGCATAACATGTCTTCAGTGTTTCAGCTATGGTGTTCAGGGGCGGAGGTTAGCCCAGTAGCATGTGCTCATTACATTGACGACTCCGGTTCGATTCACATGATTCACGCCTCGATATAATCAGATGTTTGGTCTCTTTTGTGGCATTAGGGACCGTTAATCTCTCTCGTGCAGCGGAGTAGCCTAGTGGTGAAAGTGTTCGCCGAAGACTCGAGTTTGATTCCCAACATGAGTAAAATGTCTGATGCCCATTGCTGGTGTCCCCCGCAGTGATATTTCTGGAATATTGCTAAATGCGGGGTAAAACTAAACTCACTCACCTATGGTGCTCACAGAATACAGTTATATATTGAAAACTTGGTGATGAAATCCTCAAAAATGTTCAGCGATTCAGTAGAACATGATATTTTCTGCTGTGTATGCTCTGGCGGTCTACATCTATTCCGTTGCACCTGCGACGTATAACCTATCGTGAGGCACTTATCACAAAGGTGCTTATTGGCGTATCATGTATGGAAAATTAACTCTCACCTATCACTGAGTGAGTGAGTTTAGTTTTACGCCGATGGCGGTCTGTGAATAATCGAGTCTGGACCAGGCAATCCAGTGATCAACAACATGAGCATCGATCTGCGCAGTTGGGAACCGATGACATGTGTCCACCAAGTCAGCGAGTCTGACCACCCGATCCCGTTAGTTCTCACCTATCACCACGCGGTTGTTGATTACGTGAGACACAGAGGGACATATATTGCATTGATTTTATAAACGTTACCACCCACACTAATTACGAGGAAATATCATTCATTTACTGGCAGTGTATCCGTGACCGTGATGTCTTCATAAGTACATCTGTGTATTTTCTTGTGTGCTGTGTGTGACTCATTGTCCTCTTGAGACGGTACGTAGGTTCGAAACAGTATATTTCCTCTTACCGCAGTTTTAGTGGTATTACATATGTGATTTTGATTTATGGGTCATCTGCCCTGCCTGTCAGCACCTAATCAAAGACGACCGCCTGTAATCCACCAATACCTCCTTTGTCCACCTGCCTCTCACGCTTTTTTCTGTGCGGTGTAATCACAGCTGTATACTTCAACCCATTTACTGTTATCATCTCATTGTACATCAGACCCGTGAAGGTCCCGGGGTAGAATAGGCCTTCAGCAACCCATGCTTGCCATAAAAGGTGACTATGCTTGTCGTAAGAGGCGACTAACGGGATCGAGTGGTCAGACTAGCTGACTTGGTGGACACATGTCATCGGTTCCCAACTGCGCAGATCGATGCTCATGTTGTTGATCACTGGATTGTCTGGTCCAGACTCGATTATTTACAGACCGTCGCCATATAGCTGGAATATTGCTACGTGCGACGTAAAACTAAACTCACTCACTCACTCACTCATTGTACATCAAACCAAACAGTCGTACAAACTCTACTCTAATCACAATCAATCACTCTCTACATCAGCCTAGTCTGCTCAAATCACTATCAGGTATCCAATGCATGTACGTGCACCTTATCAACTGTATATAGTCAGTATGCAGTAGCGTACATATTCTCCATGTTTCAAATTTTTGTATCACTTCAGAACGTACACCGAAACGTCGCAGATTATCGATAGAACTTGGTTTTGATTCACCTTTACAACTTCTAAATTGCCTGTCAAAGAAGGTAGGAAAGGTACTGTAAGTCCCCACGGTCCCAAGTATGGTTGCCTAGCTTCAGTTGGTGATCTCTAGTTTACTATGAATTCATGATTTTTTTAAAGTCACGATATGACTGAAATATTACCGCTGTGACTATCACTCCTAACTCACCCACTCACCACTGATATTGCTGTACATGTATATATTTTAGGTATATGTTCCAAACAACGTATTTCTAAATGTTCGATTGTGTGTTTCGAAGTGTTTCGATTGTGTGTGTGTTTATGTGTGTACATCTGACAGATAATACTGCCATGAATATGTATTATATCTGAAAGTTGTTGCTTTTTTCTTGCGTTTTTTTTTATCTATTTACATTTCAAATAGTTTGGGCTTGATGTAAATGCCGAATTCTAAGGTACGACGTACAATTAAACTTTCAACAAACAAATCATGGACATATATTAGTATCATGGTCAAAGTAGAAGTCAGGGTAAATCTTGAAATCCTGCAAAGTGAAAGGTCTTCCCAATTCCAAACACTGACTCATGCCGTGCTGTTTTTACCAATCGCGTTCGACATAAATATCATTTAATCTGCAAAGCACCCCACTTCACCCGTCCCTCATCTGTATAATGCCCTATAGCGCAACTACTTTCAACTGTTCCCCAGTATCACCATCCGATGTCATTTCTTCGGTCTGTAAGTCTCGCGAGGCGCTACTTCCGGCACTAAGCAGATTCCCGTGTCCCTTTGAGCAAGCCAACTTGTGATGTGTGAGACGGTGCCCAGCTGAAGCTCACTTCAGGTACCCGATTTCTTGTGACAAGCGTGTTTTCAAGAAGTAGTTCTCGTACCAAATTGCGCGACTTATAGGTTCTTTACTAACAGGTGACTGCCATGAAACCATTCGAAAAGGTATAAAACGTTGTTCGTCACCGAAGGTATTTAAGTCTCGCGAGGTGCCGTGATCTTCTTCCCGGCCTCTTCAATATAGAAAAATGCCATCCTTGCTTCATTATAATTTGTTCTATATAACCAATCCCTTTTATATCCTTTCTTCTCTATCACCACTCCATTTTATATCATTTATTCTATATCACGCCTCCTAGGTATCTATTTTTATCCCTTCTCTTCAACAATTCCTTTTTCAATATCATTTATTTTGTCAAAGTCCCCTGTTACAAAAATAATTATGTATCACATCTTAGCTATCATTTATTCTAGATGGCACTTCCCTTGATTTGTTCATTTTCAACATCAGATTCTATAATAAAAAAATTATCTAAAACATCAAAAACTCCCTTTTCACTTTCTTCTTGACTAATATTTGATATATGTCACTACTGGAGGCTGCAATTAGCTGTTTGTTCTGTCCGGTTTTTAGGAACATCTAAATTTCCTATATCTTCATGTCATGAAATAGTTGCAACTTCTCTACAGAGGTCTCTCTCATAAAAATAACACACTGGCAGGTATGTGCTATTTCACAGAAAGTATACTTTTACTGAAGGTACTAATGTTGTCTAACATCGTAAATGTCAAATCAGTTTTCCCCGGAGTCATCAACGTGATATTTCACACGTAAAGACCTGATGATCGAATGCTCTGAATATATTTACAAACGAAAGGTGACGAAAGAACCAGCAACTTGTGTCATGTTGTGCGAAGGAGTTGGGTGGGCGGGAAAACTGTCTGAGAACAAAAGGTCAAGGCTATACTTCGATTTCTTCTGACGGAGAGTGTTGACGACAATATACAATCTACGTTACACAACGAGTCTACTGAAAATACTCGAGAAATATGGGGGAAAAGATAACTTTAAAGATTAAAGAAAGTTACACAAGGATATTGTTTCATTTATGTTTACTTCTTACAGTCATACGTGCTTTTCCAGTAAATGACTGGATGGTAAAACTGTAAAATGTGTAATCGGAGATACAAGATGAAACAAATAGAAAGATGAAAGACGAAAGAAGAAACTTATAAAGGATACTTGTTTCATTTATGTTTCAGTATTTACTGTATTATGCATTTAGTTCCAGTAAACCGTTAGTTGGCAATACCTTGAAACATGTAATACAAACATTTAAATGAAACTTACGCGGTTTTGTTTTTCCCATCGAACTTGATTTCTGACTGCGTTTAAAGGAATCCACAGAGATATAGCAACACGCCATCTCTTGACATCTGAAGTTTACAAAGGAGCATTCTTTCAAACCAGATTTCTTTTAATTACGCAAACCAAACATATACATTGTAACGAGGGGAAAACAGTTTAAGGCGATTTTAAAATATATGATTCATATGTAATCCGGAACTGCGGATATTTTTTTTAAATCCCGTTCTGTTCTCAAGGACACACAAATACGCAAATGGTGAACTAATTATTGTTTGTTTATGAAATGACACCGTATTTTTGCAATATTACGGAGATTGCATGGTTTCTGGAAAAGTTCATCTGATAATCGGTATCCTGAGACAACTATTGGATGCTGGATATCATTGCTAGCCTGAATCTCCACAAAGCACACGCTCGAATGCCAGATCCCCGAACCACAAATAGGTTTGAGAAAGTGAATATGGCTATACGCAGATTTTAGCAATGTTACAGCTATCCTACGGTGGGTGACACCATGAATGGGCTTCACACATTGTATGCGGGGAATCGAACCCGGTTCTTATGAGGAATGAGTGAACGCTTTAACCACTAGGCTACCCCGCTGCCCCAAATGGATTTGATTGCAATGATCATCTGAATTACAAGCAATATAATTCCGATCATCTAGAGCTAATATCGCTTTATGGATCTGGGTCCAGTTATAAAAACTTGATAAAACACTGACCATTCTTGTTTCAGGTATTTTCTGACGGGACAGACATGCAGGATTTGGTCGAAATATGAAATCAAACAGAAATTAAAGTTAAATCTTGATTCTTTATCACTGTCTGTGAGACAAACGTTTATCAGACGTAAAACGAATTTTTTCTTCATAATTTAATATTAAGCTCAGAGATTAGATATACCTTCATGCTATCGATCACTTGTCTCCTGGGCTCAGATACTGACGCATCCTTTGCACTTTGTCTTTTGTTGCGAGGACCCAGACCCCAGAGCCTCGACATCGCCAACAGATACGGAAGGTCTTTAGACGATGTTTCTCGTGAGTAAACACCCAGATTGACTGTGTCGTCCTTGCAACAGCATATTAACCACAACAGATCGTCTTTCCATCAAAAGGATTTCCGTGAGACATATCGAAACGATGCTACCGCTTACGTTGAGCCCCACTCCTGCACATAGATATAATTATATCAAGATATATTTAGCCCCCAGTAAGACAGAATGTAGGTAGATATTGTGTAACTGCTCTGAAGCCTAAAGTAGTCTGGTTTGGATCGCACTACACCACCGCTAGACAGGTACCTCCTTAAAAGGAAATTACACAACGGACTAGTATGCTAACTCCTTAACGGTATTACGTTTACAAATAAATATCGATCATCCATCTTGTTTTAAATCCAGCTCTCAAACCTTTATTTGCAAGATTGCAGTGAATCCAGAACGTGATATGGTCAATATTTGCCAACGTCAGTTTTCACAGATAGCTTCAGTTTCACTGAACAGAAAAGGATTTACACAACACATGTAAGACCGCGCCTCGAGGTATCTCTATTCCTATCTCAAAATTAAGATATATTCTGTCAAACACGTGATACAGGCAAAGTAAATTTATCTATCGGCCATCACAGGACTTTTCACGTCATAAGCAAACGACGTCACGTCACAGTCTATGACGTCAAGACAACCGAAAAAGAGTACGCTGCAACCAACCAATCGTTTTTCACGGTACAACGGAGCGCTAACTTTCAGTCGCTTTCAATCGCACCAATCGCTTACCTACGTTGCTTCGTTCGTAAACATAAATGGTGGCTGAGTGAAATTTGTGTTTGACTCTCTCAATCCCGTACAGACATTACACTGCATTAAACAACACGTATATAAGCAAACCGGACTTTATAATGTGATCGATAACAATGCTGTCGACATAATTACCTGCAACGATACTTATTTCGACTGAATCGATATTATTCTGTTCTTTCTCAGCTGTAATTAACAACTATTCAGTAATGTATATTTTCTACGTCAAAATACATCAATCCCTGTGTCATACACTGGCGTCTAGGCTACGGTGTGCATGTATATGGTTCTATTTCAGTGCATATAAGCTAAAAGGGATGCTGGAAATACCTGCAACACTGTAATAATGAACATAATGAGAAAAATTACCGCTTCGAATCACGTTCACGCCCTGATATAATCAGCTATTTTGGTCTATTTATGACATAAGAACCCGTTAATCTCCCATGTAATTGGGTATCCTAGTGGTTAAGGTTTTAGCTGAAACGCCGAAGATCCGACTTCAATTCCGTATATGGGTACAATCTATGAAGCGCATGTCTGGTGTTCCATGACGGGATATTGTCGTAATACTGCTAAAAGCGGCGTATAACTAAACTCACTCACTCATGGTGTTCATGAAATACATCAACACGCGTATCAAAGACGTGAAGAACTTCATCGACCCTACCATGTAAGGGGTGAAATATTTGATGGGGTCATCAGACCTGCTGATCGATCATGATATCCGGTGATTACTCACTCACTCACTCACTCATAGTGTTCATGAAATACATCAAAACGTGTATCAAAGACGTGAAGAACTTCATCGACCCTACCATGTAAGGGGTGAACTATTTGATGGGGTCATCAGACCTGCTGATCGATCATGATATCCGGTGATTACTCACTCACTCACTCATGGTGTTCATGAAATACATCAAAACGTGTATCAAAGACGTGAAGAACTTCATCGACCCTACCATGTAAGGGGTGAAATATTTGACGGGGTCATCAGACCTGCTGATCGATCATGATATCCGGTGATTACTCACTCACTCACTCACTCATAGTGTTCATGAAATACATCAAAACGTGTATCAAAGACGTGAAGAAATTCATCGACCCTACCATGTAAGGGGTGAACTATTTGATGGGGTCATCAGACCTGCTGATCGATCATGATATCCGGTGATTACTCACTCACTCACTCACTCATAGTGTTCATGAAATACATCAAAACGTGTATCAAAGACGTGAAGAACTTCATCGACCCTACCATGTAAGGGGTGAAATATTTGACGGGGTCATCAGACCTGCTGATCGATCATGATATCCGGTGATTACTCATTCACTCACTCAACGTTAATTCACTCCGGCTGAATGTATAAAATCTTGATGTTGAAACTTGCAGTAATGTTCCACGACTCAATAATATCTGCAATTCCAGCCTAAACAATCTCAACACAAATACATCATAGAAGCAAATCATGAATTATATCCTCCCCGACACTGAATTTCCAGAGTATCGGAGAATAAGCAATCCATTCCCGGCGTACACCTAATTGTTAAGCTCTATAAAAAAAATCCCTGTTAAGAGAATCCAAATTCGCACATTTAAAACGAAATTATTGACACCACACCTACTAACAATAATTCTGACAACAATCAAATAAGGTGAGGTTAACTATCGTCAGGATATGAAACAATGAAATACCCCAAATTGTAAGATAATTTTATTTTTTTAAAAATATACATGTAAATGTTATAGATCAAATATTATTCAGACGCTTTTTGAAAAGTTCTAAAACGTCTCAAAATGAAGCACCGTTATGAGTCTAATTTACAAGGCACTCAATAAATGTTCCTAGCTTATAAAGTGAAATATTGGAAATGGGTCTATGTAAAATCCCATGCAACGTGTTAACTGTACTTCAATGATTTTGATGAAGCTATTGAAAACCGCGAAACCATCTGACATATATTTTAGTCACCTTCTATTAGACACCATGTACATTCTCATTCCATTTCCTCCGAAGTGCGAGAACGTCGTGTGAATTTCAATAATCATTGATTCAATCTTATGTACATTACACCAAACCCTCCGGCGGCGTCTTGTACATTACGTCGACCCATTTCTAATACCAGTTAAATTGCGGATGTTTACTTTGGAAATAGACAACTGTATCGAAAGGACGGATGTTTAGCAGAACATACGACGACACCTTGACGTCACAGACACGTAAGTGCACATGGACCTGTCACTTCAGACCTCTGGGGCTGAAGGGTGCTTTGTGAGGAAACATATAATTAGTTTTGTACCAGAAAGTTTTCCTTTTTCCAAAGATTTTTAACTTTCCATCAACCCTAGTCATCAACTCTAAACCTCTGTATGTAAATTGAAAACAGACAGCTTATGTTTGCCCGTAACTAAACTAATATTGAAAGTATCGGAGGTGATTGAAATATGGTTAACTCTATTTTGAAATACGTAAATCAATTGTACTTTGGTCACAGAAATATAATGAAATACATTCCGCTTCAACTATTAGTGAGAGTATAGTAAATTGCCAGACGGTAATCTGTTTTTTTCTCTCAATAAAACTTGCAATATGGTCCCTTTTGACAAGAATGAGTGAGTGAGTTTAAGATGCAATATTCCAGCTATATGTCGGCGGTCTGTAAGTAATCAAGCCTGTACCAAACAATTCAGTGATAAACAGCATGAGCATCGATCTACGAAATTGGGAACTGATAAGATTTGTCAACCGGTGCGAGTCTGACCACCGGATCCCGTTAGTCGCCTCTTACGACCTGCATAGTCGCCTTTTGTGGCAAGCATGGGTTGCTGAAACCCATTCTACCACGGGACCTTCGCGCTATACACGGTATACAAGTGTGTCATATGTGCACGAGCACCAAGTTCTAAAAGAAGGGAATTAGATGACCTGTGAATAAATTCTGCTGCGGATAAAATACAGGTGCTCATTCTTGAATTTTTCTATGAATATGTTCTTCAGGTTTTCCAACCTACAATGCTCTACAATACCTACTGTTGTTTTCAATGTTGCAAAGACTGATGAACCTGTTCGGTGTATAAAGAATACATACCTTGGATAGCATTAGCTTTATTTGTAATCTGTATTTCGGCAAAACAGAAATCCGAAAACACGTGTTTCGAATACAGCTCATGCTGCCAGCTGTGGTAGCAACTCTGCACAAGACGTTCTGGCCCGTCGTATATATCTGATCAATGATTGACATGCCTAGGTAGTATCATGGCTGTGTCTGTTTTGGACCAAACCAGTCCAATCAATTTCTGCCGTCATCGTTTAATACTCGGTCAACACAGATATAGCAGACTGGTGAGATATATCGGTCGGTAAATATTCGGATGTCTGGTTAAACGAACCGGACTGTTGAGTCTCCTTTCCTTCAATTATCGCAGACTAGATGTCACCATGTTCTTCTATTTTGGCGAGCCTAAGTGACGTTCTTAATGAGCCTGCCACTTGCTGGTGACATTGCTAGTCTTGTATAAGGAAGTGCGTGAAGTATAGCTCAACGCTGCGTTCTGTGTTAATGCATGCACACTGCGTTCTGTGTTAATGCATGCACACTGCGTTCTGTGTTAATGCATGCACGCTGCCTTCTGTGTTAATGCATGCACGCTGCGTTCAGTGTTAATGCATGCACGCTGCGTTCTGTGTTAATGCATGTACGCTGCCTTCTGTGTTAATGCATGTACGCTGCGTTCAGTGTTAATGCATGTACGCTGCGTTCTGTGTTAATGCATGCACGCTGCGTTCAGTGTTAATGCATGTACGCTGCGTTCTGTGTTAATGCATGCACGCTGCGTTCAGTGTTAATGCATGTACGCTGCGTTCTGTGTTAATGCATGCACGTTGTGTTCTGTGTTAATGCATGCACGCTGCGTTCTGTGTTAATGCATGCACGCTGCCTTCTGTGTTAATGCATGCACGCTGCGTTCTGTGTTAATGCATGCACGCTGCGTTCAGTGTTAATGCATGTACGCTGCGTTCTGTGTTAATGCATGTACGCTGCGTTCAGTGTTAATGCATGTACGCTGCGTTCTGTGTTAATGCATGCACGCTGCGTTCAGTGTTAATGCATGTACGCTGCTATCTGTGTTAATGCATGTACGCTGCGTTCAGTGTTAAAGCATGCACGTTGCGTTCTGTGTTAATGCATGCACGCTGCGTTCTGTGTTAATGCATGCACGCTGCCTTCTGTGTTAATGCATGCACGCTGCGTTCTGTGTTAATGCATGCACGTTGCGTTCAGTGTTAATGCATGTACGCTGCGTTCTGTGTTAATGCATGCACGCTGCGTTCAGTGTTAATGCATGTACGCTGCGTTCTGTGTTAATGCATGCACGTTGCGTTCTGTGTTAATGCATGCACGCTGCGTTCTGTGTTAATGCATGCACGTTGCGTTCTGTGTTAATGCATGCACGCTGCGTTCTGTGTTAATGCATGCACGCTGCGTTCTGTGTTAATGCATGCACGCTGCGTTCTGTGTTAATGCATGCACGCTGCGTTCTGTGTTAATGCATGTATGCAGCGATATCTATACCCGTATGTGTGTCTGCCTGTGCCTCTATCTGTGTCTGTGTCTCTGTTTGTGTCTCTGTATGTGTGTTCCGGGAGAGAGCCAAAGCTTTCTTGAACATCTTCCCAGACCAGAATTGTCTACAATGCAATTCAAGTGAATCATCTAATCTGGCTAAGGATACAGGAATTTTGCATACTTCAAGAACAAAAGCTACAATCGATTTCTTCTTTTTATATTGTTTTTAATCTGAACTGACAAAGGTTGACTCTTTCGAAACTTCGTCTAAATGCTGGAATACTGTGATTTGTAAACGCACCTAAAATGGACGATACGGTGAATGACAATAAATACACATCAGACCATATCAATCGTCTGAGGATATCAGGAAAAGTGCTCAAACTTCCTACTTCTGCCCTGTTCAAACATTCACGGTCAGAGATTAGTTGAATCTTGGCACTTCTGACATCCTAGAGTCATATCGACTCCCATCGGGATTAAACGTATTGACTGGCTGTGTGCAAAAACGTGGTGGCTTATTACCGCAAGCCAACAAAAGCAAAGAAAACCACTGATTGGTCAGCTGCAAAGTAAGTTGTTTCTTCCTGAATTTCTGCTACAACTGTACTGACAACTGATCCTTCTCTTAGTCATGACAGAGAACTGTTTGTCTGTAAAGATATACAAAACCCTTTCCATAATCACAACCATTGCCCGACTATAGCACGGATATTTCCTTGTGAATCACTATAGAGCGTGAAACTTGCCTCAGTAAATTCTCCATAAATTCTCTTGTTGATTTCCCCTTGTGTTACTCTGCTACTCTGCATGACCTTCACTGTCTACATTTGTTATTCATTAAAACCAAATTTAAAGCATTAATCAAATATAGTGAATGCTATATAAAATAATGCATGGGTGTACAGGTGGGTAGTTTAACGCCGCTGTGTACAACAACCCATTTATATTGCTTCGAGATTTCTTTACACATGAGAAACGCTGAAAGTAATGGAAGCCCTCAACCAGTGCCAACTCAGCATGGGCGTGGGTGATGCTGACAAACGGTGGAAGTCAACGAGGAAGCGGGAATCATATAGATGGCATAAAACAATTTCCTTCATTTACTATGTTAATCACTGGGCAAAGTGTCTTTCTTTCCACTGTCAAAAGTGACTACAGACACGTTTTTCTGTCTATTGTTACAGTAGATGTTTCAAAAATCAACGTACGTCAAGTAACATAAAACAGTCCATTGCGAACCTTCATATCTATCAGTTTTAAAGAATTTTCGTGCTGGGGGAGGCATCACAAAAGAGAGTTTGACTTGATTGATAACACTTTGAGCGTTGCAAAATCTTTTTGTTGACTTGATTGGTTTGCCAATAGATGAACACGTTACTCCTGAACACTTCTAGATACACTACTAGCTCAAGCAATTTTCTACAAAGGTCAAGGGATGGACTCAGAGAACACTATGATGACCATACATGACTGGTCACTTTCTACCCTATGCAGCTGACCGGAGTGGACTATTCGGACTCGCCCCCTGGTCATATTTCTCCTGAAGGATTGACACCTCTTCAAATAAATGATTTAAGTCAAAACAGAAGGCGGTCATGTAGGTATGAAAGAAGTTGGGTTAAACTACCAGTGTGGAATCAGTTAACTTTTTAACAGATACATTATGTAGCGGGTAGCGATTATTAGACTGATGTGCCAATTGCGGGCTGTACATCGAAGTTGCTGCTGGGGTCCCTTTCAGAAGGGAAACTCTTGGACGTGAGGGACTCCTGCGTTTCTGCATCAAGCTGAACAGAATTTTGTATTGTTGGACTGCTGTTGAAATATATCTTATCATCTCTAAATCATACCATCGTTTCGCTTTGCCAGGTCGAGCTGTAAACCCAGCCACATGCATAACGAAACTGATCAGAGAGGCATGGAACGCGATTGCTGACATCAGTTTCCACAGAAACTGAAATCTTCAGTCGTTATACACGAGACAGAGTTCGATTCCCCTTTTAAAGATGCTTTTCGTTTGTGTTATTCCCAAGAATGAGCACTAACGACTTGTCATTGTGTGTTTTTGGAGACTCCTCCTCAGAGTAAAGACTCAGTAAGTTGGGAAATGATTGAAATTGGCATGTGCCTATTTTAAGCTCCCAGGCTCCTGGTTTACTGTAGATTTAAATAAAGCTATTGAAATTTACAGGGGATACGTGGAATGGATATGCCACAGAATCGTATATAACTTTTTTTACAATTCTTACACCACTTCCGCCAGTGCGTCAAAACGTCATGTGCTTTTCAATAAACATTGATTCACTATTCCCAGTATTGGTGAACATAAAGCCAGACACACAGCGGCGCTTTGTACATTGCGCCGAACCATTTCTCTTGCCAGTTACAGTATCCTCCATCTTGATGTGAGGGAAGCCAATGTTGACCAGCTGCTTAAAAAATGGTACACTGCTTGCATTCATATAAAAGAAACTTTCACAAAATAGGTTCAAATGAGGGAAAATCGGGTCAAGTGAGGGAGGCTTGGCTGACAGGTCCTGTACATGAGCACTTGTGAGTCATGAAAGACGGTAATCCACGGATAGCATGGTTGTGCATTTTGTCTTCGCAATAAGGATTCATTGAATTGACCCGGGATGCATCTCTCTGTGACTTGGCCCGGGATGCATCTCTCTGTGACTTGGCCCGGGATGCTTCTTTCTGTGAATTGACCCGGGATGCATCTCTCTGTATAAAAAACTGCCGCTCAAACATACGTTTGTAGTTCTCTGCTATCGGAAAAAGAGAAGCAGATGAGATCCACTGCGTTCTTTTCAATGTTGTAAAGAGTGATGTAGTAGATCTGTACCCAAACCTGTCCGATACAACTCTACCATGTCTTCAGTACCAACTAGAGATTTTGTATAATTGTGGATATGTATGTTTAATCATACACTCAAATTCTTTTACTGACGTAGGTTGATGTGGAATAATGAAATACTGATCGACTGTTCACAAAAACGGCTAGAAAGGTCCAAGATAACATTTTACTTCATATTTCAAACAAAACGAAAGTCGGACCACCAACTGTGACACTTCACCTTCACTTGTATAAAAACACAATTTGCATAGCTAAAGCTTTATGTGTAATACACATTCTAGAATAAATAATTGAAAGAAGTCAGTGGGTGAATAAATTTAACCCCACAGTGTCTGATCAGACAGTCATCGGTAGATATTTGGATGTCGGGTTAAACGAACCAGACTGTTTCCTCCCCTTTCCTCCAATTCTCGCAGACAAACTGCCATCAGATTCCTCTATATTTGTGAACTGAAGTGCCGCGTTTAACAAATCTGCCACTTGCTTGTGACACTTGTAGTCTAGTCTCAGGAAGTTGGTGAAGTGTAGTTAAAGCTTGCAATCTGTGTTTTTGCTTTTATACGCCGAAATGTATGCACGTGCGTGTCCTTATAGTGGAGTGCTAGCCACTGAGATACTGTGCCAGTGTAGTCCATCCCCATGCGCTCTCAAACACAGCATACCAACCCTGAGTCAAACCAGACTTTGTTGTAACCCCTTACTACTGAACTGCAGATACCGGCGTTTAACATCTTTTGTCTTGTCTGAAAAACTCAGAATTCATTAATTATTCTTACGGGATCTGGACTAACATCTACTCAAGTATGTGAAAAGCGAAACCTGTTCATTTTGTTTGTATCATTACATACACGCATTCCACATGGCAACTTATTGCTGAAAATACCAGTAAACGTTCACCTCCAACATCCAGTCAAACATCACACGTCCATGATTTTGCTTGAAGGATCTCCAGAAAAAACGGTGCTAATGCTTTCTGCTATGTCCACACTTGTTACAAGAAAATTTAATGGGATTATCGGTCGTATTGATGCAATGAATCCAGAAACATTGCATGCTTGAGGAACAACCTATATAATATATCATTTTATATATTTTAATAATAAGATGAAAATGCTGAAATAGTGTAATTAGTTAACGTACCTCAAATTGACGATAATATGAAGGCAAACACACATCAGACTTCCCATAACAACCAATCAAGCTTTTTAGTCCTGTTCAAACATTCCCGGTCGACTGCAAATTACAACTTCTGAGACTGGTTGAAACCCGGTACTTTTGAGCCATCCCAGTGACTCATTTCGACTCCCAGCATGGCTAAAAGTATTGAATGCCTGTATGCAAAAACATGGTGGCTAAACAAGCCAATCAAAGCAAAGAAAACCATTGATTGGTCGCCTGCAAAATATGTTGCTTGTTCCTACACGTTTGCCTAATCGCAGGAACATCTGAACCCTCTCTTGATCATGACACGGGGCTGGTGTCTCTGTTATGATAAGCAATGACACTTGATAAGCAATTAATAATCACAAAACATTGCTTAATCAGTCTATTGTACGATCGTAAGCATATCATTAGCTTTTTCTTTGTCAGTCACTATAAAGTAAACTGTAATGTGTTACTCTGTGTACATTCTGCATAGAATATCTTGACACCTTGTTTTTCTGTCTTTAGCACACTAAATGCTTCTTTTTAAAGCAGTCATCAAATAATATGAATGCACAATACTTTTTACACAGTCGTTCAATGTGACAAATGTTATTTGTTATGTTAAAACACTAATAGTCGATTACTGAATTTAACCCCCCTTTGTACAATATCTCAGTTGTATCACATAAACTGATCGTTATCTGTGAAGTAAAACTAAATTGATGCAAACAATACACCACTTTGAACTCCACAAGGACAATGGCAGAGCTGACAAAATAATCAATGGGGACGATGACAGTATATAGAGGTCATATAAAAAATGTCTTATAAAGTTAATTATTGCGATCACAAACCCTTGCTTTTCGGTCTGTTGTCACATTAGACACAGCGCAGAATTATGGATTGAGAAATAATCAAATTTTACATTGTCGTACTTCATTAGTATGCAGCAACTTAAACAGTAATAATTTGATGGTTGTATCGTCAATGAGTCACAAGGTTCGTGTGGGCATGCGCATGAGGATGCCACCATTAGATGTTTATGACATATGTCATATCTGATGATAAGCTACTTCTGGTCACAGCTGTATCTCTGTATTATTTGGCAGCAAGAACCTATCAAATCGCGCCATTACAAGCAAAATAATCCGACCTCTTCATAAGTATATATCACAAAGCAAACGTTTTACGTAGACCTCTTCATAAGTATATATCACGAAGCAAGCGTTTTACGTAAAACTATCAGCGTGTCACAATGTTGTTTTTTTCTGCATAAATGTATACTCTTAAAAAAGTAGGGGATCTTTTTTTTTTAAAATAAGTGACTAAAAACAAACACTAGCAAATGTGCCATGCAAGATGATTGTCAAAATTAATGTTCTAAGTGATTTCTCGACCTTCTTGAAAAAACGTCAAAATCACCCCATGCACGTGTATGGGGCTACTGCGTTGTTCACGTGTATATCATGTGTTCTGTTTAGAGCTGGTAATAGAGACAAATGGTGGTGCGTTCGTAAGATGTCTGTCCTTGAAACGTTTCTTAACGTTTACACTCCTATCGAAATTGAAAGTTCATTATGTCCTACTTTTTCTTAAGAGTATATACTCATCTCTCAGGTAAATATCCTGCTTTAATATGTGTTCGTTTGGGGAGGAACGTAAACACACGGGAAACCCCGTTTGTCAACAGCACTGTACATGCCTATTGTACAAGAACGAATATTGGTTAAACTATTTTAGATGTAGTACTAAAGGTCACATAAAACAGTGCATCGCGTGTTTATCAGTTTTATCCACACGGGTTTCGTGCTTGGGAGGATGTCACAGGGGGCATTAAAGAAAAAGGATTTGATCTGACTGATTACAGTGGGAGCTTTGCAATATGTTTTGTTTTTTGTTTTCTTAACTTAATTGAACTGTATTGATTTAGCATCACACTCTTGTCCTGGATGTTTCTGAATAACAAGTTCAAGAATCTGTCTCCGGTGGCTTATGGCTGAATACCTTGGATATAACGACGAGTATATCTGAGTAGTCAACATCTATCCCAGTCAATCAGTGATTCATGAGACACAGTGACTGCATTACGGGGAATTTAACCTTAGTTGGGTTTTGGGTCTTGGTCACATTTCACATGACTGGGCTGATACCCAGGTCACAGGGCGGCATGAGAGTATGAAATAAGCTGGTGTAAAGTGCCAGTGTTTTACCAGTTTATGGTTTAAGATATGTTATGGTTGGAGGCAATGAAACATTCCATTCCCAAACATAACGTCAACTGTTATTTAGCAGGTGGGATCACAAGACTGACGGGCGAAATGCAAGATCCCTTCTACAATAAAAAGAATCAAGTGTCCACATACGTGGTTTTATACACATACATTCTCATTCTCCAAAGATACTAATTACTATGGGTCCTTTTCAAACTGTCGCGTTCGGGTCGCGTTCTCGACGGTTGTTCTCAACGGTTTCTCAACACTGTGAAAATACATTCCTTCTTGTCTTGCACTCGAGAGATTACACACGTTCATTAATCACGCACTCTGGCCATTTAAAAGAATGTTGGCAGGTCACATGTCCCCCGAACATCCCCGCCATGCTCGATCACGGAAAACGCAGGTCATGTGACAGCAGTTCTTCTTTTGCGAATTAGTTTCTCCAAAATGTCATTAACCTCGACCTTTTCCATCTCCTCCTCGGCGGTTATTGAAGGTTGTTATTCTTTGGACCTAATTTCCACTCCATGTTTGAAAGGAAAGAATTGGGGCGGCGGGGTAGCCTAGTTGTTAAAGCGTTCGCTCGTCACGCCGAAGACCAGGGTTCGATTCCCCTCATGGGTACAATGTGTGAAGCTCATTTTCTGGAGTCCCCCGCCGTGATATTGCAGGAATATTGCTAGAAGCGGCGTAAAACTAAATTCACTCACTCACTCAAAGGAAAGAATTACAACATGTAATAATGTGACCATGGTGATACACGTGACGGAAAAAATATTTGGAATGTCTACCCGATATTGGTATTTAAAACATGTATGTACATTCTCTTGCTGAAGATTTAATTGCCACCTGCAGCTCTCGATATAATTTGACACTGCATTGATGTAGGCATATCCATGTAAATGTAAGGCACAACATGTCACAGCCTACAGTTACAATTATCACTTGTTCCAAAACAGCTAGTATTTATTTGATTTCCTTATGATTTCGTGAAACACACAGGTGAAAGTCTGATGCCTACAAAAGATCGTAATGAACGAGTTCTAAGATATAAAGTGTGTTAGTGGAAAAAATAACATTACGATTTGCAAAAAAAATTGACAATATGAATCTATTCTAAAACTGAAGACTTCACGTTTAGTTATATAGTTGATGCAAAATGTAGTCGGTTTAAAGTCGTGATTCTCAAACTTCACATGAATATTGGAGTATTTGTGTGGATTTCTTTGGAGCATGACACTCACAGGTGTGTTCTTAATGTTACCAGAGCACATGGATTTTTTATCATTCTCGGGCACAGGAAAATACCTTAGTTTAACAGCCTGTTACCATTTTGAATCATCTGATACCTCATATGAAACTAACTGAGTTGTTGCACCACCCCTTGCTTCCACGTCTCTCTGTACCCTGTCACCAGTTTTGACAATCAATCCTATCTGTACTCTTGCCAGTTTTTGTCTTTCTTTTTGTCTTTATGAAACAGAAGAGTGAGTCCCACTTGTATCACATGTTTATATGTCAGGTACATAAATCACTGTAATAGCATTTTGTTTTGATTGAAATATGTATCATCACTGATATATCTTTACATGGTTTGACAAATCAAGCAAGTAATACCAATCAACATAACGAAACAGATCAGAAAGTTGGTTACCTGATCTGCTGGCTATTAGGATGTCTTCTTACTGCACTGATGAGGTTCACCATTTCTCAGAAGCGCTCATGACATTTAGTAAGTGCTTCATTTCTAACAAAAAGACTATGTAAACAAACGAAAGACCCAATATTACGATATTTTCAACAACTTACCACTGACTACACTTCGACTCTCACTACACTTTACTCGTAATTTGAATTATGTGTATTTACAAGAACTTGTATGTCCTGCAGCTGAATAAGAGAAACGTACATCATGGTTATATTGACCATAGGATTTGAAAATGTAGGTTTTGTGGTAAAAACGCGGACGGAATTTCATCATTTGACGCATCAATGACAACAATATGTCTTATTTGGACTTGTGCCTCACGTTCCGGAATTATTTTAGGTGAATAAGTAACTAGTCTTCCATATATTTATAGTGTTGGAGCAGAACACACCCAGCGTTCCGCGAGGATCTGGTATCATTGTTATTTGAGCGTGATCATGAACACATGCTTATGATCTGTCGTTCTTTGTCATGTTTTTTAAGAAATCATCATTGTTGTCATAGCGCATGATTTGGTTTCAAAGAGATAAAATTATCCCCAGAGAATACTCTCCTTAACAACAATGTCTTTATTTATTTAATGACAGCTATAAATTTTAAATATTAAAGACATTCTGTGGACGTCTCTCATTTCAATTCATCATATTATCTGACAACATGTATAGCGCTGAAGGCAGGTATCAATCACCGACGATGAACCTACTGTTATTGATCCCTGAGTAATGTCATATAAACAAACCAAGTGCCGCTAAATCATCTTTCAGCAATGCCCTGCCTCTGGGAATGGGCAAACAGTGAATAACAACATTATTTGGGACGTGTGTATCCCTGGAGAACATTTGTCAATTAGTTGATATTTTGTTTCACGAATACTGCTGATGCTTCTGATTGTTATTAATAAGTAAACCATATAATCAGAGTACCATTTTGGCACAATATTGTTGTCTCCATGTGTAGAAGATGTATTTTCCCTGCATCCCTCGTGGTTCGGTTGTGTTCCTGTTTTATAGTTTCAAAGTTCACTGCAACTGCAAGAAGAACTTGACGATCCAAGCTTCAAGCGAAAAGGAGTGAGTCGATATTTAACGTCAATATTTCAGCAATATTTGAGCCATGTCATGACGAGAAGATATTTGATACTGAAGTGAAATATATGTATATTACATATCATGAAAGCATGTCAATGAAGGGCAGTAAAACAACTAGAATATCAAAAATAGAATTAAAACTAGCATGTAAGGTTAAAACTAACATCATTGTTTGTACAATACAATATAGAAATTGGCTACAGATCGCCAACAACAGCAAACAAAAAGGAAACATGCCCTTGTGAAAAATGATTCCATCACTTAGGCAAAACGAGCTTGTCAGTCATATGCTATAGAGGAAAGCCAGTTTGAATGTCAGTACCGTATATTGGTATATACAGTTCCAACCGATGTTCTGGTCACATGTATGAACGCATGATTTTATGTTTACAATGAGCATGCCTGCATACAAGCAAGACATCTGATACAATAACTGCTAATTTGATGACAAAATAAGAGACCTCTTGAGACCCTGATCGGCAGAAACACACAACCTGCCCGTTGTGTTCCATGTCCCTGCAACGTGAGCAAAGAGCCTTGAACATATGACCCGTCACCGCTCTCGTAAGAGAACATTCCTGATTTCCGAATACTTCACAATTCTGGTAAATTAAAGTACAGTCGAGTATGTTCAGATGTTTTGCAAAATGTCTTTGTTTTACAAACCACCGAGGCGCGTTTCGACATTAAAAGAAGCTTCAAAAATATGAAGAAGAAATTGCTCTCTGGTGCTTGGTGAAAACCACGAGAAATAACCGACAAAGAACGCTTTAAACACGCAAAAACTTATGCAATAATCATACAAATTAATAGCTTCAAAGTTCGCGAAGAATGCATATCAGACCACATTGATGTTCACATAATTGTCTTCAACTGGAAAGAGCCACAGCGCAGCTCTGCAATTCCCTTTACAGTTTTTAAATTCCAACTCAGCAAAATAATTTACGGATCTTGTATGGTTTCACTAATTGTATTTCTCTTTTAACTATAAGCTGGAGCCGCAGTGACAGAGACCCTCCCTTTATAGTGTTCGACTTTAACATTTTAACGTAACCGTAATTCTGATCCAGACCCGACATTTTTACAAACAACACCGTACAGCTGAAATACTTCTGAAACAAATACATCCTCATGATCTAGTCACAATGGACGCTGATTTAGCGATATTTCTTATGGATATGGAACGGGTTTTGTCTCCATTCACCATTCGATCAGGCGGGAGACAATTTAAATCTTCAGTCGTCACATGCGACTACCATACCACATTTTGCAGTCCTTCAGTGCGTGCTCTTCTAAAGGAGACACTGATTCATGGACGAGCGGTTCATGGACGAGCATGACGACTCACGAACTGGCTTTGAGGTATTCGGTGACTGCAACCAGAATGCAAGACACAGTAACTTGGAAAATGATGTCGTAATTTTATAAAGAAATGTGTCTTAGGGATGGAACTTCAATAAAAGACTAAATACATGCTGCAAAAACGGAATCATGATTATAATGAATACGAAACCAATATCGTCATATTCTCAAAAGATGCTGGTAGTTTCCTTACATTATAAGTAAAATGAATATATCACGATGTCTCCTGTCAATGCCGTCTACCATCCCGGTCGGTCTTGATCACTGATGCAAAATGCAATGCACGTTCACATCGTTTTCGAATGCACATAGTCTGTACACTTCAAATGCACTACCAATGATCAGATCGGACAACGCGTTTGTCTTGGGACTGGTATACACCAATGTTTTTCGGGACCATAATACAAAGTAAACAACTGTGCAACTTTGTTTCGTTGCACTGCGCCAACCGAATTAATCGTCCGTTCTTCGCTGAAACTTTATGTCACTACTAGGGTCGACAATTCAAGTATCTGCATTGCCTGATTCATTCTTAGCAACGAATGTCCGTGCAAACTATGCATACTTTGGCGGAAACGACGTCATCTTGTTTTCTTTCAACTGTAATTAACATCGTTAAGGTATATTTCTTCGTAAAAATAGATCAACATACCCTATATGTCTTTTTAATTACTGCTACGGTTTCTTTCTGTTCATTACAGCTGTAATGGTTTTTGCGAGCGTGTCATTAATCACATCTTCGATTAAGTATAAGGTCCAAAAAGCTACTTGACACGAGTAAAAAGATGGAGTTCATATATGGTGAATTCATTTTCCCGTGTTACTTGAATGGCACTGGTCGCATTTAATCGGAGTGTCAGCAATTCATCTGAAATTGCATGTACTGATATATTTCCAGATAAATGAATAATAATCAGATACTTTCACGGTAAATTTGCCTCTTAATTATGATCTATGAAGAGATATTCGTTTAAGCAAGATCCCAAACAGTTCACGCTTTTCTTTTGTCCTTGTCAGGATGACATACGAATTTTCTTTTTGGTTAAAATGTTCAAATGTGATTCAAACGTCGCTTGAAAAGTTTTAAAACACTCAGAACATATTCGATTATTATAATGGTACAATCATTATTTCAAGATTCAATAAACAAATCATTTCATGCTCAGAAAGAGCTCTCTTTGAAACTGACGTGCATATTTCAAAATTCGAGACTCCGGGTTTAATACGTCTCATAGATTTTGATGCAGCTATTGAAATTTACAAGAACCATGTGGCATGGATATTTGTCAGATGACAAACGGTTTGTACATTTCTCACACCATTTTCACCCAAGTGCCCAAACCTCGAGTGTTTCAATTATCATTGGTTCAACCTCCCTAAAGGTCATGTACATCACATCAAACCCTCCGGTAGAGTCTTGTATATTGCGGCGAACCCTTCCTCCTGTCAGTCATACTGTGGCGGGAGGATCTATCCAGAATGCTCTACGACACTTTGACGTCAGACCCCTGATTGTATGTAGACCTGTCAAGATCAGACTTCTGGGTCTGAAGGGTAGTTGCGTGGATGCATGTTATTAAGCTCGTAACAGAAAATTGTTTCCTTTCCGTAAATCCTTCAACCAAAGCTGGTTAAAAGTTCTAAACTATGGATGACAAATAGTTCATAATTGCCCGAGAGAGTAATGATATCAAAAATGTTTAAGGATCTGATTGAAACCTTCAGATTTCAACTTCATTTAAACCCTAAATTTAATCAGTATTGTTTTAGAATATAAAGCGGCATCTTTATTCATTAATGAGTGAGGGTCAATTAATGTGGTAAATTTCCAGATGAGAGAGTTTTTATTTTCCACAAATCTTGACATTAAAGCAACTAGAACCTCCTGCTACATAAGGTAAAATCGGATTTAAAGTCGCGTTCCAGTTTACACTAAATATATTCCGACGTCAATACGTGTGTGCGTGGGTGAGCGTGTGTTTGTGATTGGCTGATTAGTACTTTTTCAGGCCAGCGAAATTGCACAACCCCATTAAGTTATGATGAATCATAGTCATGAAACTCGACTGAAACACAGCATACTGACTGCAAGCCTTTTCATATCTTCTTGACACCCAGCGTCTGAAAGGGTAACGTCAAGCATCCCGTTTTAAAGTCGGGCGCATCCAAATCCAACCTTCTACTCAATGGACAAACACTCTGTCTGCTTTGACATGCCGACGCTCTCTGTAGATGGAATACTTTCATTGCATAATGAATAAGCATTATAAGAAGCAAGATTTTATTGTGTCTTATTGTTCTTTTAAATCAAATTAATACGTTGACATCTGTATCCTGTATTTCTATGTCAAGGCGGTATATGAATGGTTTTGACAGAAGGGACAATAACACAGTGATGGCCATCAAGATATCTTCTTCATGCCAAAATGTTTTAGTCTCAAATTACTCGTATATGTCCTCGTGATGAAGGTCAACGTTTCACTGATTGTTTTCTCAGAAACGTTCAGATCACATTAAATTTACTATCAATTCTGACAAGAAACATTTCAAAACATTTTCATCACGAATGAACAAATGTCGTGATGATTTTTTCAACAACGTAACGGTCATGACATTTCTGCAGAGCAATCACTCGTACTCTGAATGTTGTGTTCTTTAAGAGTTTTCATGTTCTGCAACTGAGTTTCCGTTCTATTCTGAAAAATATATATCTTAGCCCTGACATCTTGAAACAAGCTTAAAAACAAACTTAAGCTTTAACTCAAGTATCAAACTAAGTTTGTCAATTTGAAACATCCCTTTTTGTAATAATTGTTAATAAAAAGCCCAAAGAACTTAAGTAATCTGTCCACCAAACTCAAATTGTCTACTATGTTTCAGTGTAATGTCAATTTCAGTTCATTCTGGGAAATGCATTTTCTCAAATTTGAGTAAAAACTTCAACTTAAGTCAAAACTCAGACTTAAGTTTGTTTCAAGAAATCGGGGCCTGGTTATATTCAACAAAGGCGATGGAAGCAGCAGCAGTGAAGGTTTGTGGTAAATGTGGGGACGACATTACATGACGCAGTTCCCTACGTGTATGTTGACTTGTTAAATGTGTGCCAGAATTTCGGGTACAGCTAAATACTTCTCCAGCAATCTCCTGCTTCTGAGAAAGCTCCAACAGTGAATAATAACATTATTTGGGGCATATTTATTCCCGAGCATATTTGTCCACTGGTTTTTCACGACTAGTGTTGGCAGGACAATGACGCTTGAAACATGCCAATTTGTGCTGATGTTTTCTGTTTTTTCTCCTAAAAAGTGCCCCAAGATCAACCTTGGGGTAGTTTACAGCTGTTTGTCTTCCCATTGACTTGACAGAATTGTTCACACTCTTTGAGACGTTTTCCTGTTAATCGATAGACCACTGCCTTCTATTATTAAATTAGGAAGATCTACTTCCCTTTCTCGTACTTGTCTGTACTTTCCCTTTCTTGTTTGTACTTAGAAGTCCCAAAGTCACAAAAGAACTGTAACTGCATAACCCACAAGAAACATTTAAGCATTTATTATGGCAATCAATATATTTCCAAATTTGTGAAATGACTAATGTCTTTGGTGGCCGTGTGAAAAAGCACTGGTCATATAACACGTATTATACCACTGCGGATTCGAACCTGTGTCAAGAAATTGTTGAAGCTGAATGACGTAACACTTCACGCAACTAGGTGCTGCCCCTGATCAGCACTAGGAGATTCAAACCAAGACAGAAAGGCACTATGGTCTGGTGTATTAAACCCCGAAATGAAGAAACGAGCATGTCAGAGTAAAGTTTAAATGTCAAAACCGTACACGTGTGTGTATATATATATATGTAATTCCAAGTGATGGACAGGTCGCGTGTATGAACGCATGACTGCAAGCTGAAATCAACATGTCTTCATACAAGCATGAAATGGAAATGGAGATACAAAAGATATCAACTTGGTGAACTGAAACACCTCTTGAGACCCTGATTGGCAGATACTTTACATCCATCAGACTGATCGGCGGAAACAAGAATCCTGTCTCTTATGTCCCGGACCTTGCAACGTGAGCAAAGAACCTTGAACTGAATATGACCTGTCAACGTTATTGTAAGATAAGGTTCGTGACACACGAATATTTCAAATTCTGGTGAAATTAGCAGGTACAATTGAGTATGCTCAGAGATTTAACGCGATAGAAGAAACGTCTTTGTTTTAGAAACTTGGATGCGGTTTGTCATTGAAAGCAAATACAAGAAGGTTAGAACACATTATTGTTCTCTGGTGTCGTTGTGAACTGTACTAGAAACTGCATCCTAACTGCATCTTAAACTATTGCAGTAATAATCATAATTGCAATGCTTTGATGTTCCCGTGATTCCCCTTCCCTGGAATAAACTACAACACTATCATTGATCCTGGTTCCGCAGTTAGCTTCACAGTTTTTTAAATCCTTCCCAGCGAAAGTATTCAATTTCCGTTGTTTCACTAATTGTTTGTAAACTTTGCTTTGCTTGGTACTATAAACTGGCACCGCGCTGGGAGAATACTCCCCCCTTTAAAGTCGAAATTGATCAACCAAATCTCTTTTCTTCTACAAGACTTTATAGGCGCCATTTTGCAATCATTCAGTGCGTGTTTGTTCTTTCTCTCAAGCAGACACTGATATGAGCAGTGAGCGGTCGAGCATGACCATACACGAATAGTCACTGTGATATTTAAAGAATCCAAACAGAATGGTAGGTACAGTCACATGGAAATAAACGACCTCGTTGTCTTACCAAAAAGGGTATCTTTGGAAAGGAAGACCAATAGAAGATTACAGGAGTCGTACATTCATGAATCCATTGCCAGCTGTTTAGACATTTTGAAAATTACATGCTGCTAAAGATGCATAATTATGCATAATTATGATGAAGACGAAACTCAGGTGTTACGTTCTTTACATAATTGACTCGTGAAGATTTGGGTTAGAATTGGCACATGCTTGTCATAAAAGGTGACAAACGGGATCGGGTGGTCAGACTCGCTGAATTGGTTGACATATGTCAACGTATCCCAGTTGTATACTTATTAGATAGAAGGTTTTGATTATGTACAGACCGCCGCCTTGCAGCTCGAATATTACTGATTACGATGAATCGTTGTCTTCGTTTTTATCCGCTGTAATTAACATTGTATGGAAATTGTCTTTGCCAAAACAGACATTAGCCATACAATTCGTTTTCAGTTACTGTTAAGGATCTGTTTCTGCCACACCGGTTCACATTAATGCATTCCAAGATCAATTAATAACAGCCATTTCTCTACACGTAAGTTTCATATAATTTGATTTATATTGTTCTGAACAAGTCCAAAGTTTTAAGCATTTCTTCCAGTTTTGATCAACATATCCTATGAACACGAAAATGGTTTAAAAAATCTTAAAAACTTAAAAAGCCTCTTGGGTGGTTTTGAAACATTAAAAACCGTATCAAATATTTATTCCGGTATGGTCAGCATATTTCAAGAATCAGTGAAAAATCTTTCCTGTTCAGAAAAGGCTCTATTGGATATTGACATAGGTACGTTTCAAAATCCAAAACACAGGGTTCACTACGTCTCATAGATTTGTATATAGCTATTTAAATTTGCAGGAACCATGGATATTAGTCAGATGTCACACCATCCTATAAATCGGCTCGTACATTTCTGACACCATTTTCTTCGAAGTGCCAAAACGTCGTGGGGATTTCAATAAACATTGATTCGACCTTCCTGAAGACCATGTACATCATACCGGCAGCGCCTTGCATATTGCGACAAACCCTTCCTCCTGTCAGTTATATCACGGATGTTTACGTTGGACATCGACAACTGCATTGTCGGATGGATTTATAGCACAATAAACCACGACACATTGACGTCTCAGAGCCCTGACTGTATGTAGACCTGTCAGATCAGAATGCTCGGTCTGAAGTGAAGCCGCGAGCACATGTTCCATAAATGTGTAACGTTCAAGCAGTTCCACGAACAGTTGTGTGTATGTGTGTATGTCACTGAAAACATAAATTTAAAAGCATTCTGAATTTCTTCCTCATTTATGAGCGATGGTCGAAGATGGCATAAATTGTTGGGTTTTTTTCATGTTTCATAAAACTGTGCATGAAAGGAAATAGAAACTTCGGGTTTAAATTCGCATTCACATTTATACTAAATATATACCGACGTCAATACGTGGTTGCGTGTGCGTGTGCTTGTGCGTTTACGGTTGTCTGCTTTGTACGGTTTCGGACAACCGTTATGACAAAAGCCCACTAAGTCTTAGATATCATGAATAGTCATGACACCCTACGGAACACAGCATACTGACTCCGAGCCTTGATGCTTTGCACAATCTTTTAAAGCGAACATGACCACCGACCTTCCCCTCAATAGGTAAATGTTCTATTAGCTTGGCCATGTCCGCACTCTCTGCGGATGCAATATTATCCAGTGTATATTGTGTCTACATTAAACGAAGCAAGGATTTACAATGCCCTTTTATTGTTTGGACACAATTAAAGCATTGCCATTTGCGTGCTTTAAAACCTACAGCCTCACAAGACGAAGCATCATTGTACCACCATCGTGAATGGGGCATGATGGGTGTAAAAGACCCTCACCATGTGTGAATCATGTCAATGTCGACCGACTACAATTAGGTATATTAATTGCATCTGTATAAGAGACGCCGTTTAAGAACAAAATCAGGTCAAGTGAGGGAAAACCTAGGCGTTTTGCCCGACATACTCAGACCCCGTGATTGAAATCACCCCAAAGTGTGAACGAGGCTTAAGCATGTATTTTTATGTAAGACGTGTAAGTGTGAAGGCCATTTGAGCATGTGTACTGTGGAATTCCGGTACATGTATATGGGCACCAGTCGACTACCAAGTATACTATAAACAGGTTTCAGGAAAATGTTGCTAAGTGAGGAAACGACAAAGAGGTATGATGAGTATTTCATGTTTGTTCGTCACATCAACAGCGGCTTGGAAGTCGGGGCACTTGGAAACAGTCTAAGGGCCCGTTCTTCGAAGCGACCGTAGCTTTAAGAAGATCGTAACTCCCATTCTTTAATATGGTAATACGACTGACGTAGCGCTACTTTCGCTTTGACGAACGGGGACATGGCCTGACGGCCGAGACAAGCTGGTTTTGTTGCTGTCTCTGTCGAGGTCGTGATTTCTCCTAACATTCTTCTGTTTGTATTTTTATTTTTAAAAAATTTTGCAGAGATCGACACTCACTAAAAAGTTTAACTGGTCCTCCGAGCTAGTCGATTTTAAATGTCACTAGTCCTCTCCAAAAATTACCAGCCCGACACTTTACTTTAAAAAACAACTGCCAACACGTCTTTCTTTTAATTGTAACTGCTTTCCAGAAGAAAGTTTACACATATAATTGTATGATTTCTCATTCCATATCTATGACAAATTCAACTGAAGCGAGCTTACACCATGTCCTCCATCAACCCACCCATACAATGTAGAATTTTTAGCTCTAATCCAACTGCGAAAGGTATTTGTATCCTATTATTCAAATAATACAACTTCAACTTGAACAAGTCTATTTCAAAAAGAAATGTACAAGTTTACACACTTACAGTGCCCAGATAAACCCCAAAGTAGACGAAAACTCCCGCTATTGAATCCATTTTTAAGATGCTATATCATGCTCTTGCCTATTTCGTTTATTTTCCATTTTTACGAAATCAGAAAATATTTACAAAAAGGTTAATTCAATCATACGTATAGTCCCCGCTTTTCCGATATCCGTGACTTTTCGCCTGGTAATATGACACAACATTGGGAAATGCCTCCATTTTCGAAGATCTGGATGAATAACACTCCAGACGATTCATTTGATGGCGTGTATCGTTGGACCCTTGCCAGGAGTATTTTCGCAGTTCTAAGAAGCGCTTATATTGGTTTCTAAACACGTTTTTTCGCCACAGTCTGCAATACGGCTCATGATTGGTAAAAATCATACACGTAATCAGTGGCAGTCAGTCACAATACAGGAATATATACCTTCCTCATTAACGTAAAGTTTTAGACAAATGTTTTTGGTACAATATGGCTATTGTGAACGTATTAAGCAACAAATCCCTACATATACACGTCAATTATGGAAGTTATTGCACGTATGGTTTTAGATGGCGACTTGTAACAAGTATTCATTATGCAGTTATTTCCGCACTGGCATGAACATCGACCCGACGAGATAAATCTGTATCTCTTTTCTCGTCATTAAAATTTAGGTACGGGCGGAAGTCTTCCCTGAGGTACTGAATGGGTTAAAACTGATCAAATCAATCTTTGTCGGTATACCGGTACATCATAGGCGTATCGCGATAAGTAATTCTTACAGTTACGTATTACGGTTTACCGGTATGCGATGAAGCCCTACTCTTTTCCGATGGTACACTTTGTTTTAGAAAAGCCTTATTAGTAAGTGACACAGACTGTAGAAATTCACTAAGTCTTCGGTGAGAAATACGAGGGACCGTCAGAGTAATGTGGTTTATACGAAGGATCATAATCAACACAAATATGGGATTTGAACCAATTACTGGTCCTACGTTACTATGCAACGGGTCATAATGGAGACACCGAACGATGCTGCGGTATATTTCTCTCATTCGTCGATCACAGAAATATACGGAAGCTTCTGGTTGTAAATGCAGAATTTAAAACATTGGCAAATTGGATTTTCAACGAAAGGCGTATTCATATTTTCAGAATGTCAAGATCGTGAGGACATTGCACTTAATGTGTGCGTCACATGTATCATCGTCATCTCATCCAGCTGCCTCGTGTTTGTCTTCCTTCAAATGTCCAAAATATTACAACCTTCGATAAGTGAGAGGTGGGAGTTGCACACAGATCAGATTTGACATTTCAAAGGAGGTGATTGCAAAACAAACCCTAAAAACAGTTTTGTCACGTGACCTGGGTTAACATGAGCCAGCATCATGGGTGTGTGACCTTTCAATATTGTTCTAAATGACCAACTAACGTGATTCATGAAGCTGAGTAATGTCAAGTCAGAAAACATATTCTCTCGATTGCTCAAGGAATGTCTTTGTTTTTGCAAAACCGCTGAGACACGCAATCCTCACTCTTGCGTCCTGACTTTTTCATATTCCCCGAGGGATATGATCAATGTATGTAAGCAACACAACAATAAGTATGCAAACTGTTTTAAATGTACGTTTTAAATGTACGTTTTAAATGTACGCTTTAAATGTACGTTTTAAATGTACGCTTTAAATGTACGTTTTAAATGTACGTTTTAAATATACGTTTTAAATGTACGTTTTAAATGTACGTTTTAAATGTACGCTTTAAATGTACGTTTTAAATATACGTTTTAAATGTACGTTTTAAATGTACGTTTTAAATGTACGTTTTAAATGTACGTTTTAAATGCCATCGAGAAACGGCATTGTCGCTGACTTGATTCTCTGCTTGGGGTCCACAGCAGCAACTTGTGTGTAGAACTGTAATTCGCTCTTCACATTGTGATTCTTCCCCACTAAATAATAGATAATGGGTCATTTCACCAATGGTAATTGAATGTTTCTTTGATTTAAAACCACAGTACAACTTCACGAAGACACGGTTTAGACACTGATGAAAGACTTGCATTCTAGTCTTTAGTTTTGGACTTGTTTGAAGAGACGTGAAGTCACTTCTTCTTTTGCTATGTGATCAGGATAACCAAAGCTGTGTTCTATTTCATACTGTCGTCGGGTATAAATTAGTACTTTGGTATCGCCATTATGGTATTCTTGGGATCACATCCATGGTCACTGAAAGCAGTAACTCGAAGTAGTTTGAATTGAAACTATTGAAAATGTGCCTCAGAAACATTTTTTGCCGATTTACCTGGTATCATCGCTCTTTAACATTGAGGCACAACCCAATGTTTATGATATGGTCACAGGGGACAAAGACTTGACATTGTAGAAACGCTGCTTTTCTTTACAGGCAAAAAGCCCTCTCTCATGATCTGCCAGATCACATTGTGGTGAACTTGTATGTGCGGTCATGCATACACTTACAGAGCAGTATTCAAGTTGAAGTTGTATTATTTGAATAATATGATAAATTACCTTTCGCATTTATTAACAGTTGGATTAGACCTAACAATTCTAAATGATGTATGACAATGGTGTATGACAATGGTGTGCCAATAATGTTTCCCGAGCTGATATTTGCCTGATAAACGTAGGCGTCTATCATATTATAAGGCTTTGTTTCTCATACAAGACACTATTATGGATGACAACTTCTTTAATTATTTTAACACGACGTTTCAAGGCTAAGTTTTACCCCTTCGTCGTGGATGTTTCTCATGTTTCAACTGTTTTCCATTACTCTGTTCAGTGTAAAGAAAGTGCACTTTACCTACTACAGAATGGCTTTTGGTAATATTGAGTGTTGTGTTGAAGCATTTCTTAATGAGAAAGTGCACCAAACGACATTCATGAAATCTGTCATGTTAATACTTCTTTCAATGAACGGCATAGGTGCACAAATCATTAACATGTACACTTCAAGATCATGTCACATGATTGTGCCTTCAGGTAAATGTTTCTTGAGTATTACAGATGTGCACAGTAGCTCAGACACTTTAAATTATATGAAATTCAACATCTGTTAAAAGAAGTTAAAGTACACACATAGTATGAGTAGGCTGATGTAGGACATGGTGTAAGCTCGCTTCAGTTGAATTTGTCATAGATATGAAATGAGAAATCACACAATTATCTGTGTGAACTTTCTTTTGGAAAATAATTACAATTGAAAGAAAAATCTGTTGACGTTTTTTTTTAAAGTAAAGTGTTGGGCTGGTATTTTTGGAAAGGACTAGTGACATTTAAAATCGACTACCTCGGAGGACCATTAAAACGTTTTTGTGAGTGTTGATCTCTGCAGAGTTTTAAAAATAAAAAATATAAATAGAAGAATGTTCTGGGTTTTCCTTTTTTCACTTTGACAGAAGCTGTACAACCCGCTATAGTTACTCACATATCCTGTGATTCAGTTTGAAGGTAAAATATAGTTACAAAGTGGACAGATCTCCACACCTGTTGTTTCACATGTATCGCAACACGCATCACAATGCAAGGCAGTGTATCGCAATATATCGCAATAGGAAATTCTGGGCGGTACACAGCCCAGGAAAAGAGTATGTTTGGTTTATCATTCAGTTAAACTGATATATTCAGTGTGGTATCTACTCGGTTTTAAGGTCATGATTCACATTATGTATGTGGAATCTGTGGGTGCACACAATACTTTTTCAGTTAGCAATAATAATAACAGTTTTTGTCTAACTGTCTATTACGCTGTGCAATGGTCACGTGAAAAAAAGACATCTATACCCCATTCGTACTCTAGAAATATGATTATTTCAAAACAATTATACCATATGTGCTAATGTTCACCTAAACAAAATATCATCTCTTTGAGGATGAGCAACACTTTGTCCGGGTCGGTTGTCTACGTGTAACGTCACGATAATAGAGCACCTATATTCGTTTGATGCAACTTCGATCGAAACGGTTGCCCATGGAGACTATACCGTACACTTCTTGTGTGAACATCTTACCCCTAAATTGTACAGATTCGTGTAATGGTTTCTATTTTCTTTTTAATATTTGTGAGAATGGCGTGTGTGTTACAGAATTTCATGTTCTTATGCTGCGAACAGTTGTAACTGATATTTACCAATCAGAAAATTACGTCTTTAGTATATGGAACATCTGTCATTTCAACACTGAAATGTAAAGAACAGCAACGTCGATTTCAACAGAAATAACAACTGTTTTCGTAAAACATGATCTGAGGTCCAAAAGATGAAGACTCCAAATTGAATCTGATACAATTTCTGAATGAAAAGCATACAAACATTATTAACGGTTATCATAAAAAAGGGTATTTTTTTTCCTGGACGTGCATATGCATATTCCCAATGATGACCACCCATCATGACATGTGAGATCTGTTTCGTAACAGTAGGCTCAAAAACATTACAACCTTGTTCCAATTGAATCGATCGTACTTTCAGCACACGAAATCCACGAGTGATGGTAAATAACAGCAGTGAGCACACGGTTATTGATCTCATTGATGACAAATGGGTAACCCAAGCGTATGTGTACTCATATGTTCCTTCTGCAAGTTACTGCCGCCTGGGAAATCTCACACTGTGAATAACAACATTATTTGGATCAAATCTATTCTGGTGGCCTGTCTGGGAAAATTGTAGGCATGACAAGCATACTTGATATTTACCATTAGTGTGGATGTTTTCTTCTTGGGGTCGTGTCCTCAGTCAACATGGGAGTAATTTACAACTGTTGGTTTGTTTATCCTGGTGGAATCGATCATGCGCCATCGGACTGACAATCAGTAATCGGTCAATAATTGTTGTGACTTTGTAACATTATTACTCTCTTCAGAGAGTACGTAATTCCCAAAACGTTCAAAATAAGTTTTGATCTGCTAACATTTTTAGTCGTAGTATTATTGTCATTTTGATATATGGCTAAATCTGAGCTCAATCGCAACTTGCTGTGAAGATGGTGTAAATCCAGTTAGGGTTCCGGCATATACTGTAACGGTAGATTAGTCCCCATGAACCCTCGTATGGTGATTTTATCTTCAGTTCATGGTGATCAGTTGCTAAATTACCAATTGTCCGAATAGTGTCATTAGTTTAAAAACCTGTATTTATTTAACGTATTGTCTGAACAGGGCTATTAGTTTCAACTTTACATGCTTGTATTAATTCGACAGTTATATTCTAGTCGTTTTACTGTCCTTTGACGATAGGTTTTGTAGTATACACAAATTCTGTATTCACTTCAAATATGATTTTTTTTTCGTGACATGAAAGAAATGTTGCCGATGTGATGTTAGGTATAACCTCACTTACTCTCTCATAGCCAGAGGTGTAGCGATTTTGCCTCATGTAACGTGTGGACGGTATACAATGTGTGGAGCCAATTCTTGTGTTCCCGGCATGCTATAACTTCATACAACGAGTATATATTTCATGTGCTTTCAGTAAGTGAGTGAGTGAGTGAGTTTAGTTTTACGCAGCACTCAGCAATATTCCAGCTATATGGCGGTGGTCTGTAAATAATCGAGTCTGGACCAGACAATCCAGTGACCAAGAACATGAGCATCGATCTGCGCAATTGGGAACCGATGACATATGTCAACTAAATCATCCAGCCTGA
Organism: Haliotis asinina; assembly: GCF_037392515.1. Classification (NCBI taxonomy): domain Eukaryota; kingdom Metazoa; phylum Mollusca; class Gastropoda; order Lepetellida; family Haliotidae; genus Haliotis; species Haliotis asinina. The sequence continues at coordinate 26,573,078 of NC_090294.1, read as the reverse complement.
CCACCCGATCCCGTTAGTCGCCTCTTACATGTGGTTTCAGAAATTTCAGGGTTTCGAATCATCTTAAGATGCAAAAAATATCAGATCAAATATAAAAGTATCATACACCTTTAAGAATCGCTTAAGGTAAAAAACGAGGTTAAACCGGTTACTTTTTTTCATGACATCTCCGTGGCAGGGCAAAAATGGAATAGACCAGGTATCATAATACGGATTCGAACCCAGGACAAGATGATTTTCGAAGTTTGTATTATCTGATTGTTATTGTTGAGAGCTGTCTGTCAATAATCGATTCTGGGCTTGAAATTCAGGAGCATCGATCAATGTCATAGGGATACGATGATACGTGTCAGCGAGCCAGCACCGGATCCTTTTAGTCGCATCTTACAATTATGGTGTTGATGGACAGTACTCCGCAAGTGAGTGAGCTGTAATTCTTTAAGACCGCTTGAAGATTTTAAAAGAATGTCTTTGTGGGAAAAGTAATCCACTGTCTTGTAAAACTGCACAGTTGCATCTTGTCACGTGTATCAGCTCCTGACTATCTTGAAAACACGCGTGTCTTGTCATTATCTTCATACAAGCTTGAAATGGAAATGTGAGACAATATGCCAGCCTGGGAAACTGAGGGACATCTTGGAACCTTGTAACTCAGCAGCACTACATCCAAGAAACTGATATGCGGAAGCACAATCTGTCCGTGATGAAACGTGATCATACCCCATCAACACTGAGCATATAACCAGCCAACCTTCTTGTAAATGGCCAAATTACGTGATGTACAAATGCTTTACATTACCAGACTGGCACACGGGTAGTCTGGAGTAGACTGACAAGTTTAACAAGATGCACGTAGAAGGAATGGTTTTTCATCCCACAGAGGCACGTTTCTTTATTAAAAGGAGCTAGGAAGGATTGAGAACACGCAAATGCTCTCATGCATAGCAACGAACAACATGAAAAGGAACCGATACAGAACATCTTAAAGATATTACAGTTATAACCGTACAAATTTCGCAGGTTCAGAGTCCTCAGAGAAGTACATGTATGAACCTTAACTACTTTGCTCGTCACATGATTCTCTTCAGCTCGAAGGAACAACAGCGCTAGTGTTATTCCCTGGGTATATCAATAACAACAGCCAACGGTCGAGCGTTAGCACACAGGAAATTTCATCTTGGTTTTGTTGGAATCCTACCCATTACCACTGGGTGCTGGTAGAGAAGGACCTTATTACTCGGAAAGTGATCGAAAGGAAGTCTCCTCGGGAAATAACAGACGAGAAATAGATTATAAAAGTTCTTTGAAGATAAGAAAAAAACAAAATCCTGCTGAACAGAAACACATAAAAACACAAATGTCAGATTTAATGCACTAAAAAACATAGTGTACATACTACTTCTTTTTGAAGTCTATGAAATCTAAGCATTTTTCGTGATGTCATGGTGTAAACATCTTCCAGCCATGATGCCCGTCTGATAGGTTGGATAGAACCATTATTGCGACAAATTAACACCGGACAGAAATCAATACAATAATTCAGAGAATATCTCACACGACATATCAGCTCGATAGGGTTATGTTTTTGGGGGGGGGTTTTGTTTGTTTTGGGTTTGTTTTTTGTTGGTTTTTTTGTATTTGTATGTGTATTCCACTGCTATGATTCAGTGAAGGGCACTACTTTTAGATAGTGTAGGAATTAAAAGTAATCTGCAGGCTTCCAGAACATTCGAGAACATTCTCGGAATCTTTTTAAGACTTCAATAAGAAGGCAAGCTCATGGATGTGTCATCTTCGTGAAGATCATATTTTCAATGCTTAAGCATTTTTCATAACACATGATTTATTTAGTGGATTATTGTCTGATTGTATCACTTCAAACGGAAAATCAAAACTCACCATCTCTGTGTAAATTACTGTCCTTCGGAATCCTGGTCAACTTGAAAGTTGCCCTGTTTCATGTACGTACTAGAATAGTAGGTGTTGTCAGACTTCCATACAAGGACGAACGTCTTTCGTTGTCATCTCTGTCGATGTCATTCTCCATTAAACCTAATTTCACAAGCAATGCATCACCGACTACTGTCCCCGTACTTCTGCAGTGTGGTAAACCTACCTTCCACGAATACTGTTTACCACTTCTAAATATTAAATATTATCGAGTAAATCATGAAAATCCACGTGTGAAACATAATCTGCTGGAGAGACAGTAGCATCATTTTAATATGTCGGGCATTTTTGTTTGTTTGGTTGGTTGGTTAATATTCTGATCTGTGCATAAAGATTCAGAAGGACAAAAAATCCCCAGAGACAAGAAAAGAGATGATTTCAACTTTCCACAAGTTCAGCTTTCATATCCTTTCATGTCGCGTCCTTTCATGTCGAGCAATAATCCAAAAGCTCCAATCTTTGGTTTTGAATTTTTTCGGCATAATTGAACATGCTCTCATTTCACGATTTCAAACAGCGCCATGCGCCTCTTGCTTAGAAATTGTTCGACCAAAGTTACCACATTCAATGCCAAAATAAAGTTTGCAAAACATTTCCTAATTTGACGAATCCTATTCCGTATCTTGACTGAAACCATGCATTGCAGATGTTTTCATATGAACACTGAACTCGCCTTTATATATCTTTATGACGGCTGCCTCTGATAAGGCAGGAGACAGTCACGTTTACATGAACACCTGGTTTCGTCAATATGTGATAATCCTTCTTAAATACATACAATGTCTCCAAATGTCATGCTATCAGGCACTATATCTTCTGATCCTGACACCAATATTTAATAGATTGAACAAGCAAATAAATGCTCATAATTAATTAAAAAAAACTACAGTGGACTCTGTGATTTTGATGTTGAAAGGTTTTTGTCGCTTATGTTTCCTTTTGTCCTTCCTTTCATTACTTCAACTACTGCAAGACGTCCAGATGGAAAGAAGACACTTAATCTTCTTGTGAAACAATGTTGCATCAACTACACTCTTGCCCTTTCAAAATTGATTCTGACTGCGTTCACAAAGACTAAATGAACTCTAATTATTCCTGAACCTGCTTCAATAACAAATAACAAATGAATGCCTTTGTTCCACTAATTCGTAGTTCTGAGAGCACCATGGTTATGGGTATTTTGTTAAGATTAAATCTCTCAATGCACCTCGTGACTCAGGATGATAAGCACCAGATCTGACCGATCCGTTCATCTTATTCCACACTCACAGTCATGACCCGCTGGAACAACCTGGAGAAATAAACGTCGACCCATTACCAGACCGAACTACTCTGGGTCAGCCAACCATGGCTAAAACTTGATCAAAGCCTGAACGATGACAAGCACAGTAATTGTCGTCAGTGGACAAAAAAACTGCTGGCAATTCAGTACACATGATCATCAACAGAGAGACTGATGACCAGACCACACGCTTAAGGTACGGGACAAAGACAAATAACAGTGACCCAAGTGACGGGAGCTTCAAACGTTGGTTTGAACTTCAAAGAGTCAAAGGATCTGGAATGATCTAATTAGAATTTCCTACCACCTGACATGCATGTCATGTCTTCTATAATTGTTAAAGATCCTAGCACAACGATGTGCAAGGAGAAATTAGCTCGACTCTATCACAGTTTCTTGACACCAAAGTGACCATCCATTAGAATTTCATTGGACAAACTAATCACTTGTTCAGGGAGTCTCTGTGAAATGACATTCTGGTGAAAGTCCTTTTCAATCTGCAACACCTATTTATCTCCAGAAAAACAAAACAGACAAGAGTAGTCGTCCAGCAGGACAGTTTTTCAGGATAATTTCAGCTATATTTAAGCATCGTCTATCTTCACACAAGTGAAGTTCACACTAAGGTTCATAAAATGAACTGTTCGAAATAAACGTACGCTAATTCGGAGAAAGGTATCCAGAGAGAATGATTACTGGAAGTACTGTTGGGTCAGGAATGTTTGAATATTCTCGTTAATAATCTGACAAAATACACGTGGCACATCTTCCTAGAGTGACAGAGTGTTCTCTGAAGTACTCGGTTTATGTATGGAACAATTAATACCATGGTAACTTCTGAATCAATACTACTATTCAGCGCCTCCAACCCGTTAAGTTTTGTACTTCCTGATGGTATAACTGGTAGAATCCACAAACTTAAAAATGCGGAAACAGAGAAATCAGATGGACCCAATCTATTTTGGCTACTATCACCCAAAGTGTTCAATATTTCCATGTGAACATCACAACACTATTGTTGTATCAAGGGACATGTTGAACTAACTTGTCAAATAAGGCTACATGAAAGCTGTGTGTGTTCACTGAGCAGGTATTCTGTCAACTTGGTACTCTAAAATCTGAAGACGTGTCTATTTCTCTTATGTTCAGGATTTCAATTCTCCAGAATGCTCCAGACCATCCCGAATGCTGTGCTGAAACAAATGATTTGTCTAATATCCTATGGAGTTAACTACCCAGCTGCCTCAGATTCCAACGCGTCTGAGAAGATGTAGCCTATACTTACTGGTCTGAATCACGCAAAAACATGTCCTGACATTACCAGTCCAGTCCTAGCAGAATAGCCCCATGCTGATATCACCATTATGTGTGAAGAGGAAATTATCTGCCAAGGTCGCAACCTGTTTAAAGTTACCAAACGTCTAATCAATCCAGAAATCTCCAATCTCAGTTTGCGAACATTGTTTGAAAAGCAGCTGCTTCAACTTGAGAATCCATCATCTCCCAATAAACACCATCTGTCAACAGTCATTCTTTCACTACCAGATTCCCCATAAGGATAATTACGTCTTGCTTCAACGTACAAAAAAATGTTTTGTTTTTTGTTGGCATCCCTCGGGAACCAGCTAATGAGGTTTCAAAGTTTCCCTTTAAACACTTTTTAGAATGACATTCCGCTTTCGTATTTGGTTATTTAAACTTGGTGCTGCGATAATGTCTATTGACAAATTGAAGTTATTACAATAATCTGAAATGACTGTAAATTGTGAAATGCGAGCAGTTTTGATAACGTGTTGAAGGTGTTTAAGATTCTGAAGTCATTGCAGCCGCCAGTCATATCCCATTTCAAGAGATAAGAAGTCAGGCTTTGTCAGTAAGTATCATCCAATGCTAGTGTTGCCATTTTAACGGTATTGTTTCTATCGTTAAGATCGAACATTAGATATTCCTTGAGTGACGTTGTAAGTATATCATAAACCTTCAGTTTGTAAGTTAAGTAGAAATAACATACATGTTTCATTTTCTTCATATTTCGATAATTGGTCAATGTTTAAGCATACAGTTTGGTTCATTCAGGATTATGATTATAAATGCACATTCGTAGAAAAAACAGTTCTTATCACAATACGAAATGAATGTTGAAAATCGAGGTCAGAACCGGTCTTTATTAAGCTATTCCTGGCTCCTGGTTGTCTGGAAACATTTCATTTACATACCATTGCCATATAGATTGAATATTGCCACAGGCGTCAGTACACAACTCAGTAACAAACAATGCTGTTGTTGCATCTAAAACCTCAGCATCTATGCAACTGGGGGTTAACGCTAAATGTATACATATTGATATATTTTATATAAGCTTGAGTTCACAGAATGTTTTCTACATAATTTTTGGCACATGTAAGTGCCTCTTCTCCACACTTTCAGACAAAATGACGAATTACGACATAAAGAACCTTCACATTAAAACCCATTGCGGATATATCGCATAGCGCCATCTCCTCAGAACACATCAATGCAAAGATGTATAACACTTATATCTTAAAAAAGGTTCATTTTATCACGGAATCGTGTCAGGTAGGGAAGTGTGATTGCCATATTCGACCACTTGTTAAAACATTATTTTCTCATTTGCGTTGGACAGACACGATCGATCGTTAGTGCTCGAGAATGTGAAGATGTGATATTAATGACTGTAATGTACCGTAGTGTGTATCACTAACAAAATGCATCTATTACATTGTTCGCTAGCGACTGTTTTCCGATAATCTAATGCATTGTTAGTATAACGTATATCCTCTTGAATAAAACAGGGCATCAGAAAATATGCGGGGTTTGTTCCTGTGTTTTATTTCATATGTACATTGAACTATCACACATTCCTTCAATTGATTCTGATGATCTGTGACTAAATCGACTTACAATTTGTGCAGCACATGGGTGTAGTGGTTAACGTGCTGGCCTTTCACACCAAATGACCGGGTTCGAATCCCGGGGAGATACCAAACATTTCTGACCTGGATCACATACTGTGTTGTGTCCCTTGGCAAGGCACTTCGTCAACATTGCATTGCAACATTAAAATGGGTACCTGAGAAGCGGGTGCACGGACCTATACAGTGGCGCTTAGCGACTAGTAGCAACTTTGAAAGTACAATTTCAGGGTAGTACTGTAATGCTAGGGAACAGCATAGTCTTGGATTCTGCCGCAAAAACAGCATTATTTACATCATTGTATCAATACCATGTATTTATGAATCACTATCACACAGTGATGATGCTATGTGCTCGGGAGAAGGTGACTCTATCCGGTTCCACCAATGGCACCCGTCACAAAATATGAAAAGGTTTTTCAGTTGTTCACCCAAACCAAAATGGAAGGTATGATAATATCGAGCAAACAAATGGCACTGGATGTCATCTTTGTCACTGAGGCGGCAAGTTTATAAATGTCATCATCTACCATTAAACCATTGAAATGAGTGAGTGAGTTAATATTTAACTCACATCGACAATACTTCAGTGACGATAAACCATTTAAAAGTATTGAATGTTCAACCAACAGCGAACACCAACAGACCTTTTTAAATCTTGGTAAGGAAAGCACCTTCGATGGTACCTAAAAATTCTTAAATGTATTCTTTCACGCCATTCGATGGAATATTTCGTGCCTATAATAGACAGCTAACTATGGAAAACAGCATTCCTGCGACGCAGCCATGAGGAGTGCATTCAGTATCCTTATACACAGATCTACATGTGGTTTTACAAGCACAAAAGAGCTACCGTGTTTGAAGTGCTATAAATTGGAGTTATAAGTTGTACACACGTGTTATGTCTAAAATATCCTCCAGTAGGGCATTATGCGATTTTTAAGAATAGTTTTGACGTTTAAAATCAAATAATACGTTGGTAAACAATATCAGAGAGAAGTATTCTCTGGTGCTCATACAGTTCATTTCTTGGATATCATGTCGCTATCTTTACATATTTCCAGTCAAAAAATATATCATTTGATTCAATCCACAAAGAGGTTTTGATTCTGTTGCCCACCAATGTTCACCTGCAATAACAGGGATGAGGATACGATTGGTAAACATACAAGAGAAAGTATTGCGTGACCATCTTAGCTTTGAATGTTGTCTGAAATGCCAGCTACGGAAATGTAACATATTTGTACCATATTGTACCTCCTACCTAATTGAAGGACTATTGAAAAGACGGAAACCTTATTACAAGATAATGTTAAGTTTTTTCCTTGTTTACTATTTTGCATTGTTCTCTATTTTGTTATGTAACAGCTGCGTTTATTGTCCAACAATGTTGCGTAAAGTGTAAAGTATAAAGAATAATACTGCATGCCGACAGAAGGATCTGTAAAATGCTGCATGGAGCTGATTCGAGAATCAGCCTTTGAGAGAATTATAGAATTTTCTAGCATCTCATTCTTGAAGACATAAGGGGAGCTCACCATCGCATTTCATATCACAAGACATCTCAAGTTATTAGAAGATGACAATTCTGTGTAATCATCATACCCTGCTGTTACGGAACGGTAAATAGTACCAGATCGTCACATGTTTGTCTAACTGTCTTTATAACGCAATATATATGCTTTAAGCCATTAGCAGTGGATCCGACATTGTGTAAAGATGATCATTATTTTTGTGTTTCTGTTAAATAAAACAATTTAATAAATGCTTTGATCCCTGTCAAACAGGATGTAACTATCATGTCTTCAAACAGTAGCTCAACAAATAAGCCATGCAGTTTCAGTTTTATTCCAAATCTGCGTCATTTCTGAAAGTGCCAAGGCTCCAAAACATTTAGAAACACCATCAATTGGTTGACATCCCACACGTCTGAGAATTCTCAGAGACTCTCAAAGAGGCTGAGCGTATTGATTGGCTACAGGAAAACATCTTAGCCACCAAACCTATGCAAACGGAATCACTGATTGGTTCATCGCAAAATATGTTGTTTATTCCCCCAATTCGGTAATAACCGAATGGAAACACAAACAAGGCAATAAAAATATTGCCAGTCATGGTAAGTCTTTTTTATAAGAATAATCATTATATCATCAGCAGCTATTCATGAATCACTTCCAAATGGTACCAAGAGTTCGTGAAAAGCATATCCTGTCATACTGATGGCATTCGTCACAAACACATGCAAAAGCATGACACAGTCCTTCTGGAACAACACGGATACATGTGACAGACATCAAAATAGAGACTTTAGTTTTGTTACAGATGTGTTGCATTTGAAGATGTCCCCCTCCCATCAACCTTCATCACGTTTAAGCCTGCTTGCGGTCTCGAATCTGTATACCTGATCGAACAGCTACTGAGCAAATTAAGCTTGTTTGATTGTAAAAGCGTTACGAATGTAGACAAGGGTGCGGAATATTGTTCAAAGTTGTTATTGAAGGCATCCACTTTGCCTAGTCCTGAACAGAGCTTTTTATAATATTTATACATAGAGCTAAAAAAAGACACAGAGATATCTTGCCGTCTTTCTAGAGAGAGAAAAAACAGAGGGACTGATATTTCCTTCTACTTGCAGTGGGCGGTTGTGATTGTAAAGTCATGTGCGTCCCCCTGTGATATATTTCAGCTATAGGTAAAGGTTAATCTCCTACATCCACGTCCAATAAATCACCCTTCTTGGTTAAAAACAGTTAATATTGCGACTGAGAGAAATAGAGGGAGGGACAGAAAAAGAATATATCTGTAGAGTTTAAAGTAACTGGCCCACGAGTCTGTTACATAATTACATTACATGTGTATTATACATGGAGTGCCAAGTAATAATGGTTCAACTGGAAGAGCTTTGTGTTCATTTCCATGCCAAGGATAAAGTATTTGAAGAACAATATTGTGGAGAAACAGATTTTCGAATTGATTAAACGTACCCTGCACATACAGCATTTGGAAAGAATGTCTTTTTACAAGTAGCAATAAGACGCTATCACATTGTCCACCCAAGCCATGGGGGATGGGGATGGTGAATGCTCTGGATAGGTAATAACTAGGAACACATCCATTATAATCGATCTCTTAAGCATGCTGGATGACCAAGTGTATCCTCTGTTCTCTTCAGCAATTTACCATGACCATGCTCGAGGGACACCAAAATGATGTCCGGTTTATCTGACCGTCTTCTAAATCTAAGCCATCAGGAATGATTCAGGGTGACCTTGAATGGCCTCCACCCAAATTTGCCAACCAAACCTAAATGTTGGGAGAAGAAACAAAACCAGTCATACGATTTACATTACACAATATGCAGGTTGCAGCACAAAATCGGGCCAGGCAGTGAACACATAGGAGTGTTGACTGAAACACACGTCCTCTTGACTTAATTAAACATTACTTTATTAGTTTTGTTAGCCAGACACGATCAATCACGCGTTTCCCTTCATTGACATCTTTATTGCACCAGAGATGTAGGTCATCGGCCCGTGCAGCCTCCGTTACAGCACAGCCAGCATACCACCGTGTGTCGTTGAGATGTTTGCAAGAAACCCCAAAACTACGAAATGTCTAACAAATTCAGTGTTATTAAAGACTTTGATACTATTGTGTTGTGTGGAGTGTTCATATAATATAACGCTTCTTCTGAGGCTAAGTTTGTTGCGGATACGCATATGCCTCACAAACATGCTAAAGAACATTTCCATAGACACTGCGCAGAAATTTCTTCTCTCGCTTTATATTTTCTATTTAACTTGTGTGTGTCTAATATACTTAGTGGGAACTAAGCCTAAACTAAATATACTTTAAATAAGGCCCAACATTCAACGTAATTATAAAAATGAGAGGCAATCATTATTTTATATTTGATTATAGACTCTGTAATGTTCCAGCTGTATAATTCAAAACTGATCAAGGACACCATAATAATTATCATCAAAATGCATATGCTTTTGTCCTGTTAAGACGTTAATTCAAATGTGATCAAGGACTCCGTATAAATTCTTATTAAAATAAATATGCTTTACTTTCTGCTATGACGTTAATTCAGACTTGATCAAGGTCACCGTATAAATTATTATTGAAATAAATATGCTTTGTATCCTGTTATAAGACATTAAATATTGTTAAATAAAAAAGTGAGACGAGTTCTCTGTCTGTTACAAATGAATGGGTTATACTTTAAAACGCAGCCAGCACAATTCACAGACATATAGCAGTGCGTTATGATATGTTTTTGTTGATCTATTCACGTCAGTATTTCTAAAACAACACTTCTTGCAGTGTGGTGCAAAATGTTAACCATACAGATATTTGGATGCAACATCATGATATGCTTACGTTGCGTTCTGAGATAATCCGTTATCTGTACACGTATTCACAGTACACATGTATGGCATTTCTTGTCCTCTGATTGACTGACATCCGTGACTTGTAGCTGATCTGCATCGTATATGAGCCGGTACGTGTGTATAATGTTCTGGGTGTTAATTAGGACATATAGTACAAGGTTCTAAGTGGTATGACAAGAAGTCTGCTAAAAGCTGAATACATGATAATACTCGGAAATAATCACTACTAATACTAGTCCAAGAGCATGACCATATAAGGGTACACGCTGATGGTGATTTTAACTGGCATTGAGTTACATTCCAATTTGCAAGATATTTCAGTTCAGCTTGATATACTGGAGCATCTGTAAATGAGATGAAAATAAATGTTTTCTTTGATAACTGATTTGAGCTCATCCAGATGCAATCGATTAAATATGTATCATCGAACCACTTCTATATAAATGCTGATAGTTTGGTATTGCACACACCTCAAAATATCGATTAGCTACGAAACAGACCTCTGACCTTCGGCTCCATAATTGGGGATATTTGTAAAAGTGCTCAGGCTCAGCAACGAATCATCTTCCCTGTCCTGCTCAAATAGTCACGGGCGAGACCGAGTGAAAATATCCATTGATTGGTTGAAATTCGACACTTCGAAGATTTCCTAGAGGTTTATATCGACTCCCAACGTGGCTAAAGGTATTGACTGGTTTGCGAAAACATGGGGGTTAATCACCACAAGCCAACCAAAGCAAAGAAAGTCATTGATTGGTCAACTGCAAAATATGTTGTTTATTCCTAAACTTCTAGCATAACCAGAGGGAAACACGTCAGAAACACGTCAGAAATGAACGTCCTGCTGATTACTGGTTTCGATTGCCTTGTTACTCTGAATATTAAGACCTGTACTCACTGTTTTGTCTCTAACTCAGTATACAGATACATACACCGACCTCTTTGGGCCTGAGTGGGCAAGAAATTGTATTGGAGACGCCATGCATACACGCTGGGCTTGTTTACGTCTTCGAAACGTATTCTTTTCCATTGTCTGTTTCATTTTTTGTTTAAAAGGTTTGTGATCCGTCATTAAGATGACGATCTACTTACGGTATTCATATTGCACTGGTTAAGCGTATCTTTTTTATTTATTCTTTTATTAGTTATATTTTGCTTTTTTAGTCATTTTCAGTGCTAAAGAAAATGGCCTTGTGGAAATACTTCATTGAACTAACGTTACTATTCGATACCTACTGTTCGCAAATTGTTCGTGAAGCTTGACGTTGGCGGAAAGTACTTTCAGTGTTGTCACAACCCCATGTATACAGTATACAACCCTGTACCCACGAATCTACTGGTAAATGACCAGATGGTGGATACATGAATACGCACAAACACAAAGGTGCGGGTACAGCAACGTGCAGTTAGCACTGTGACTATGTATCCCAGTTCACCCAGTTGTGTATGGATGGGAAAGCCACAATACGTCGGTGCGCCTAGTGGCTGCAAGGGTTGTATGTGATTCTTCAAAGGCATTTAGAAGTTGGCGTAGTAATACAGGACACTTTTTCTTATGGATAGCAACTTCTTGAGTTTATTTTCATGGCGTTTCGGGGCTCATCCTAGCCCCTTCATCGGGTTGTTAACAGTTAAGCCTTACTGTTCAGTTCAGCTCAACCTGATGAGGGGGCTAGGATAAGCCCCGAAACGTCGTGAAAATAAACTCAAGAAGTTGCTGTCCATAAAAAATTGTCCTGTAAGGGTTGTATGGTCCAGAGGGAGCTGAGATTAGTAATAGGATTGAGACTGACATCCAGTGATAGAGGGAAAACAGAAGCGCTCTGAGCATGCATGTAGATGGGATGTGCTATAGCGCTATATATTACCCGTATGATAACAATATTAATTACAATAAAACTGCACATACATCAGATGATTATCTCCATTATTTAATATAGTGCGCTCCTGGGCGGAGATGTGATTAAAACTTTCGTTGGTAATGCTTAGAACGAATCTCATCTTTCTTGTAGGTACACAGTTGTACATACATTGTTTGTGTTCCTGGTACTGCTGTGTTTTTGATAAAACAGACAACCCTCTCTCTTAGATCAAGTCAGAAGAGAATTCCTGTATTCACATTACTCATGAAGATGTGATCCTGAGGTATAAACCTTTACCCAGTTTTCACTAAATTGTTACCACTGTAGAATTTAATGGTAAAGGAACATTTTCGCAGCCAAAGTCTCATATTATTTGAGATTTGATGCAGTCGCTACCACTGCCGGTGCGCTACTATGTGACGGCCATGAAGTGAATCTGATCTACGAACGTTTGACATGACCCATGCAGTGATAAGTGGTAAGACTGAAGCACGAACAGCAAGGCTACACGGAGTCCTTCCGGACTGCACCTGAAGAGCAATACACATGCTGACGCCAAATCCGATTTACAGAAGCACTCGAGACCACCTGCCTATCTGACACGAAAGAAAGATTGAACGTATTCATAAATCACGTAACTTGGTCATTTCCAAGCGGCTTGGCAAGTCACATGTTCCCTTGTGAAGTTCAAGGTTGTACGATCACAATATCAAGTTCCTCCTTTCCATATTTCTCTTTCTTGGATTTAGGGCCTCTACCATTCATGGCACCAAACTGTTCATCAATTACACAGATTAACATGTTTTGAATCACATTTCTATTTCACTAGTGTTGGAAGATAATTACAAGACCTGTCTGTTTGCAACTTGAAGGTCATCAGTCTTTGATACATGTGACCTGAAAACTAGCTAGAATATCGATGTGAATGTGACAGTCCTGAAAAACCTGAAAACAGCGTTGCTGATTCCTGGATTTATGGGGATCTGGATTCCCTCTCGACTTTATACGTATTACTAGATGATGTGACTATCTGTGTGACAATAGTTGTTTATATATTCTGTAGACAATATCATTTGAGGCCACATACATGCGGCCATAGTATATAAAAATAACACTGCACATAAACATATCAGCACAGTTATACACCGATTACTTATTTATTAATTCCAGTTTTCTTCAAGAATTAAACACATGTACTATTTAAGATCAAGGTGATTGAATTAGCTGTTTCTATTTTCAAAAAAAAAAAAAAAGATTCCATCGGGTAATGTTCGAAAGCATGAGTCTATTGAAAGATATATATAATAATTACAGACACTCAACAAGGAATAACTTAACTGTGGTTTCACAGTCTGGGGAATGAAATGGTATGTTATCTCTTTCGCCTAGGGTAAGGGTATGAAAATCCAGGTTAGCAGTTTATTTGAGACCTAGCCACGCATGACACAGAAATTATTACTCACCATCAGGGTAGGGACCCTACTTCTATCATGGTAATGGTACATTTGATTGATTGAAACGTGGTTTGAAGATGATACTCGTGGTCTACTCAATATCGACCAGTGGGATACAATGTATTCTTGTTTCAAGTGTTCACGTAAGTAACCTAGATCTTTTTTCTCATGACTGATATATTCAGTCAAGGTTACAGGCGAGAGATGCCAAAACTGTAAGATCGATAAGTACGCTGACATATGATTGTAGTGAGTGGATGACGTGTACGTACATATTCATGTATGAAGTGCAATGGATTGATGGAAACGTGGTCCACTTTCGCTTTGAAGGACGGTCTATTCTCCATAAGCAGACACAATATCTACAGCATGAGTACGACACCTCTTCTCTCTCTCTCTCTCTCTAATATATATATATGTGTGTGTGTGTGTGTGTGTGTGTGTGTGTGTTACAGTTTTACTTAAGAAATTTCTAAAATTATTCTTAAAATAAACTTACATGCTGAATTATTGGAACGTTAGGGTAATATGCAAAAAATGATATTGTTTAAGTAATCCGTTAGTACATGACGTCTTGCGATTTTGAAAACATACTGATATACGGAGAAAAAAATGATATATCAATTTTGATTCCCTTCCTCAATATGTGAACAACAGTCATGCTGAAATGTATGTGGTTGATACATCATTTTTGTATTCCCTACCTGCCTCAATATGTGGTTTATTTACAAATGACACTCTGTTAAGTAATAAGCGGGAATAATCACGCTAAATGAAGCTAATTCGTCACTAGGGTGTGTGTATTTTACATCATTTCATTATACGGTTGGTAGAACGGTTCATTACACCAGAGATCCATCCATCTACAGTAGCATTGTAGCCAAACCCTGGCGAATAACAATCACAATCGATGAAAAACATCCCACAACTGATTCCATTACTCTCAAAGCAGGTCACTGGAATAACGTCAAACGTTGCAAGAGAAAAGCAGTAAACAGGCTGTTATTGAAGCACGACTAGGGGTGTTAAATTGTGTCAATTCGGACAAGTGGTCATGCAGCGTGGAGCTGATCGATGTGAGGTGCAGCAAAGCCAACTGTAATTATATTTAGTTTAGCAGCTGGCTGGCGACAGCCTCCCTGGAACTATCCGTGTAAAATACAGGCATGCTTGGAATGTTTGCGCCATGAAATAGTTTAAAATACTAGCGTCAAAGTTATGAACCACTGGTGTGGACATAAACATAAAATGGCCCCCTTTAAATATTTGTTGTTTATAACAATGATCCCCATCCCGCCATGGACACAAATGCTATGATTACCCTCCAAAATTAGTCAACAGGACGATCGTATCAACCCTCAAACCATCAAGCAAGCATCTTTGGCAAGAACCAGCGCCTATGAAAATATATTTCCCCTACATTGGCATGATTTCACACCAGCAGAGTAGACTCCTCAGACGAAACGGTCCCCGTCCTCTGACCAACCGACGTCAGGCCAACAGTCACACCAACAAGGCAAAACTAAACCCAAGGGTGTGGTTTACAAAACTGACAGCAGCTGTGGGCAATCATATATCTGTGCAACATCAAGACCAATCAACAACCAATCAGTCAAAGAGCACCAGGCGTCTACAAACAAAAGAAATCAGCCATCTCTGAACATGTACAGAACAATCCCAATCAACTGGACAGAGTTCACAATACTAGCTGCCAAACAACCTGATTTCACCAAACGGAAATTAACCTAGCCATCCTCATAAAACGACATCGGCCTCTGATTAATAGAGATCAAGGTTACTTCATCCCGTCAGCATATGACGAACTCATCAACCATCCCTAAATGGTCTTAGGTACATGTATAAACACCACTGGCATCTACATGTAACCCGTTCTTTCTCCTTTCATACTGGCTTCCACATGTAATCCCTTGTTACTGCCTTATACTGGCTTCTATATACCCCTTGTCATCACATCGTCATTGTATATCGCAAGTAATGTCTTGGTTGGTTTAGTTAAGTAAGTACCATATATATTACCCTGTTTTCCTCCTTAACGTCGAAACGTCGCATCATCTGAATAAAGAAGTTGTTAATCCAAAAAAACTTGTCCATAGATTATAAAACAAATGCAAAGGTCTTGACTGGCATTATAACCGCCCGTAGTACAGTCATAGTATTCGAGATTCCACTGCTAGGAGTTTTGGTCTTCTGAATACCCCCACTATCTGTAGAACCATTTACTGGTCGTCTCTGCATGATGAAATTTTGGTTGACGAACTCGGAAGACATTCGCATTGCAGTGTGCGATTCTGATGACACTAAATCAAAGCATAGTTTATGCGGCTGCTGTTTTTCATTTTCTGCTTGAGTGTAACCCGCTCAATCAATGATGATGGAGGGGAAAAATAGGATTGAACCTTCGGTTTAAAAGAGCAACAGGCGACGATGAAGTCGAAAATAACAGAAGGGATGGCGACGCCGTGTTTATTCTTAGACGGGGGCGTCAGCGTGGGCATACTGATTGCTTAAAAAGGAATGGTGAAAAGACATAAATGGTGTCTAACACCGTTTCACAGGGCCTCCTTCTCAAATAGAAGCTTGCAAAAAATGAGATTTGTTTCAGTTTTTGAGTATATCTCTCGTGTTCATGATCTTATTAGGGCCTTCGAGAAGGGTTTATGGCAAGGGATTGTTAGGCAGCCAGTCAGGCATACGCCAGATACAGACTAACAGTAAGTTGTTGTAGATAGATTTACAAAATTATTACAACCTGTGAAAGTTATTTTACGTGCGAAAAAGGTTACATTACTCCATTCTTAAATTCACAATATCAACGTTTCCTATTAGCAAAGGTTGCAAGGAACGTTGTGCAAGCAAGGTAGAAGTGAACCCAAGGAACTCCATGTGATGAAGCATTATCACGTATATCTGAAAATATTGCAAATGGTTCACAACAGATTCTCAGATGAAAGGAAAGGGTGTTTTAAAGGCAAACAAACTGAAAAGAAAACCAGTGAACACCAATATCTGTCGGCTTTGTCATGCTTCTGTGACTGTTTGGATCTACTATCTGCTCATTTATCTCATACAGTTGAATAGATATTCTTTTCATCATATGTTCACACGCACTTACCTATTGCAAGTCACTAAATGTTCGGAGAACATATATCTGTCTTGCAGAAACGAACTTATTTCTTCAAAGTTTTCCTTTACCATAGCTCACTTAAGCTACAGTGACATACTGGAGCAGGGAACGATCTTGTGTGAGATTGACTGTGGGAGAGCTACATGCTGCTTGCTCTCTTTTCACTTAATCAAGATCAAGAGGCAGCTTTCATTTAGTGTCTTTCATACGTATCTCGCTAATCCGTCCCATCAGAACCATCTTTCTGTTTCCCAAAGACATGATGCACATTTACTACAATGTCCAAACCAAATCTTTACAGCAACTTAATAAGCAATGTTTAGGAAATAGTTTTAGGATTCGGGACTTATTCTGATTTCTAGAAAATAGAAAAGTCGGTTAAGTGAAATTTAGACAAAAAGAAACCTTAAATTCTTACTGATGCTTTGTGTCTTTTGGGAAGACTTTTCCTTTATGAGCTGTGTGGTGCAAAGTGCGATAGTCAACCTTTCTTTATTCTTTCTCAATTATCCAGCAGTCCTTGCTGTATACAAGCGAATATGTGAAGACCATCACACGAATCTTGCAAAGAGTATCCTTTGATCAGGACTGCATAGTCCAATGCCTGAGTAAAACATTTGAAGCGTTTCATGGTAGACACTGACACATCAGTGACACAACTGACACATCAGTGATCAACATTATATCCGATTCAATAGCACTTTTTACTAATTGATTTTGTCAAATGATCACATGTCAGAACAATTAGTCATTTACCCTGAACAGAATATATATCATTGTACTACGTGTGATGGCAAATGTACTACTGCATTTTGTCTTGACTTTAATGATGGAGCTATTTATGATTATTTGCCGCATCGAATTTAGTCAAGAAAGAACAATGAAATATTCCGTCCATCCCCTACAACGCACTGTACAGTTTATCCAATGATCAGTAAACCTGACAGTCGTTGTTTTATGGAATATTTAGTGGAGCTCTTTGATTTTACAGCTACTTTGGGATTAACGCACTGTCAGTCTGAACAAGTAATCACCTATGTCTAATTCAGTTTACGACACTTTTCTACTTTTGAATGAAAACGTCCAGTTGAACTTGCCACTTGTCTTAGTGTGTCTTCCACTGACACTTTGCTCGGATTGACCTTTGAAGAATAATCGTGCGCGTTGGCTGTGGCTATACAAAGATTAACTAATTATAGAATATTTTGTATTAATGTTTTTCGCAGTAAAGTAGAAAGTCACATTGGAATTTGTTTAAGCATTAAACTGTCTAGCTCTGGCACATTTATTTTTTTATTACAAAAATATTTTATTACAAAGATTCTTTCTTTTTATAGTAGTATTATCAAATGAGTAAGCAGAGTCAGATTATTGGATTTTTCAGGTTAGAAAAGTCAGACAGATACCCACCGTAGCTCTTCATTTTCCTTTGTCCGAGTTATAGGATAAACATTTTCAACAAACCCTGTTGACTTGTAGTCCCAACGTGCCAACATAACCAGGAATATGTCAGTAAAATGACGAAGGACTTAGACCCTTTCCACGTCGATGGAGCCCACGCTCCCTGGAATTGTGCTGACAAACCAACAAGCATACTCGTTAAGTTAGCTTAGATGGGAAATGGCAGTTCATCTGCTCCATAATATGAAATATCAGATATCTGAGCCAAAGTGTTAATATTTGTTCATGTTCTTTAGAGGCGTTCATGGGTTTTCAAGCTAACTCAATGTCTCTCTCCCTTGAATTACTGTCCTCACAAATCAGTCACATTCCATTTTCTCTTCCCGTTGCTGCCATTTATTCCATACGGTTTGATGAAAACATTCGATATGACACCCTGTTTCATTTGTGTTCATACAGTGTGAAAATCAATATCCAATTTTGAGAAACAAACAGTAAAGAGATCGTTTGTCTTCAATACCAGCTTTCAACAAGATCCTTGACAGAGATTATTGTTCTTTGTTCAATAGTTTTGCAATAAATGGGCTTTCATACTTTGCACACTCAGATAAGAATAACATAATATGCATCGTGGAAGGGGCTCTACTAACACCTAAGCAATTCTCTCGATCAGTGATTACTGGTGTAATTTATGACTTTGATTTCCGCATTGACATTGGTCATGTGAGACTAACGTCTGATATTGAACCAGACAACATGGCGTGTAAACAATTTGTTATGGGGAAGGATATTGACTTTTAGGGTACTGATTTTCGTTGGCGTATTTCTACAGGAAAGTCTTGCAAGACATACTTCCGACATCTTGGTAAGAGAATGCACTTACGTAATTGCACGTCGGTCCCCTTGTGCGAAAGTGACACATTTGAAACTGAGGTACCTGTTATATAACAGTGATAAAACGAACCAAAGTCATGGTAACCAAACACTTAGCCACCGTCATGGTATAAATACAGTTCCTGAAAGCAAAGAGCAGTGAGCTGAGAATAGGAATGAATAGGGAATGGTAAAATGATATCTGGTTTAGTAACTATATCCTGTGTAACCCAAGTTCATGTTTCTTATGAAAGTGTACATTGTCATGACATGTCTTCTATCAAACGAAGTTTAACGCAGTTACTGTTTTTAATGTAAGTTCTAATTTAATTTTCTCTTCAGCATCTGTTTGTCACTCTATATAAAATGTTGTATTTCCATTCCTTAAGCATGTGTGCTACAAACCACAATGATTAGTATGAATTCCAGTTCGCCCAAATGTTTCCAGATTCGTCGAAACCTCTATCCTCTACTGAAAGTATTCCGTTTCCTTCGATATTGATGAAATGAGGTCAGGTTATGTTATCTTCATCTTCCCAGGGACTCAACAATCAGAGTCGTCTCTTCTTCGAGAATAAGGAGAAACAGTGGCAATGTTTATGGTTGTTATAGTGTTTGAGAAGGACAGAACCGATGGAACATTACAAGCTAACCTTTCTATCACTAACAACAGATTTATCACTGAGTGCTTTTTAGCTACTCTCATTTTATTGCTTTAATACATTTGCTTAGCTAATCTCTGAGTCAATAAATCAGACTGCAACAGAAACGGCTTCTTGAACCGTGTAGTCTCAGGTTACCATTGCCTGTCTGTAATAAAACTGAATTATCACCACGTTTTCAATTATTACTTTTTTATTATGTTCTCAATCATTTCTAGTCAAATGGCACTCTGGTCACAAAAGCGCGGCACCATGAGAGTGTAGCCCACAGGGACTGCAGTCCTCCCTGGTAATTTCTTTTTAGAAACATATGCGAGACGGACGAAAAAACATAGAGACATCACATCAGCTTACAGCTACCTCGATATTTAAGACGATTAAAAAAAACATGATAGAATTCCTCCTCCCGACAGTAATCAGGCCGACATCTGCAGGAAGGCCACGTCGCCATAAGGGACCCGGACGTTCGTCGTAAATTGTGAAGGTCATAGTCTCAACGAATGCAAGTCGGTAATGACTGGACACTGCGTTGATTTATTCTGCTGACCAAACAAAGTCTGGAAGCATCCTGGCATACTGACCAACATATTTCTGTTGACATTAAACGGCCTTTTCATCGAACTGATTCTGGTTTTGAGTGTGTGGACGCAGCTGTCAAATAAATATCGCTATGATCGGAGTGTAATGTTCACATCATTTAACCGAGATTTCTAATGGACAAGAACAACGCTAACGCCAGCAAACCTTCAATGGCGATAAACATGAAAGTGAATACATTACATTTCTCTATCGTGTTTAAAGGAAGAATTACATAAGATGAGTAAATGCTGGTGTCCAGAAAAACACAAATTTCTTCAAACTCCTTTAACTCAGAGTTTTATTCAAGCAATGGCATTTATCAGGAACTAAATGCATAAGTGCGGGTTTTATTTCGTTCATAACGATATCATTTATCCGTACGGATAAATAAAAAGACAACCTATATACAGCAAACAAAGAGATAGTGGCAACCTTTGCAGCAAGATGGTATTTACAGTTGCCAGCATATGCAACATACGATCCAGTCCACACATCCAAAAAGGAAAGCTGGGACCATTAACGATTGACAATGACGAATATTTGATGAGGAAAATCAGCGCAGTCGAAAATATCGGGTATTCTTCTGCCGATCTTTCCGACATAAGGCTATATGCGGGCTATGCAGTAATCAGTCTGTTTCTTTGTAAAGATTGCATACGACACGCTCTCTGTTCGAGGTCGCTCGAAAATATGTGGCCACTTTCAGATGAACGTTATTTCACTACTAAGTGGATCCCGTGGGGTGCATCTACCAACTTTCTCTTCACGCAGGGTATTTTCCAATATTTTCCTGTCAGTAATGACCAAGGGGTAATTCAAACAGGGTCTGGAATGTAGTAAGATTTGAAATAATCTTCAGAAATTGAAAGACCTTCCATCTTTAAGCAGTCATGGGTTGTCAACTGAAGACGAAGAATGGGATATGTCTTTGATGTAGTTTTTGATTAATATTCTATTTTTGTTTACTGTTTAATACACATTCAGCAAGGAAGATGTTCCTTTCATTGATCGTACAAACTAAAAAGCTCTGAACCCTCAAAGATTTGTTTGTACCATGTATATACACGAAAAATGTGTTTCAAGTATTCGGTGATTTCAAATATACACATTAAATAGCATATTTCTTCAGCGCTCTTTTGTGGATGAGTGAGTGAGTGACTTTAGTTTTACGCTGCACTCCAGTATTCCAGCTATATCACTTCGGTCTCTAACACAGTCCAGTGATCAACAGCATAAGCATCGATCTAAGTAATCGGGGTGCGATGCCATGTGTGAATAAAGCCAGCGATCCCGTTAGTTGCTTCCTATGACAAGCATGGGTCCTGAAAATCAGTTCTAACCCGGATCTTCAAGGATAAGTTTATCACAACATTTTAAATACAATATTTAGAAGTTATACACCATACGACTAGAATTGAACCCGATTGTGTTCTAGTAAACATGTGCTCCATCAGTTCTTTGTATCTTCAAAAAGACATTAAGATGCTAAAACAAACCATCTTACTTACGTCTTACAAGCAGAGAAAAGCCACATAAAACATTCTCATTACCCCCAACGAATGTGTGAAACTTTCATGTATGTCAGAAAAAGCTTTTTCAAAAATTGTCAGTCTTTACGACAACGCTTTCTCCAAAGAGGTACGCCTCAAAGAAACTCCAGTTTCACAAAATTGTTATGCCCACAAAATGTAACGTTGAATGGACCCACTACCAAGCCTTTAATGGAAATCGGTGCCATGCTTCGAGTGAATCTGATCTTTAAATACCTTTGGCCTGTACATTTGCAAGATGAAGGTCATCCGGCGTCAATACATGTGTCCTCAAAACTATAGGACGAATATCGGAGCAAACATGCCACTCAAAAGCTATAAAACGGCAATCATATTCGCGAGTCTCAGGTTTCAAGTACCTGCACACCTGGATTCATTCTCGACATTTATGATTTTTTTTAGATGATGTTCTGCTGACATTAACATTTCTAAAGAAAAATGCAATCGTAATTATGCAAAATTATTCCGCCTCCCCCACATCAACATGATCAATAGACCAATTCACCTGGATTTACTCCAGACACATAATGCATTTCTGGATGATGACAATGCCTGTTCAACATTAAAATTTCTGAAGCCGAAACGATCCATCTTCTACCCTACACATCAGCACGATTACCATAATTCTAATTAGCATCATGGATGGACGTTTTCTGAAGTCAGTTATGAAATAAACAGATGTAATATATAAGGCCAAGTTGAATGAATTATTTGATTCATTAGTCAAATATTCAGAAGCACCACAGGCACATACAAAGGTTTTGCCTGAATCTTTAAAACCGCCCATACTTTCATTTCAATATCCACAGTATGCGAGGCTACACTGTTAGGGGGTGTGGCTTTCTGAATACCAACTGTTTCAATTCTCCTAATATGTATAATGAAATATGTGTTGACGAACTCTGTGATTCTGATAACAGTAAATCAAAGCATCGTATATGGTACGTTGGCTGAATGATGATGGAAGGGAAAACAGAACTGAACCTTGGATTCAGAAAAATGGACAGGCGACGATGAACTCGAATGGTACAGGAGCAAATGCGCTTACGTGTGTATTCATAGATGGAGCCGTTAGCGTGGGCATACAGAGTTCGTTAATGGTGAAATGGGATGGTAAAAAAGTCATTAATGGTGTCTGGCACTATTTCACAAGGCTTTCTTCTCATAGAAATCTGTTAAAACGTGGGTGTAAAGATAATTGTACAATTGTATTTCGTCTCGACCAGAATGATGGAGCTGATGATTATTCTTAGCATCATCACATTCAGTCAAAACAAAAGAGTGGAATAGTTCCGTTGTGCCCAAAATTCTTTATGTGATGATCAGACAGTAAACTTGACAGTCCTCGTTTTATATAAAATTTATAGTAACTCTTTGATGTTATGGCTACTGAGGGATTAACACACGGTGAGCCTGGTTAAGTAATGGCCAATGGTTAATTGTGTTTTCGACACTGGAAGTAATCTGTCCTAGTTTCGTTTGTTCACGTCCTGTTAAACTTGATTTGTCTTGGTGGGTCTTTGCTTTGCTCGGATTGGCCTTTGAGTAATATTATGCGTTGTGGTTATACAACGATAAACTGATTAGGGATTCGAAGCTTATGATGCTAATGCGCTTACCGTCAACAGCTTTACAGTCAGGAAAGTAGGTTCTATTTAGTTTATGGAATTATCTTTAAGGTTCATGCTGTGTCACTTCTGGAATTCTTTGAGCAGTATCTATGGCACAATTCGTCTTATAATAACGCCCTGTCATTAAAAGGGTTATTTCTTCCTATAGTTGTATCATCAGTATCACATCAGTACGGATAGTCAGATGACTGCATTGTTATTGTTAGAAAAGTCACAAATGTAACCACCGTAACTCTTAATTTGCTGTGTCAGAGAGATAGGCTCTGACAAGCGATCTCAGTGTTCTAGAATAACGTAAAATAAGGTAGAACGTAAACCTTTACGATGTTGTGCTGGGAAAAATATAAACATACTCGAAGTTAAAGTCAGATCTGGACTTAAGGTCAGAAAAGTTCCCGTGTACAGCAATATGAAATGCTTAGATAGAAGTTCATAAGCTTTCAAGCTACGTTATTCTCTCTCACTTGAATTACTATCTTCCGAAATCAGTCACATTCCAAGTGTTAATGTTAACCATTCCGATGGGCAATCTATTCAACTCCTCATAACAGCGTGAAAATCATTATCCGGTTTTAGATAGCAAGCGGTTAAGAGACCGTTCGTTTCGACACCAGAGATGAATTCTTCTGTCTCCAACACCAGCTCTCAACTAGATCCTTGTCAGAGATTATTATTAATAAGACTTTTGTATAAACTGTTATTAATTCAATAAAGAGCCATGCATACTATCATAATCGTAGAAGAAATTTTAGTAACAGCAGTGCTATTAAACATCTCTTTATCAGTGATTACCGGTGCAATTTATGTCGATGACTTCCTTGTTGACATTGATCATGTAAGACTAACCCTTACTCTGAACCAGACAAGGTGGCTTGTAAACAATGAGTTAATGGGAAGTGTATTGACGTTTAAAGTATTGATTTTAGCCGACGTATATCCAGGATGGAATCTTGCAAGAAAGATGACATATTGATAATACTGTGCACTTGCATAATTGTACGAAAAGAGACCCTCATTCGGCTCCTAAATACGAAAGTGAGACCCTTGTAAAAGAAGCAACATCTGTTTTATAACGGATTAAAGTGAGTCAAGGTCATGATAACTAAACAGTTCGAGACGGATATAGTATGAATGAGTTTCTGAGAACAAGTGGTGACATGTATTAGGGATGGGTTAGAGAAAAGTAATTTAAAAATAAACATTCTTCAACCAAGACATTCGTAATCAATACTACATACCTAGATTCGTATCGCAAGTTTGTAACTGATTGTAGTATTGAGTAGGTACATCATGACCACGTTTTGACTGACAATCCGGAAACACAACCATGAAAGCAGTACAATTGTAAATGAGTCTACAACTGGTTCTCGAGTTTCTCAATGGTAAAAGGACAGTTGAACATGTATGAATTCAAAATGAACAAAACAGGCACAATTCAGCTGCGAGATTATTAAGTTAAACGTACAGATGTAAAAGATCGTGTACTGATGAAGAGATCACGAGATTCTTTAAGCAGATTTCTTGGAAAAAGCAATGATGAGCGCCATAAATGATTGGTTATTGCTTTAACTGTTGTGAAGTTGACAGCATTAATACATGAATGTTGCTACTGCGCATGTTTAAAAAACAGGGATCTACGAAGCAAAAAACGTTGAGGTCTCTTCCAGCTTACATTAACTGAATTAATAGCATTCCTGCTCATGTCGGAATATTATACCCTTGTCGACTTTGGACTGTGGTGCTTTTATATAGTGATTATATCACAAGTGAAAAATGAAAGTAAAAGCTATATGTATGACCGGGGATTTCTGGAAAACCCAAGACTAAAATTTGTTTTTAAAGAAAACAACGGTGACGGTGAAATGGTAGTAGTAGTAGCAGCATTAATAGTCGTCGTCGTAGTAGTAGTAGTACTAGCAGCAGCAGTAGCAGCAGCAGCAGCAGCAGCAGCAGCAGTAGTAGTAGTAGTAGTAGTAGTAGTAGTAGTAGTAGGTAGCAACCTA
The DNA here is from genome assembly GCF_037392515.1 of Haliotis asinina. NCBI lineage: Eukaryota > Metazoa > Mollusca > Gastropoda > Lepetellida > Haliotidae > Haliotis > Haliotis asinina. Next base: position 26,547,356 of record NC_090294.1, on the reverse strand, counting down.
AAATAAAAGAATTGATTTCACGACCCCTCATATCAGACGCAAACAGGAATAGTATATCTTTGCCCACATTTGACGTTCATCTAATAATTCTATCAAAAGTAAAAATGATCAAGTCTGATTAAAAAGTCGGAGTTCATTCTTTGCAAGAAAACAACGGTATGGAGAAGGAAAAAGAGCATGGAGAAATAATTATCCATAAAAAAGTAATAGGAGAAGTACATGCAGTGGTACATAACTGGATGTTACTACAGAATGTTTACATTGCGCATATATCCGAGCAGCTAGTACTTGCTCAAGGCGCCGGTATTCTTTCCATTGAATGTCCATCTCAACGGCACATCGTATTATCACTTTCAACTCCCCGGGAACCATACACGGTTGCAGCAACTAAGCGCACCGAGATATTTCGGCTTTCTCATGCTTCCGAGGGACAGAGTCACAAAACGTTAACCATGTTTACTGCGTGTTACTGTACCCGTAGGTGTTTTCATGCATTCATGTGGCCATCGTATGGTCATATACTGACGGATTCGTTGGTCTTTTAAGTACACAGGGCTGTATACTGTACACTAGGCGTTGTGACAACACTGAAAGAGTCTGCAGAAAATTGACTCGAGGTTGACTTGAACAAGGTTTTCACACCCGTTCACAGTTGGGTTCGATCCCATCACCTCAACCTAGTTGAGTCACCTCGCCCAAAATGCCTGACAATATCTTGCAGTCATCGTAATATATAGTTATTGTAAAAATATCAGGTTTTGCGAAAGGATAATAAACGATATCCGGAAAAAGCTTCAGTCCAAACAATCAGTGTAAAAAGTGACGACATCATCTTAGATCATGAAACAAGCTGTTTAAATCTTTGCGTTGGTTGCATGCGACATTAGGTCTTCGGTTTCAAGTAAACGCATCACTAGCAATATTCACTATAAACAAACATGATTCAAATACACAACCAACCGAAAATAGAAACACAGTAAAGCCAAACGAGTGCAGCAAACGTACAATGAATTCCGTATTCGGTCAGCTGCCTTTGATCATTTTCATGAGGGAGATGAAAATGCCAGTGGCAAGAACGCCTGACACATATTTCAAGCAAAGGATGCCACTTTCGACAGCACTTAAAAACAACAACAGCCTCTTTTAGTGACTCATTGAGCGACCCGATACCCCTGTGATGAAATCTTCTTTTGTCAAGGAGTATAGGACATGGCCTGGAGTGACGTGAAGTGACGTACATTGTGATCATGTAGTGATCAATTTCTGAAAGAAAATGTCAATTGCCACCAGTGAATGTCCATATAGGACGTTTCATGTTTCCAGAGAGTTGGTGAAGCTCAGGAATCGTGAGTGTAATTTCTGTATCACATCTTAAAGGTGACAAAGACTGCGTTCCACCGAGAAGACCCTTTCGTGGATACTAAAAGTAATGTAGCATGATGACTTTTGATGTCAGCGACATTGAACAGCTGTTATGGAATACATATCACATGGAACATATTTCATGTCTTGAAATTGTTAGAAATATTTGGCCACTTTCAAATTGACTTTATTTCACTTCTGAGTGAATCCCGTGGGACGCATCTGCCACTTTTTTCTTTACGACTGTTATTTTCCAATATTTGCTGGTCAGTAATGACCAGGAAGTGATCCAAACAGGGACTGGAACAAACAGATCAGAATCGAGAGTACTAAGATTTGAAAGAATCTGAACAAACTGATATACCTCTAAGCAATGATACTGAAGACGTAGAATCTGATGCGACTTTTGATGTCGCATTGATGAATGTTCTTTTTTGTGTACCGTTCAATTAATGTTCTTTTCACTCATCGCGCTAACTAAAACCTCTGAAACACTCAAAATATATAGTACGATATATGCGATTTTTATACATGCAAAACTTGTTGATTACTCGATGATATCAAGCATATCAAGTATGCATATTAAATACGATATTTTATCAGCGTTGTGTTTTATTGTCTGTTTGCTTTCTGTTGTATTTGTTTTGTTTTGTGTATGCTTGTTTTTTGGAGGTTTTTTTGTGTTTTTTTTGTGTTTTTTTTTGTTTTTTGTTTTTTTTTTGGGGGGGTGGGGGTGGGGGGGGAGTGGGGTGTTTTTGTTGTTTTTTGTTTGTTTTTCTGGTTTTGTTTTGTTTTGGGTTTTTTTGGTGGGGGTGGTGGTGGTTTTGGGAGGGTTTTTTTGTTTTGCTTTGTTTTGTTCTTGTTTTTGTTTTTTGTTGTTTTTTTTGTTCTGGGAGTTTTGGGGTTTTGGGTTTCTTTTTTTTGTAGGGGTGTGTGTTTGTTTTGGTTCTTTGTCTCCTTTTGTTTCTGTTCATTATGGGTGAAAAACTATTATTTTACGCTGCACTCAGCAGTATTTCAGATATATATGATCGTTCGAGTCAGGTCCAGAAGGTCCAGTAATCAACAGTAAAGGCATATCCACGCAGTTACGATGCGATGCCATGTGTCAACGACGTCAGCGAGCCTGGTCCCGTTGTTGCCTCTTATGACAAGCACGGATACTGAAGATCAGACCTAACCCGGGTGTTCAGGGATCGATCTTCAGGGATCAGTTTATCACGACCGCTTTTGGTCATAAATTCTCATTCGCACACATCACCTATGTATCGAATGGAGATCTGTTTAAAATAGTTATTTCTTAACAGTATGAAACATATATTCTATGAAACTGACTGCAACATAGCCTAACCCGGGAATTGCTTTAACATAGCTTTTTCAACTCAATGACTGAATCTCATGTATGTAAGAAAGAGGTTTTTCAGATATTGCCAGTCTTTACGACAACGCTTTCTCCAAAGAAGAACGCCTCAAAGAAACTCCAGTTTCACAAAATTCATACTTACATAAAATTTAACGTTCAAGGAACCCATACCTAGCCAAAGTCATATGTGATTACCTTTTTGGTGGAAATCACTACCATACTTCGAGTTTATCTGGTCTTTATATAATTTGACTTTGACCCTTATAATGAAGACTGATAAAACCACAGTAGCCACAAAATGCAAACGGCGACTCAAGAGCAATGCATGTTGACGCCCAATTCCCATTACAAGTACACTCGAGACCACCTGCTCATCCGACACGGAAAAGAGACTAAAAGTATTCATAAATCACGTAACTTGATCACTGAGAAGTAGCCTGGTCAGCCACAAGTTGTACGCGCACGTGGCAGAATGATCACCCTATTTCTGTATAACTGCTCCAAGATTTAGGGCTTCTACCATTCATATCACCTGGTTGTCCATTCATTACGCAGTTTCACATATTTTGGATCAAAATTCAATTACCTTAGCGTGGGACGAAGATTACATTTGCAAACTGAAGGTCACCGGGCGTCGATACGAGTGTCGTAAACACTAGAGAGAAAAATCGGTGCAACCTGGATACCCAAAGAGCTTTAAAACGGCATTTGTAGGCGTGCGTTTGAAGAACTCTGGGATCTTGCTTCACTCCCGACATTTAGGATACTTCTAAATTATGTTCTATAGACATTAACATTTCTAAAGTCAGGAAAATGCAATCCTAATTATGCAAAATTGTGTCGCATCCACACATCACCACGAGCAATAGATGAATTCACCTTGCTTTACCCAAGGCCCTTAACGCTGAGAATGAGATCATGATCATGAGAATGTTTGTGTGATAATCGTTCGTTTCAGTTTCTTACCAGTTTAACATTAACTTTTCTGAAACCACAACAGTGTATCATGATTACATAAAAAATATAGTCTCCGCACAACAGCACGGTTACAACACTCATAATTTACAAATTAAATAATTCTAATTATCATCATGGAAGTTTTCTGCAGTCAAATGTGACAGAGATGTAATACAAGTATATAACCTAAAGGTGAATGAATTATCTGTTTCATATTTCCAACGAAATATTCGGAATCCTCAGAAGAGTCATATGACCGTACTGAGATTCAACTGGGAATGAAATATGGAATGTCATAACTGTTGGAAGTCCTCACCCCATCACCGCCACAAACACCCAGGTGCACTGTGCAACCAACCTTGGTAAACAGCAAGCGTGCGCGATGAAAAACATCCCGCAAATGATTCCATTACTCCCAAAGTATGTCACTGGAATAAACGTTTACGTCAAACGCTGCTGGAGGAGAGCAGCAAACAAACTGTTGTTGTAGTTCGACTAAGGGTTTAGAATTGTGTGAACAATGGCGAATGACCATGAAGCATGGATCTGATAGAAGATGGGCGATGCAAAACCAATCCTAATTAAATTCGGGTTTACTGTTTACTGGCCTCCCTGGAACTATCAGTTTGGAATACAAAAATATTTCGATGCGTTTGCTACTACGCAGTATTCGAAGACGATTGTGTCCGGCACGAATTATTTGTATGTAAATACCAGTCTCAAACCAAACCAGCCCTTCACTTCAGATGGTGTCAGAATTAAACTGCCATTTTCACCTTGAAAGTAACCCATTTTAGTAGGTTGGGAAAGCGTTGATATACCTTTTTCTTGTATTTCCTGAAATAAACCTAAAAAGGATATGTTTCATTGTTTGTCACTATGATTAACCAGGTAACCCTTTAATCTCAATATCCATAGCACAATTATAGTATTCGGGGTTACATTGTTAGGGGGTTTGGCGTTTTGCAAGCCCTGTTTGTGGAATCTAATCTGAATAATAAGATATAGATTGACCAGCTCAAAAGGCATTCACATGCAGTGTGCAATTCTGATAACAGTAAATCAAAGCATCGTGTATGCGGCTGCTGTTTCTAATTTTCTGCTTGAGTGTCACCCTCTGGCTGAATGATGATGGAAGAGAATATAGGATTCTTGGATTTAGAAAAATGAACAGGCGATGATGAAATCCAAAATACTAACAGGAGGGATGTCGACGTTGTGTGTATTCTTAGATGGAGGCATTAATGGAGGCATATTGAAGCCATAGTCGTTCTTAAGTCTTAAGGCCTACGTATATCATACGACGTATATGTGAAGCTGATTATGAATATTTGCAACATTCTTCCCTCTCTAACTTTTCCCACACCATGACCTGAACAATTTGTTTTTACATAATAATCAGACAGAAACTTGAGAGTCGTCTTTTATGTCATATTTAAAGGAGTTCTTTGATTCTACGGATACTTTTGTTAATACATGGTCAGTCTGGTTTAATAATGACCAATGGCGTAATTCCATCTACAACAATGGAAGAAGTCCTACTCCGTAATATGACCATTTTCTAATAGTCTTGACCTATCTCATTGGGCCTTCCACCAACACTTAGCTTACATTGGCATTTGAAGAATAAGTGTGAGTTATGGCTGTACAACGATAACCTGATAACGACTTCAAACCATATGATGGCTAATGCCCTTACATCCAACAGTTTTACACTCGAGAAAATAGGTTCAATTAAGTTACGATTTAGTTAATGATATTTTCTTTGGGGTGCTTAGAGCAGACACCTTGTGAAATGTCTGAAACGTGCATCACTGCGCGATTAATTCACTCATTAAGTTGTCTCGTCGTGGTGTACCCGCAGTACTATTCAAATCGGGGATCATTACACCCACTGACCCGCTCACCCATTCATCCGCTCAACCACGTACCTGCTATCCACTTACCTGGACATCCACTCTCTCACTCACACAAACTTGACATCGAAGTCGAGGAGAAAAAGGTATAAACATTTTGCATTATTGTCTGACAAATATTTTCCTTGTACATTTGTGTACCTTTAAAGACCAGAACTTTTGAAGACGTTGTGGAAACACTGATGCCCATGTACCTTTATGTTATAATGTTAAGCACAAGCCAACGCCTTCCAAGTCCCATAATGACATCATCTTGATTTGTTTAACGTTTGGCAGCTTGCCTCCTGAGAGCTTCTAGGACTTCAGTCCTGCCTCACAAGCAAGAACAAGTGTGATGCATGTGGTCTCACCTTAGGCAAGTGACTTTGTTCATAATTGCCTCTGTTCACCCAGCAGAAAATGGGTACCCGGTGGAAAAAAGTCATTTGACTATAACCTTCTAGCGCCTAACAGGCAGCTTGGGTTATCCGGGGTAATAATATACCTGCTTTGACTGTCAGTGCTATGAATATTCACCTCGTTAATGGAGTTTGGCGCAATATAAAACACCTATAATTATTTATTATTTTAACGTTTCGCTTGATTCGTCCGGTAATGACACCCAGTTACTAAATCGATTGGGTTTATTCCTATAGTTGTATTATCAGTATCACCTAGCTTTACTGAGATAGATGACTGGATAAGAAAAAAGCACATTGATGACGAGAGGCTTTGGCCTTCTCCACGTTCATGAAACCCACGAGCCCTGGAATTGTGCTGCCAAATCAACAAGTACACTCGGAGTTGGTTTAAACCGATCAGGTTAGTTAGAAAAGGTCAGTTCTTCGTCCATGCGGTATCGTCCATGCGGTATCACTTTGATACAAACATTCGCTTAGACAGTTTATTCAGTTTCTGTGCATAACGGTGTGAAAACCAATATCCGGTTTTGAATAACAAGCGGTAAAGAGATCGTTTGTACAGGGACCGATTAGGAACTTTTCTGTCTCCAATACCAATTCTCAACTTGATCCTTGTGTGAGGTTATTATTTATGAGGCATTTATGTAAACTGATATTAATCCAATAAATAGGCAAGTATACGTTTCAAACCCAGGTGAGAATAACATAATATGTATCACGGAAGTAACTCAAGCCACAGCAAAGCTAATAAATATCTCTCGATCAATGATTACTGATGTTATCTATTATTTTGCTGTCCGTATTGGTCATGAGAGACTAACGGTTCATACTGAACCAGACAAAATGGCGTGTAAACAATCTGTTATGGAGATGTATCCTGACTTCTAGGGTACTGGCGAAATTCTACATTCTTCCTACCTTTTGAAATGGCAATTCACTTACGTAGGTGTACGTCGAAAAACCCTCATTCGGGCCCAAGTACGAAAAAGACACGTTGCAGAAGAAGAATCTGTTTGCTAACAGCTATAAAACGCGTCAGGGTCATGGTAACCAAACAGTTCGTCATTGACATCACTATGAAAACAATTTCTGAGATCTAGTGCTGAGCTGGTATTATGGATGAATAAGAGAAATGTAGAACCGAACACTGTCTAATCAACACCGATGTCCAGATTTGTATCGCGCATCAATAAGCTTGCAGTATTTCAGCAGGCACAACGTCATTGACTTAACGCCTTCATTGACGGTAGCCGTACCCGATCCGTATCGCCTATAATCAAATTCCAATATTACATATATGCAGTCGACCCTTGACAACCAGAACTCTTGGCAATAGAAAGTTCCGATGATCAAGCGAATTGGTAAGCTGTACAATAATCACGTTGCCAGTCATGTCACAAGATGCAGATATAAAACTGAACCGAAGTGCGGTTGTAAACATCAAACAAACACTCTGTTTGACGTGAGTTAAAACAGGACTCCTCGTGGCAAAGTTCACTGATTTATGCAAACTTTGTCTCCAGTAGTCCCACCTACTGAAAACACATAAAGCCCTGGTAAATTGACAAAGAGTGACACCAGCTGCCTTTGTTGTAGGGCTGATAGTAAAGTCTAAAATACACTTGCCCACATATTACATACATGAGGAGGATTGGGAGGGGGAGTTTAATCATTGTCCTTATGCAAGAATATTATAGATATCTTTGACCTTTGATACATACTTTTCTGCTTCCTTAATACATAAAACGTTCCATTTTGACCTGAGCACATTTGTCGAAACTGCAACCTGTGTCTGCTGCATAAAATTGGCTGTACTGAATATTTGTTTCAACGGACATTATGCAGAATCCAATTGCAATTCATTGTTGCAGCAAATGACCATGTTTGATAGACGATCTGAAAATCACAATCCCGAAAACAGTAAAACTATATCTGAGGCAAACGAGTGTTCAACTGTGTATCGACCCCGACTGAATTTCTCATTGGCAAAACGAACGTCGTACGAGTATGGAATTCAAAGTACCACAAGAGACATAATTCAGCAGCTGAATTATTAATATTAAGGTACGAATGTCAAAGATCATGTAAAGATGTGGAGATCATGGAATTCTTTAAATAGATTAACGCGAAAAAGAAAGGTCCTTTGTACCCACGGTGTGCGCCATAAACGATTCATTATATAGTCCAGGAGGAGACAGCTGAAACATCTGATGTCGAAGCCTCCCCAGTACTCATTGGTTTCACACTATTTTCAGTTAATATGATATTTTTGGCTCCTGAAAAGGCTTGTAATACTCTCAGATTGTGGTATCAGTATTTTTCACAGGCCATTTTATGTGGTGGGTGTCTGTGAGCATTTTCATGGCATTTGGTTTGCTGCCCGACAACATCTCAAAGTTAATCATGGACAGTTTTACTACCGTCAATCTGATCACTTTAATTTTGACTTTTGTGTATTGTTAAAGGATGAATACATTTTTGGACATATTTTTGCTTTTGAAAACAATAAAAATAACCGCCATTTTGGCCGCCATCTTGAATTGTGTGTTGCTTTCTCGGCAGTTAAATTTACATAAACATTTACACCGAATGTGTCAATTTACATCCAGTGTTGATACTTTTGATGATTTTGGACACTTGTCTCCTCTAGAGTGGTGGCCTGGGCACAATGCAAGTAATTTTGTATGGTCATGTCGTGGTGATATAAGGTTTTAGAGCTTATCCTTTGAGACGTGGGTTTTAGCGATTCTCCGACTCTTCATGGAAATGTGTGGTGGTGATTTATTTATTGAAAGTTTACATTTTTCTTGTAACTAGAATCAGTTGTTTATTGTTTCCCGTTTACGTCTAGAGTGACAGCATGTTACATGGAATTGTTTCATATTACCCAGAATTCAAAATGGCTGCCAAGATGGCCGCCATTGTAGTTTTACTACTTATACATAGCAGAGGACTAAATTTGTACTGATATATAAAACAAGCAATTCATTTGGTGCCACATGTTTAACACAATATATAGAAAAACGAAGTTTCAATGTTATGGTTAATAAAAGCTTCACATCCTTAAATTATTTGATGAATTAAATTATCCAAAGTTTTAGAAAACAATGCTTGACGGTCGATAACTGCGTCTAAGCTCTTGTAGCTATTCAACGGGTCTGTCAGATAACTCTTAATCAATTTTTGATACATTCAGAAGCTTACAATTAACTCTCCTCTTCACTTTCGTTCACATCATTTGTTACATCATGTCAGAATTGCAATTGGTGTCATCTACAAGCCAAAGCTGTTCGGGCAACAATCACCTGCCATACAAAAAGACATGCCTCTGTGTAAAATAAATCAGTCTAACTGCATTGACATAGATCTATATGCTGGCATACTGACTTTATTGCATCAGTACTCAGGGGGCTACGAAATCCTATTTCTAGGCCCCTTTTGAGATTCTCCTTCTGGATTTATAGGTTTATCCTTTGCAAAGATGCCTTTATGGATAATGCACCTTGACACTGCGCGAGTGTATAAAACACAATTTGTTGATCTACATGGCGAAAACAGTTGAGGTCTTTTTTCAGCTTACATTAACTGAACCGATAGCACGCCTTCCTAATGTAGGAATATCATTACCACGACATTCGACATTATTTCCTTAGACATTCGACTTACGTGACAGATTTATTAAAAGTAAAACAAATTCAAAGAATTGCACGATGAATAGGAAGGGATTTTTAGAATGATCGTCCTTTGCAAGAAAATGATGGTGGGAAAACTAAGAAGAAATAATTGCAATATATAATACATTGTGAAAAACGCCATTCGTAGGTTTACAAATATTCATAACTGCATCTTCGAATTCGATAATGAAACACATTCCTACTGCGCTTAAGATTATTCCGACATCAAGTGCATCCTGAATGCATGTGCTTACTAAATGTATGGGTTTTGACCTTTAGGTGGTATGAAAAGGATCTTGAAGACATATATGTGTATTATTGTTTCTAAATATTGATAAACTGAGAAAGAGTTAATCACCAATTCTCTGTAAAGCGGAGCCATCTATTAATATTGCTGTACACTTGCACTGTAGCCTCAGGAGTTGGGATTTGTATTGAAAAAGGTACCTATTAGTACAATGTAATCCACGACAGAGAATCCTGAAAATATTTTTGAAATAAAATTTATGAATATTCTATAATGTTGTTCCGTCAAGAGAAAATAAAGAATGACGTTTAAATATTAATTTTTAAAAACAGATAACCATTTTATTGAAATAGCTGAAGAAGTAATTAGCTGAAGAAGTAATCAGAAACATGTGCTGGCATGCTGACTGGTTGCATTTACACGATGTCAGTTCAACCAATCCACTGGGAGCAGGATCTCTCGACATCAAAAAAGGGATAAGCTGACCACAACAAATGCTCCAGCCATGGTCAGCTGGTGAAGGAATGTTCATGAGTGCTTGCAGAGACTGTTTCCAAACATGCACTCAGTAGTTTACTCGCTCAATGTGATGTTTTAGACTGTTGGATGTTGGTGGTTGGATTTCAGTCTGGGGAGGCTATGATTTCAAATGTTTCAGCTGCCTCCTGGACTATATAAAAGCAGAGAACACACTCTGTCGGGTCGGCTTCAAACAGTGCAATGTATATTAAAGTGAATGGTTGTTATTTTATTTATAATACACAACACTGCACAAAATAATATTGAACCAATATGACTTTCAACTGTTGCTTTTACTCTTGAAAGAAGGTCACATTGTATTATGAAATAATATTGAGTTCATCAAATCATGTAAGAAAATGAACATGCATTATCAAGATTCAAAACGGATGAAGTTATATAATATCATATAACACATATGAATATATGTATATGGTTTAACTAAGCGCGTTATTAATATGGTTTCACCGGTTCACATTAATGCAGTGCAGTCGTTATCCTATACAAAGCAGAATAGAACAGAACAGAACAGAGCAGAGCAGAGCAGAGCAGAACTTTAATGCCTTTTCAGGAATTTGCGTGAGTTCACAGCAGAGCCACAGACACACCACAGAGATGCAATTTATACATAACATATTTACATAAATTCATTGATTTAAATGTGCTCACATTTGTTTAAAAGAGACATGGTGCTTGGAACAGAGGATGTAGAGACTCTTATATAGTTTGCATAATTGGAACTTTGTTTGAACATATTTTGTTCAATGTTGAAAGGGATCAGGTGCAAGTTACGTAACTTATTACCGCCCCCTCCCATCAGAAGCATGGACAATAATGGATGGACGTAATGAATGGACATAATAACATTAAGACATATTATTCATTAGTCGAAACTTTTAGTTCGTACAATGTATTTATGCACATGACTAAAGATATTTTCTTTAATTGTGTTTGGCAGAGCAGGGTTTTTGACATTTAAAAAGAAATTGTTTTCATCTTCCAATGGAGCACCACAACTGCAAACGGTGTTCTCTGAAAAATTAATAAGAAGGTCTGAAAGCAATGAACAACACAAATGCCTTAACTTTGTGTGAAGTATATTTGTCTCTCTTTCACCAAATAAAACATATTTTGGAACTTTGTCATTTTTTTTCAAATAACTTTGATTTAAACGCTGATAATAAATTTGAACATTTTGTTGTAGAGGAGACAGCATTTCATAAACCTACATAATCATAAAAATATGACGTTTGGCGAACTGAGGGTTCTGATCTGATTTGTTATACAAGTTGTATCCAGAAAGGGTTTCAGGAAAGGGTAAAAGTAGATCTATCAGGTAGTCAGGAGCTTGCATATTAACAATTTTGCAGAATGTACACAGTTTTTTCGTTTTGTTCGTCTAGCTTCCAATGGTAACCAACAAGTTTCCTTCGGTTACAATTCTTACTTCTTCAAGTTGTTCCATTTCAAGTTTATCACAAATAAAACTAGGGCAATTATCCCAGACCTCAGATACCTATTCCATAATAGGCCGAATGTACATTTTATACATGCTAGAAAGAATATATCTAGGCAATAAGTACTGTTGCCTCAGTAACGAGGGAATACTTGCTGAGGCCTTTTCCGTTACAGCAGATACATGATGTACACCTTCCAGATGTTTATAATATTACTGAAAATCTGGCAGGAACTCAAGTTGCAGGTATTTCACTGATGTACACAAGGAACAAAAATGGCCCAAGTACAAATCCTTGTGAATTAATTTTCCAGTATTATTATTCACAAGTGTCGGTACATTCATTCACATAATATCTAATATACAACATAATACATACATGTAGTACGTTTGTGCACACTGGTGAGTGTTGTAGCCATGGTCAATACTGACTGTGAGAAATAGTATTCATAAACAGAATGGTCATTCTTTCTAAATGGCATTGGCGTAGGGCTATGCAGGACCACTACTGGTACAACGTCTCTATTTTTTTAAGAGTGTACATATTGGTAATTCATGGCACCAGTATTCACAAGAATTATATACATTCATAATAAACATTGATAACATAGGGAATACATGTTGGTGAGTCATCGTATCCCAGTCTTTTCCCTCCATAAGAAAGTGCAATTTTGACTTATTACACTGAAGTTCCACTTAGTCCGCTTTGTATTATGACACATCAGTCCATGCTGCAAGTAATGGTAGCCATTTGATCATACATTCATTTAACTGGAGACATATCTTACAAATTGAAAGATGTCTTTCAAGGTAGCAATACAGGATTTAAAAGACAAAGGTTCATTTCTAATACAACTTATATATGTGTCTTTTTCCTGCCAAGGGGATGTAGTTCACCAATTTGAAGGTTGAGGATCACTTGATACCAAATAAGATAGCGTTGAGGCTGGATCTCGTAACCCAGTAGTCAATTACCAAAAATGGCCAACCAGTGGGCATTCAAAGTAGACATGCACAATGGATTCGTTTTCGTTATTACTTCTTTGACAAAGACTATTGTCGATTAACTTCATTTTAAACAGATCCTTTCTAGTGTATACAGTACGATGTAAGAATCTATTTTGAAAGTCTTGTAGCTTAATATTTCTATTGTTTGGGAAGTCTAAATATGTCCTTCCAATTTAAGTCAGTTAACAGCATTTGTTGCCATTTAATACATATAGCCGGCAAATCTTCATTTTGCGTAAGTTTATCGTATATCTTCAAATAGCTATTGTACAGTTTCTTATACGAAGGTTTTTATTTGTTTTTATACACTTTATTTCATGTTTTGCTCTTTCTCTTTTTTACTTGTGATTACTAACCATTTTGAATTAAACGTGTGGGTTCGCCGATTTATCAGTGAATCATTCAGAAAGCGCTGTTTGAGTTTAAACATTAATAGAGGAATTATAACTTGCTTGCCTAAAGGAAATAAATATAAGTCCTAACTTAAAAAGTGGCGACCAATCACTCTTTTAAATTGCTTACACAAGATTATTAGCACATGTGTTACCAAGAGAATTAAGACTATTTTGGATCCTTTCATACGCGCAAATCAAACAGGATTCATTCCAGGGACATCTCTAGCAGATAACATAAGACTAATGCATGGCATTATCCTGGAAACAAAGTCTAAGAATAAGAAAGGTACGTTTCTACAGGCTTTGATAAAGCCTTTGATTCTGTATCAGAAATAGTTATATAAGGTTTTGGAAAGGTTTGGTTTCCTCCTATGATAAAGTGGATATATATTTTGACAAGCAATGCAACCTCTTGTGTCATATATTCTTCAAAAACAAGTAGGGGATAATAAACTTTCAATCTGAATAGGAAGTGTAAACGTTAACAAACTGTTCAAGGACAGACATCTTATGAACGCACCACCATGTCCCTCTATTACCACCCCTAAACACAACAAATGATATGCACGTGCACAATGTAGTAGCCTCATACATGTGCATGGGATGACATTCTTGATTTTGACGTTTTTTTCAAGAATTTCGAGAAATCATGTAGAACATTACTTGCATCGCACATTTGTCGATGAACTAAATTTAATTTTCTTTAAGTTCATCCAGATCCTTGAGAAATCCCTGCAGTAACATGTAATTGTTTTGATAATATACCATTAGTGGTATTAGTAACACTCTATCATATGAATTGTTCTGTTGAATTATCTGACATACAGGTGTCGGGAAATGGTACAGTTTCAAACAACGCGGATCGACACTGGAATTCAAATTTAATTTGCAATTTAGTATGTTATGAAACGGAATGTTTATCAACAACCAAATTCAAAATTGTGGACGAAAATCGTCTAAATAATTATCTCCCGTTACGTTCGGTAGATAATACTGTTTATTGCGATAATAGTGTATTACGATAATATACTCATGGAAACAAATAAGGGAACATGAACGTACAAGTGGTATTCCTCTATTATTTTAAATGAGATCTTGCGTAGGAAAATACGACAAACCAATCAGAACGTGCATAATGGATGCGGTGCACGTGCTTTGATGAAAATATCCTGACTTCTTTAAATCTTAAAAAAAAATCATGAAAAATGTATAGCGTCATACTGAAAGTTCCAGGAACGTTGCTCACAGGATGTTTCTGTATGTTGTTAAATTTTTAATAAAAATCTTACGATTGACGGTGAGAGATTCAAACACACGCACGTGTGTTTGTTATATAACGACTCTCGCTCATCCAACTGAGTGCATTCTGACGATCTTGCTGGTGATTGAATGCGTTTTCCAGCCGTTAACTTTTAGGAAGAACAAGTATGAATCGCTACGATTTTCAAAACAATGATATAATATTTGTATGTAATTAACCAGCTTTAATCTATAATAATGGGTATATTTTTTACATCTATGGGAATATTTCAGTCTGACATTTTTGGTCATTCACATATTTTTCCGAAAAAATCATTTAAGTCTCACTTGGGGTGTGGTAGCAAGGTTACAGGAATGGTCAGTTTGAGATATGTTTTACGGTCATTTTTTGTTTCAACTTTTGGATTTGTGAATGTATCTGAGTTGAAATATGTTATTTATTTGCATATTCGGTAAAACAATTCCCTCTTGTGATTTTTCTCCACATTTCAGAAATATCACTGGAAATATAAGGTGAACATCGTCAGAATATGTCTTTTATACCCCCTTCACACTTGAGGGTGGTGAAATTTCTTGAGGTTCCTGGAAATTCGAACTGAATTCTTAAACTTCTTCCTGCACTCCGAATGTATTCCAAATATTCGTGCCAATTGTTGTAACATGTCCGAATGTTTTGAACACGTGCAAAACTTTCGAGAAACATTCGAAGAGGAAAAGTATCGAACGGCATATGACGTGTATTCCAATTGTATTCTAAGCATCCTTTCAGCTTTCGAACTCCATTCTAAACATTCTGAATACATTTGAGGAAGAATAGCAAAAACAAGCCACTTCCAAATCAGAATGCTTCGAATACGCCTCGAATGAGTCGGAATGCACCTCGATTTACCGCTGAACTTCAGGTGGAGTATGCTTCGGATGTATCAAAATATTTCGATTGAAGTCGGCATACAGCTCGAATATACCTCGAATATACCTGGAACAGTGACAACGTCCCGGATGCTCTTCAACTGACCTCTGACGTCATCAGAATTGCACAAAAACGTGTCGACCTGTCACTGAAACGACCGATAGCATTTGGGCGTCACATTCATATAGAGCTCGAAACAAATGTTTATTTTGACATTCCCATTCTAATGCGGTTCGAATTTCGAAAATATGTGTTCTGGCTGATTTTCCTTGATTCCTGTCAATTCGAAATAAGTGTGAAGGAACCTTAACAAATATGTTATTGATATTAAGATATCAAGACAGGTGATATTAAGACAGAAATAGAAATAGTTTATTCAACGTACTTGTGTACAACATGACAGAGGTATCAGGCAAGTGTATTTCGAAGGATATATATATATATATATATATATATATATATATATATATATATATGTATATGTACATTTTGTCTGTGTAAACGGCTTAGACGTTTCCCATATATGTATGTATATTATTTCGGGAATTATATAATGTAATATGTGCATATTGGCTTAGGTGTTCCATAACCTTCAGTCTAAGTAAACTTATCCTCAGTACTTTTCGTTACACGCCACCACTGAGTCTAACAAAGCCTTATGGGAGGACGCGTCAGGTAACCTTTGAGACTGACCAATCAGAACACAGCTTACCAAATCGCGAAAGTGCACATTCCCACATACCTTTTGAACTTTTTATCTCGAAAAGGTTCGCACCCGAACGATTCCGATTGCTATTTAGCGTACGATCGCTTCCGGATGATGCACACGGCGTACGTACAGCCATGACAACGGTAAGTAAAAAGTCGCTCCAAATAGTGTTTTTGACAATATTCAAGGATGTTATCTTGCGGAAATGTTAGCTAATGGTAACCATGTCAACGGAAACCCCAAAGCGTATATACTGCAGGTCAAATAACTGTGTTATATGCTGATTTTTGTTTGTGGAGAGATCTGTGTCGCTGACCTGAATATTTTGAAAGTCCCTCCGATCCCTAAATAGTAGCCGTTGTCTGATTGGTTAAATCTATTTAACCGTCTCGCATTTATGTTTAAATGTGCAGGGTTTAGATCACTGTACAGATGGTATAATCCACCCTGCGTCCCTGGGACGAGGTAACATATTGGAAAGACTTCCGCCCGTATCCCCCCGAGCGTTTAATATCACATACACACACATATCCTCGTCAGCTTGAGAAGGTAGTCATGTCTGCCTGTAGCTGATCCTGGCTCTCATCCTCGATGTTACTGTCGTTGTCCTGGTAGCGGGTAGGGACTGTTGTGGTAATGGATGACAAGTCCAGGTTGTATCTGTAGCTCTTCCAATGCTTGTCCAGCCTTCCCTTGAAGCAGTTAATGGTTGGGACGCCTGCCACTGCCTCCGGTAGAGTGTTCCAAATCCTTGGTGCGCGAAAGGTGAAGACGTTAAGCCTAGTGGATGTTTTGCATTGCTTCAGTTCTATTCTGCAGTTGTGCCCTCTTGTTGACCTCGCCTTAGTTCTTTCGGAATAGGCTGTAGACCCCGGAGTATCCTCCATGGGTGAATGTGTACATTTCCATCATGTCACCACATAGCCTTCTGTATTTCAGGCTCGGGAGGTGTAATTTTGCCGTAATTTCCTGGTAGGTTCGGTCTCCTAGATGTGGCAGGATTCTCATCGCTCTTCTTTGTACACCCTCTATTAGATCTTTGTCTGTTTCAGTCTACTGGACCATGCTGAATTTGCATATTCAAGACGCGGATGCACTAGCTATATACACAGTCTTCGTTGTGAAGACTTTTCGAGGTAATCGTAGGATCTCCTTATCAGTCCTATGATTTACTTGCCTTTAATTATGTTTGCCTTATTTTATTGGATTTCAATGTGCTTTGAGAATTTCAGTTCAGGGTCCAAACAGGCAAGTAACTTTAAATTTCAAGAAAACGTGCTTGTTCACGATAGTGTCTCATGAATGTAAAGTGCCAACTCATTCCCCAAAGTATACAGCCACGTAGATGCAGATGGGAATAAGGGGATACGGTGTAGCTTAGTGGTTAAAGTATTGGCTCGCCACGATGAGTGCTAGGGTTCCATTCCCTCCTTAAGTGGGATTCCTGATGTTAATACATGACTCATTTCTTTCAGACGCAGGGACCTGGCACGTTTTGGATTTGGTGCTGGTCCCTCCACACCCGCTTCTACACGGACTTCAGTACACCGCTTCTCTGAGAGGCCAATGGGATGAGTTTTTGTCTGATGGTGGCTCTACAGTGTCTCCACTTTTTGCGTAGCTCCCCGGCGATGGTACTGTGGAGTAGGTTCGGTGCTAGGGCTTGACTGTCCAGTCAGGATGGTTGTTGTAGCAACAGACCCGTCAGTTAGGGTTGGTACAATCTGTGGCCCCACTCTTTCTCAGCATTCCCCAGTAGGCCCAGTGCTGACTGCACTTGACTGGTAGTTTAGGCGGTTAGGTTAGGTAGGGACCCCTCATGCATGTCCTGTATGGTGCTGTCATAGAGATGGAATAACTTAGCGCTTACCCACCATTTATTCCTTCAGTAGGTAGTTCCTAGACAGAGCGAGTCCCATATGGCCCCTTTGGGGACAGTGTACTGGCCAACTGCGGCCACCATCTGGTAAAGTATTGCAATATTGCAGTTTGATATTCAGATTAAGTCTTGTTTTTCACTACCCATCATATTTGTTTTCCATTTAACATCTGATAAGGATTGTGGGATAACTAAGTGGTTAAAGCGTTTGCGCGTAACGCCCCAAACCACCCTGATTCGATTTCCTATATGGGTACGATCTGTGAAGCTTAAATTTGTTTCCCCATTGTAACATTGCTGCAATATTGCTAAACCGGCGTAAAACTACACTCATGCAATCACAATATGTGTAGTATGTATGAATGATGTCAACTATTTTTAACTTTTATCACTAGGACTGTCATGCAGACATAAACACATACTTTTGGCACTCATTATCTATGCAGTAAAAATATATGATTTGAAACATTAAACTTTTCATTTTCTTTACTATTTGGACTGTGGGCACCATCATCCTGGGGACAAAATTGGACCGTGAAGTCCCCCAGAGTCAATGACGACTGCCAAGAAGACTCTCCATGGATAGAAGTGGACCAAGCAGGGAGGGAGGGACGGAGGACGACTGCCACAAAGCCGACAGAGGACCAGGGAGACAAGTGTTTCAATCTTTTGATGTTTACCATGGCGTCATGTGCACCTTACAACGTGCATTTCAGGATACAGATTTGTCCACAATTCCACATACATAAATACTTTCGGCGTTCATTACCTATGTAGTAACTATCAATCATTTGAAACATTTATATATTCTTTACATATACAATTAGGAGCGTGGACATCATCATCCTGGGGTTAGACATGGACCATGAAGCCCCCCAGAGGCAGTGACGACTGCCAAGAAGACATTCCAAGGACAGAATTGGACCAAGGAGGGAGGGAGGGAGGGAGGACGACTGACACGGAGCCGACAGAGGGTCAGGGAGGCAAGTGTTTCAATCTTTTGATGTTTACCATGGCATCATGTGCACCTTACAACGTGCATTTCAGGATACCGATTTTACCACAATTCCACACATATTAATACTTTCGGCGTTCATTACCTATGTAGTAACTATCAATGATTAGAAACATTAATTTATTAGTTACCTGTACAATTAGGAGCGTGGACATCATCATCCTGGTGGCAGACATGGACCATGAAGTACCCTATAGGCAGTGACGACTGCCTCAGAAGACACTCCAAGGACAGAAGTGGACCAATGAGGGAGGGACGAAGGACAACTACCACAAAAGGACCAGAAAGGCAAGTAAATATCATTTATATCAAAAATTAAACTTCTCATTATCTTTACTATTAGGACCATGGACATCATCATCCTGGGGACAGAAATGGACCTGAATTCCCCCAGAGGCAGTGACGACTGCCAAGAAGACACTCCAGTGACAGAAGTGGACCAAGGAGGGACGGAGGGAGGACGACTGACACGAAGCTGACAGATCGCCAGGGAGGCAAGTGTTTCAATCTTTTGATGTTTACTATGGCGTCATGTGCACCCATTTCAGGATACAGATTTTTCCACAATTCCGCATATATAATATACATACTTTTGGCGTTCATTACCTATGTAGTAAATATCAATGATTTGAAACATTAATTTATTCTCTATAGACGCTCCATGGAGGCAGTCAAGGGGAAGGATGTAACTGTACTCGGGTGGAATGGGCCGTTGCCTACAGTGTCCGCGTTGTTATTCTCAAAAATGATACTTTTTATTTGCACAAAATTGAATTTGCATCAGCGGCTGTGATACACAGAACAATGAATATATGCATGTATTAGTTTGAGAATCACCAAAACAACATAGCATTTACACAAGAGGACAATGACATGACACACATAACAAGTATTACATTCAACTACATCGGTAATGATAATTGGTACATGACATGCATAGTTGGGTAAATGAATATTATGGTAAGTGATGTATAACGTAAACACTAAAGGACAAAAATAGCATTCAAAACAGGTTATGAAAGATGAGTGAATTAAATAATATCGAGGCAAATGCCTGATACCGATGCTACAAATTTCAAATACAGACGATTTTAAACCAACCCGGCGTAAAATGTGACGTATGAGAAAAAAACCGACACATATTTAGTCTATTTTTTTATTTCGCTTTCTTCAGGTATACACAAAGTTTCACAAATGTACAAGTGTGCAATTCAGTCAATGCGTGTAAGGCCCACAATACTTCAGCATATTTGTACAGAGTCAATAATATTGTCGCATGCACATCGAAATAATTAACCTACTCAGCCGTTCAAATAGCATGTGTAAACTGGACCGTAGTTTCAGGAAGTAGGGTTCCTGGTCAAGTCATATATTGCAGACATGCACCTGAAACGAAATGCAGTAAACATCTAACAAACACATAAAGAAAATGGTCAGATCTGACGTGAGATATAACAGCAACGTGGCAAATGTCATTGATTAATGCAAGCTGTCTGCAGTTGGCACTCCTATCGAAAACACAAAAGCTATTGTAAGTTGACAAAGAGTGACATCATTTGTCTTTGCTGCAGGTGGTAAAGTCTAATACAGTTTCCATTATACAACACTCAGGGTTGGTGGTAAGGTCTAACACATTATCATCATACAACACTCAGGAGAAGCAGAAGGACGAAGACTTTGAGGGGGAGTGTAATCATTGTCCTTGTGTAAGAATGTTGTTGATATCTTTGACCTTTCATTGAGACTTTTCTTCTACCTTAACTCATAAAACGTTCTATTATAACCTGAGCGAATTTATCGAAATTGTGCAATACATGCAGCCTTTTCTGCTGCAGAAAATCATCAGTACCGAATATGGACTCTATAAACGTTCCACTGATAGTTCATTACTGCAGAAAATGACAAATCCCGAAAACAGTAAACGTGTAACTGGGGCAAGTGAAGTAGACTGATTTTTTCATTGGCAATAGGAACCTCGTACATTGAACCTTGTAAAGGAACATCAAGGACGGAATTCAGCAGCAGGAATATTATATAAACGTCTGGGTTCAAAGATCAAGCAAAGATATGCAGGTCATCTCTGGGTAGATTAACTTGAAAAAAGACAGCCCTTTGTACCCATGGTGAGCGCCGGAAATGATCTATGACTGGTTTGTCGGTTGTGGAGATGCCAGTATGAACCATGCATAGACGTTGTTACTGCGCAACGACATAAAGCATGGTATGTGGATCCACGTGGCGAAACCCTTTGAGGTTTTTTCAACTTACGTTGACTGAATTCATAGCACTCCCTCCTTATGTCGGAATAGTATATCCTTGTCAACATTCAACCCATCAATAGTTAGTTTATCAAAAGTTACAAAAATCAAAGAGAACGCTGTGTGCATGGAGAAGGATCTCTAGAATGATCTAATAATATCTCAAAAATATAATTCGTCCTTTGCAAGAAATATATAATGGTTTGAAAAATATGGATAAATCATAAATAAATAAATAAATAATAAATAATAAATGGTGAAAAACGCCATTCGTGTTTTTAAAAATGATGATGACGTCTTCGATAAAGGAAACCCAGTCTGTTAGATTTTGGGGTTATATTCACACATGTTCCCTGCATTTCAAGTCAAATCACCAGCAATATTCACCTACGAACAAAACATGCTTCAAACGCACAACCAAACGTAAATAGAAACACAGTAAAGCCAGCCGAGTGCAACAAACGCACAATGATTTCCTTACTCGGCCAGCTGCCTTTGATCATTGCTATAAGGGCGATAAATAACGCCAGCAGTAAGAAAACTCCTGACACGTATTTCAAAGGAAGGATGGAACTTTCGACAGAACTTGAAAACAACAACAGCATCGTTCAGTGACTCACTGAGTGATCCGATACATTCCTGATGAAATATATATTAGTCAAGAGGCATATGTCATGTCCTGGAGTGACATGAAATGGCTCTCGTGATCATCATGTTGCGATCGATTTCACAAGAAATTGCCAACAGCGAATGTGCGTATAAGACGTTTCATTTTACCACCGATGTATATGTGGCGAAACCTCTTCCTCAGAGATAGGAATCTAGACTGTAATTTCTGCCACACACCTCAAAGGTGATACAGATTATGTTCCCTGGAGATGATGTCACGTTTGGACGCTTTCGTAGATACTAAAAGTAATGTAACATGATGTCTTTTGATGTCAGTGACATTTAACAATGGTTATGACAACCATATCATACGTAATATATTTGAGGTAATGCTTTCTTAGAAAAGTACAAATTGTAGGTAATGTGTACATAATTAGGTTTTTTCACCTCCTTTCGTTTCTTATAGGGTGAGGTGCAATCCGGAATTCGAACACATAGCCCCACGTCCACAAAGAATGCGTACTTTCTTATATGACATGTGTTATATTGACCTGTTATAACATTTTGTCTTTCCAGTGATATTTCATACGTTGATATAGGAAACATTTAGAAGTATTACTCACAACTACGACGACCGTGTTCAAATCTTACAAATTTAAATTCGAACTCACAGTCCCAGGCACACAATCAGTGGGCTCTAGCATTCGTACGTTGATTTGGGCAAAAGTTACAAAAATGGATTCTTGAATTTTTATATTGTAGTCTGTGGTTAGCATTACCCGATGGTAATATAACTGAATTATCACCACGTTTTCAGTTACTACTATTTTGTTTTCTTCTAAATTAAGCTGATTTAGTGACACTCTGTTCTCAGGAGCTCGGCACACGGTTCGGATTTCTCCCGGAGAAAGCAGTGATTTGTTCAGTAACATATACGAAATGCACAAACAGAAAGACAGGGAGACGTCACATCAGTTCGTAGTTACCACGACATTTAAGAGGATTAAAACACATTAGAGAATCCCCGTCCGACAGTAATCAGACGGAAATCAGCAGGTGGATGACATGACTAAACACGATCCGGATGTACGTCAGGTTTCTAGGTGTCAACGAGCGCCATCTAAACAAAGCTGGTAATGACTGGACAGTGGTGACTGTGCTGACGAAGCAAGGACTTGGAGCTTCCTGGCACACTGACCAACACATTTCCGTTGACATTCAATGATCTTTTCATCGAACTGATGACAATATATATACCCTACTAATCATGGCGCCCAACCTTGCATTAGTAAACAGGACGACAGTAGGGTTTTGATCAAACAGTAGACAAGTCTTGCTTCAGATATTGGTTGGTTATCAACAGTTGATGGGTTTAATGAGATGTTTATCCTTGGTGAATGATATGAGTAAGAGCAATACACTGAATTATATTTGTATACTCTTCTATTTCTTTGATTAAAGCAGCAATTTAAAAGAATCAAAATAAGAATCATTTTACACCACCACACTACTGTGGGTGAGTGAGTGAAGTTTGAGGTGTTTTTGTAATAACCCAGAAAAATCTTTTCTAGAAACTGACTTCACATATTTCACTCACTTTGGGAATGAACTTGGTCGTGACCAGCAAACGCTACAACCGCATTAATATAGTGTTTAACTACATTATAAGCCTTGAAGGGATGCCAGCTGACTCCTTGTATGTTTTAATCCCTAGTCTCCTGTGGTTTCTTTAACCCAGCAATCAATATGATACCTAGCCTTTTCAGGTTTAGCCCCCAGAGGCACTGACTACAGCTTTCACAGCTAAAGGTCACCCGTGACATGTTGATATCTTCAGAATGGATTTAACCGATTTTATGACAGTGCATTGTCCTCGCAGTTTGCGAAGTTTTTGTCCCGCGTTTAGTTTTTGTACTATAAAAGATGAGCTTTATCGTTACTGCTTTTCATCCAGATAATTAAAACTAAAATGCCACCAGCTTACATCAGCTGTTTCGTTATATTGATAATATTCATGTTCTCTAAATTCAGTTTCTATGTTCGTCAGTATTGGTGAATATGCTTTTAAACAGCTTCTAGAAACATTTCAGCAATATCAAGCCAGGGGACATAAGAAAAGGCTTCACCCATTGTGCCCTCATATTGAATCGAGTCGGGATAGTTGGTTTAAACCACGAGCACACAAGCTTTTGTTTGTACTTGGTGATAAACACAGACAAAGACAACTTGCTCATTCAGCTGGAGTCAGTCAAATAAAACCCCAGGCAACACTCGCCATATCAGAACTGTTATCTTTACTTAGGGTAACCCAGGCTGTCTGTGAGGTGCTAGAAAGGAAATTGTCATGTAACCTTTCCCAGCGGGTACCCATTTTCTGTTGGGGGAACAAAAGCAGGTCCCCGTGACCAACGTTGCTTACCTTCGATTGATATGCTGCCTGCATTTGACTATCAAGAGAACAGTCCTGCAGGCAACCGTGAACTTTATCTGCTGGCAACAAAAAGCATTTAGAGAATACATATGTTGTCTGCAACTCATACGTGCCATAAAGAGCGACTGTCGGGTGGTCAGGCTCACTGACATGGTTGACATTTGTCAATTGCGCACATCGATGCTCATGATGTTTTTCACTGGATCGTCTGGTCCAGACTCGATTATTTACAGACCGCCACTATATAGCCGAGATATTGCTGAGTGCGGCGTAAAACTAACCTCACTCACTCACTCACTGCATGGATATCTGCAGTTATAATAATAGGGCTACAACATGTGTCATGTGTGCTTCGTTACCAACGTTTCTTAACTTCCTCTGACTTATGACCTGAGACAATATGCACAATAACACAGCACCATATTGTTTATGTGAAGAACTACATCATCCCTTTGGTGTCCAGGGTATTGTTGTGGTAAAGGTCGTGTAAACTAGTGCGTTAGTCTCCTGGGAAATATATTTACCTCCGAAAAGACAGAGACGTTAGGTATGACATACTGTCACATCAAACAAAATTAATCCGTTCATGTCGACAAGAGAATATGATGTGATAATGTTATTTTTTTTCATTCTCGATAATAAATGTCAACAGATGAAAAACAAGAACAACCATATTTGCTAAAGCTCTTTAACTCAGAATTCAGGAAGTTTTTTTTGGAGAAAATCAATAAAATTTAACATTAACCGAATGGTAAGTGTCATTTATCCTTCGGGTTGGGCACGTAAACAAATTATAGTGTCCATCGTTTTAAGCAAGCAGTTTTCACTGTTGACAACATATGCATCACAAGATCCACTACACACGCCCGACAATGACAGCTCTGACGGTTAACCAAGACACAAGTGAATTAATCGAACACACCATCACGGGCTCAACAAATGGTAATAATGCCAACTGGCTGGAAGTGCCACTCGGAAATGTTTGGATACTTTCAAATGGATTTCATCTCATTCGTAAGCAGATCCCGCGGGGTGCATCTGCCAACTTCTTATTCGTGCTGGTTATTTTCAATATCCGCTGGTCAATAATGTCCCCGGTAATCCAAATAGTTCCCACAGGACCATGAACAAACGGATCGGGATCGAAAGTACTAAAATTAGAAACAATTTAAACTAACTGAAAGACCACCCAAATTTAAGCAATCATGGATTGTCAATTGAAGGTAAAGAATCTGACATGTCTTTTGGTGCCATCTTTGTTGAATATTTATATTTTTGTGCATCGTTTAATAAATGTAGTGCAAAGAAAAAGTTCCTTTCCTTCATAAAAATAAACTGACAGGCAAAAGAAACTATACCAATACAAATTTATCTCTGAGAAATATGACACAAAGAAATGTGTTAACCCGTTCTGCCGCTCTTTGGCCTGTCAGTATTATTGTTGTTCGAGTGCAGCCAAAGATTCTTACCACATAAGCATGCCTGTCAATACGAGTCAAATAAGATCATATTTTCAGCGTTGTTTAGAACACTGTTCAGTGATCCTCGGACCGGGCCTTCAAAGGTCCTGAGAGCAGCGGTTCATATTTTAAAGTTGAAACATTTCAAACGAATCAGCATCAAAAGAAATAGAATTAGAAATTATTTAAACAAACTGAAAGACCACCCAACTTTAAGCAATCATGGATTGTCGATGGACGACAAAGAATCTTACATATCCTTACATGCCATGTTTTGTCAGCATTCTACTTTTTGTGTATCGTTTAATAAAGGTAGAGCAAAGGTTATATCCTTTCCATAACCTTTCCTTCCTTTCACTGATCGTGTGAACTAAAAAGCTCAGAACCCCCAAACATGTGTTTTATGATTTTAAAGATACAAAACGTGCTGATTATTGGACGATTTCAAATAAGTCAAATAAGATATTCTATACTCAGAAAAAGTGTGCAAATGAAAAATAAGATATTATATTCCGCGTTGTATTCAACACTATTGTGGTCATATTCCGCGTTGTTTTCCACACTATTGTGGTCATATTTCGCGTTGTATCCAACACTATTGTGGTCATATTCCACGATGTATTCAACACTAATGTAGTCATATTCCGCGTAGTTGTCCACACTATTGTGGTCATATTCCGCGTTGTATTCAACACTATTGTGGTCATATTCCGCGTTGTATCCAAAAACTTGTGGTCATTCCGCGTTGTATTCAACAGTATTGTGGTCATATTCCGCGTTGATTTCCGAACAATGGCCGCATGGGTCGAGAGACCAGCAAAGTTGTCATTTAGTCAGTAACATGTTGAGACATTAAACGTCCACATGGTTAACCAGTGGGACACGGAACGTCTTAGATTCTAGATTCTAAACGCTCTCTGGCAGTGCATAAACCATAATATATCACGCTATGCTAAGTTACCATTCGTACCAAATACGGGAGGCAACTCTGAGTGACAAGTTTTGGGTGTAACAAGTTGCCACTCATAAAATTACTCATTCGGAAATACTCGCCTCTTTCCGTGACCTACAAGAAGACTCGTACCCATTATTGCCAAGAATCGTTGAAAACCAATCACACTGCGCGTATAAAATGCATTTCGAAACATGGAAATGGCGGAACCCTTGAACTTCGCCAAACTATGCAAAGCACAATTTAAACATAGACATTTAGCTAAAGGATGAACAACTTTCAGCACTGAAATTTATCTAGAAGGGGAATATGACCGTATTCTGCTTTGCCCATGGAATGTAGCAAAATCGGAATTATCTTTCCTTGCTAGTAGTACTAGACTATTTTCATCTCAATGCCCGTTTGCGCTTAGACAGGGCCCAGCCGTAAACATGGCCGCGAGCGGGGTCATCAGGCTTGCCGGGATGACACGAGTAGTTACGAATGAAAAGTACTGTCCCACAATTTTCTTAGAATATGACAGAAATATCTGGACCCATCATGGTTTGAAGTCATGATGAAAGTCGAGTTTTGTAAAAAGAATAAAATAATAGAAAAAATGAAATCCGGTGTATGAAACCTATCGGACCATTGTAGATGGGAAAATAAGCTTTCACAATCCTTTTCCACTTCACTGACCACACCATGTATGAGAGAAAGAAGTTTGAAATGTTATTTATGATTATTGTTGTTGATCTACTTTCTGCAAATAGCATCGCTTCAAGGAAATCCCCTATTTGATCGTATCATCTATAAGGTCATAGATTGTATAGCAGCGACACGCAAAACAGCATGTTTAACTGCAGGCATTGACGTAAACGCCAAATCAAATTACGTTAAATTAACGTTGCTAATAACGCATAATTTGCCCTTCATCTCGTGCAGACGAAGTTATCAAAGAAAAGAGAATTTACTGACTTTCACATAACCACCGTTAGAAGTCATACACCACTCGCTTGGAATACTGTGAAGCTGTTGACTGACGAATCGTAATTTGTGTCCTTGAAAAGAAAGAGTCCTTTTCTTTTTGGAACAAATGAGTTGTGTTTTGATGATTTATTTATTTAATTACATTTCAATAGGATCAATAATCAGTGTTGATAGAGAGCTTTTTGTTGTTTTGTTGTTTAACGTCGTACTCGGCAATACGGAGCTATACGGTGTCGAGTCTGGACCACATAATCCAGTGATCTGAATCATGAGCACCCATTTACGCAACTTGGAGATGATGATATGTGCAAACCAAGTCTGATCTCGTCAGTCACCGCTTTCGACAAGCATGGGTTGCTGAAGACCAATTTTAACACGGACACCAATTCTAGCCGAGACTACATTAAATCTTTCCGATTTCTGTCACGACCGTATTTAGCAAAATGAACATATGTATGACACATAGAGTCAATGTCCAGCATCTAATTGCGAGACAGAGCAAATATCTCTTGACGCCGATACGAAAGGCTCAACAATTATCCCACAAGCCTAAATGGTCAAAATCAACACAGCGTGTGAATCGTCGAACAAGCATCATTACGGCTGACATGAACGAAGGTGTGATCTACTCTGATCTGCGGACATCCAATCAGGGATTACTATCATTGATGTCCTTTGATTATCCTGGCATTTCCTCACTGGTCAGTAGACTACCGTTAACTTAAGGTGGATGGTCTTCACCCCTAGATTGACCCTTATCGGGAGATCGGGGATCAATCCCAGTTAAATGAATTCTTGTTAACGGTTGAGAGCTGTGCGCTTTTATGGAAGACCTGATGGGAAAGATAATGAAATCAAAGCTTCGGGAATTGGATTTGTCTTAGGGTTCGTCTCAAAACTATTTTGATAATTTTAAAATAAGTTGTTTAAAATAATTTTAAAATATATGCATCATATCTAATTGAAACTGTGAAGTCAATCTGATTGTAAATAATTTTAAATATTTCAAATAAACGCCTCGCATCTTCACTATGCAGAGTTATGTCCCTTTCGACAAGGCATACTTTAATTCGCGACCCATGTTTCTTTGAACGTTTGTTGGTAGGATCGCCAGCAAATTTGCATTGTTGGTGACATCGTATTATCGATATTGATATCAATGTATCTATGCCACTGACATGACCCTCTGTACCTGGTTGCATAGCAGCCTCAGCTTTTTTTAAATTGCTTTGGATAATAACGCAAACTCATTTGAGGCATGGACAAAACGTTATTCTAAATAAACACAGAGTCTTTTGAGACAGTCCCCTTGCGTCTGTTTCAGCCTGAAGGAACGGTGACCGACACAGTTATTGACAGGTGAAAACAGTCCAGCCAGGTGAAGACCGGACACATTTCGATGATAATTCAGGGATAATATATGTTTGTCGTAGTATACTGAACAGCAAAAGAAACACAACTCTGGGGGTTTTCAAGTTTTTAAATAGAAGACATAAACATGAACGCTCACATTATGGGATTCCATTTTTGCGTTTCTTTTGCTGTTCAGTACATATTACACCTTTCCCCTGGCATCATTGTCAGATTTCGTAAATCTGAATTTAGCACGCACAGGCCATATGTTGTGAATGTGAATGAAATTTAATGAAAATTACAGTTTGGGAGTAAACCTAACCAGACCCCGACATCACCACTGTCAGTTAACATTCAATAATCTTCATTTTCTTAACGAGCCTGTCAGCAACGAATCTACCCCTGTTGTTGGCTTTCAATATTGATGATACGCCTCCATTACTTGTGATAAACCTTCTTCTTTATTAGCAAAGTACACACAGAACCTCTTATAATATTCACAAAACGTGCTCAAAACATGCAATCATCAGAAAAGAGAAACGTACAAAGAATACCTTACTCGGTCAGTTATCTTTGATCATTGTTATATGGGCGATAAATAACGCCAGCAGCAAGGACGGATGCTGCTTCGAAAGAGCGCAGTCTTGAGTGACAGATCGTGCGATGCAATACCCTTGTACCCCAATACGCCATGCCTTGCAGTGACACGAAATGACGTTTGTGATCATCATTTTGTGATCAGTATCACCAGGAGAGTTGTCATTTTCCACCAGGCAATGTCTATATAACCGTGTTATGTTGCCATATTTATATACGAGACGGAATCGCGTCACGATTGGTATCTAGAATAAGATGTATGCAACACATCTTAAGGGTGATGAGGATTTTGTTCCACCGAGACGTCAAACATGAGGGACGTTTCCGTTGATATTAAAAGTAATGTAACATAGTGTTGTATGTTGTCAGAGACATTGCAGGATTATTATGCAACATATTTCATGATCGGCCAGAATTCCACAAGGTCGAATTCAAAGACTTATTCAGTCCATGTCGAGACGGTCGAAATCAGTTTTGGAGGGCCCAGGACTGCCACAAAACATACTGAAGACAACGCCCAAACGGGACGGACGCCTGTTTATGACCGATCAATGTTAATCTTCGTAAAAATACACCTGTGCGTTTCGTTGTTATAAGAGAACATTCGTTTGATGGGTTGGAGTCCTATCCAGAATTTGACCTCAAATTTGAGACACTTCATCCCAAATATAAACATGTGCTTTATTTGATCACTCTATAATACGTGTGCCCATTCAGTATTATTTAATACCTTGATATGGTGAGTCTTTAGATATATTTGGCAAGTTTAGCACTTTGCTTAAGTACTTTGTCCGTTTGCTTAGCCTATAAATGGAAATAGTTAGAATTTTGTTGGTTTCACTTGTCTCTGCGATACATGGAAGTTTGATGGAGAAGATACTTCAAAAACTGTTGGGACGTGATCGATACCGCGATACCAGACAGCGGCGGATACGGGGGGGGGAGGGGGGGGGTCACACTTCCATTTCACCGGGGCTTGCAATGGACAAAATTTCAGGATATTTCGGGTGATGCGTAAACAGGACCCGGATGTACGTTGGGTTTGCTGACATCTCCGTCTGATCTTGAAGGTCATGGTCTCAATGAGAAGAAACTCGGTAATGACTGACCACTGGGCTCTCTGATTATGCTGACCAAGCAGAAAATGGAAGCAAACTGACATACTGACCAACATATTTCTACTGACATTCAACGATCAGTCGAATGTCAACCAGTCGAACTAATTCTGGTTGAGTGTGTGGGTGTTAGCAACTAAATGTCGCCATGAGCTTAATGTTGAAATCACTCAACCGAGATTCCTAATGCAGGGAAGACAAAGGTTTCGGGATAAAGAGCTTATTGCCATTTTGTTCTTTTGTGTGACGTGACTACGTGGCATGCGTACATGATGATGTTCAAAAATGGTTTCAGATGTATTATCTATCATTGGATATTTATATAGCGTACATATCCATGCAACTGTTGCTTGCTCAGGGCGCTGGTATTTGTTTCCCTCGATCATTGGATGTACGTTATATTTATAAGCATGAAGATTTTATGGATATCAACTTCTTTATTATGGGAACACAAAGTTTCGGAGTTAATGCTTACTCCTTCAACACTGTACTCTCAAATGAGTCATATATTTGCTGCCGTTCATCGGCATAATTAAAAATTAAAGTGCCGTCAACTCACAAAGATTATGTCATTTTGCAGTATTGTTATAATGGCATTAATGATGTTTAATATCACTTTCTGTTTAGCTCAGTGTGAGTGAATATGGTTTAACGTGTTTCACCCATCTGATAACAGGATGGTATGTATTTACCAAGATAATTAGTGGTATCTGATTATCCCATCTGATAATTAGATATGTTGAAATAAAACGTCAGTGCAGTGCTGTACAGTAGGGTAAAGCTATGCAACAAAGAGTTGCATACATCTTAACTTAGCATTTACGTTATTTGATTAGCTTATCTTAATTACTTAATTACTGTACCATTTATGTATCGTCACCATACACAGATGTGAAGTATAACTTTGTTGTCATTATTTCTTTTTTCACAGAAACATAAAAGCTGTTGAAAAGATGACAAACCATTGTAGTTAGTCGGGTGACATTGGCTAAATCGATATGAAATTATTTTATTTTTATAACCTTTTTAAGATATGTTTAATTCGTTTTTCGATTGCCATCCCCAAAACAAAATCCTGATACAGTCTTACATTCGGGATTAGGAAAGTTAGTGTACATTTAGTTTAATGTTGTTATGAGAGTGTATTGTCTGTAAAGTGTTTTATTAATTATGTAATAATTATTATTTGGTCACAACGTTTCGTGTTTTCAATGATAATTATTATGGGTCACATTCCGTATAAAAAATGTTCACTACTTTTCGTATTTTGGCAGCAGGCTTTAAGGAAGTTCTCTAGAGTTGCCTCCCTTGATTAATTGTTTACTTCCGGGAGACTACTACTGTTCTAGAGCATTCTACGTTGATGGCGATGGTCGTAAGTCCTCAAACTGTCAGAAATTGATGATTGAAGATATATATAAGGCTGGTTGTCGTATTGTCGACACGGAAATACACGGATACAGAGTACCATATCATATTACATATCTGCCAGTTTCCGTCAACGCTTGATCTACATAACCACTGCCTGACCGCTCGCATTGTTACATTCTTCATAACTGTTTCTCACTCTCACATTAAGACT
Organism: Haliotis asinina; assembly: GCF_037392515.1. Lineage (NCBI taxonomy): Eukaryota > Metazoa > Mollusca > Gastropoda > Lepetellida > Haliotidae > Haliotis > Haliotis asinina. Next base: position 26,514,959 of record NC_090294.1, on the reverse strand, counting down.
TCGGTGAGGTGACATTATAACTGTGACCTACCACTGTAGATTCGACTCATTTGCATTGTATATGAAACCTCTCTTGTGAATCTTTTGTATCTTGCCTTTGATTTAGCTCAATACAAAATTACTGAAAATCCAGGACTTGTCAGCGTCACATTTTATTGGTTCTGAGGGGATTTCTGAAAACCTTTTGTCACGGCAAATTTGTAACCGTAACAATGTAATGTACAATGCAGTCTTACTAGTGATATATCACATGTATAGTTTTTGTTACTATTATGTTAGTAGCTTTACGAAGCATTGAGTTTCTACCGTTCATTGCTGTAAATATATAATAGACTGTTATACTTTAACTTTCGTCTCTGCAGGTGACACAAGGAATTTGGGCCATTTTTCCAACACCCTGTCTCTGATATTTATCGACCCCAAGGAGCAGTCAACTCACTGAGGAGTGCCATGCTGAAGCTGACCTGACTTGTATCTCACGCTGAAGAGGGGGAAAAGGAGAATGGTGACTCAGACTAACTGATTGTTACTGTTGTCAGCAGAATTGTTGTTTTTGTCTTCACAGACCTATGAATAAAGTTTCCAACAGAGTTGTAGGAGCACAGGTTGATTTCAACATTACATTACATTACATTACCATAACAGAGAATGTCTCTATTCAGGTTAATTTTCCTGCCTTTTCTACAGACAGTATTACGACTGACACTGATTCTGTGTTTTACGCTGGTCTTACTGTACAGGTGTTTCTGTCTTTAGTAACTTATCTTACATATGTGCTGCAGTAAGATGCCTCTCTCAGATCAAACACTACTCATAAGCTGGACGTATGAGTTTGGAATTCGTTTCATGATCCAGGGAAAAGATTTTCATTTTCCAAGCAATTAGCAAGCACAATGTCTGGAGTTTGTATCTCCATTTTCGCCATAGAGATAAAGAAGGGCATTGTTTGGTTCCCAAGAGAGGTTATTAGGTCTGCATGCCAGTGTCCGTAAAGACTATCTATCCACCCACTACTTGCATTATTGATTGTACAGAAATTTTCATGTTCATTGAATGTAAAGTCACAATACTTCCAAAATGCTTGTAGCAATTGCTCCCAATGGGTATATTATGTATGTTTCAAGAGGCTATGTGGTCGTGCAAGTGATGTGTATATCACCAAGAACTCCGATTTCCTAAACCCTTTGTTATCTGGTGGTGAGGTAATGGCAGATAGAGGCTTTGCAATAAGCAATGAACTTTATGCTCGAAGAGTGAAACTGACTATTCCTGCTTTCATGAAATGTCCTAAACAACAGTGTGCTAGAGAGTGTACAGAAACAGGAAGCATTGCTAGTAAGAATACATGTAGAAAGGGCGATTCTCAGATTGATTCCAGAATATTGAATCATGTTCTACTTCTTAATTCTGCTCAAGAGTTGGATAAGATAGTTAAAGTGTGTGCAGTCATGTGTAATCTAAGACCAGAACTTATCAAAGAAAAAGACTCAGTAGTCATGTTTGTTTGAGACGGCCAATCAACATATTTTGCTTTGTTTCCATAGACATATATTAAAACATTTCAGTTTTCAAGCTGAACAACATTTAACAATGGAATTAGTATTTCTAATGCTACACTTTCTTGAAAACTTGGTTTGCAATTCTGGGACCATTGTATTTTTATTACTGCAGGCCAAGGATCTCTTGTTCTTCAACTTCGAACACAGTGATAATCCTGCACATATCACTTGCCGTGTTTTTGCGAGTCACCTTTCCTTTCCGGTCCAAGCAGGTAAACCAATGACGATGCCGCATTGGCCAGTTGGCCAAGTTCATTATGTAATTTAGTGATTTAAGTTAAAAGTGAGTGTTTACCAGATAAGATTTTAATGGCTTGACGGCGGAAAAGATCATAATTTTTGTAAATGATTATATTCTTGTGTTAATGTGTTAATAGTAGTGTCATTCATTTGTTTCGGATAGGACTATGAAAGGAAATACATTGATTCAATTTTAAATCATGTTGAAAAAAACGGTGTTTCTAGAATAGAATTGGAGAATAACAAAACTTGCTGCTTGAAACTTAAAAAAAAGATCACGAACCATGATTTAACTTTTAAACTTAATTACCGCCTTGTTTGCCAGAAAGAAGATCTTTCCAGAATGTTATTTATGACTAGTAATACCTGATGTGCTTTCTACAAATAGCATCGCTTCAAGGAAACTCCACTATTTGATCGTATCATTTATAATGTCGTGTTCTCGCGTATAGCAGCGAAACAGGAAACAGCTCGTTTAACTACAGTCACTGACGTAAACGCTAAATCAAATTACGTTGAATTAAGGTTACTAATTATACGTAATTTGTCTTTCATCTCATGGCGACGAAGTTATCAAAGGAAAATTACTTTGTTAGAGGTAATACGCCACACACTTGCAATTATTGTGAAGCCATTGCGTGCCTAATCGGAGTTTGCGTCATGGAATAGAAAGAGTCGGTGTCATTTTTTTTAACAAAAGTTGTTTTTTAATAATTTTTAATCTAATTACTTTTCAACAAAATTTTCAGAGTTATAATAGGATATCCCATGATACATTGCGACAGGATGTCGATGTCGTTAGATACATCATTGACGATGCGAAGGGTTGTTATATTTAAATAAGCCATCTTACGAATAGTAAATACATAGTATGTTTTGAGAAATAGTTTAGTTTCTACTTTTATTCTTCTGTTGTCAACATACTGAACGTCCCTGTCACTGGCCTTTTCTTTTTTCTGTGTGTCCCTGTTATAGTATAACCAGAAATTATTGAGAATTAAAGGATCGTATATCTTTGCATTTTTTCATTCATTACTCGCGTATTAAATGTGAATATTAGCAGAACATAACTCCAGATTCAATGACAGGTGAACAGTTAGTATTTTGTCAAGTCACCATGGGTAGCAATCAAAGAACTTAGAAAGTCGTGATCCATACTGTCCCAATATCGGACCACCTCTTCTTTCATTTCAGCAAGGCACCCGTGGCGAGCCACCTCCTCGTGGTGGGTGCTGGGTAACGCTAAGAGCTCGCCCAGACCCCCGTTGTGGACCCGGGGGAATATTTGGTCACCAACCCGTTTGCCGTGGGTTGCGGCCCTGTGTCGGTGGAGGAGGGCAATAGGGGCCTGGAACCGTGATCCTATTGAATAACACACCACTTTGGCCCAGACTTCACCTATACGGGAGGTAGAACTGGTCCGGTTCTATGAATCGGCTGGCCACGCCAAGCCCTGTGCATGGTGACTATTTTTTCACATTGTATTTGTTATTGGGTATTGGCACTTTTGACATCTATTGCAGTTTCTATAATACTGGCTAGAGTCTTATGCCAGAAGGCGGTGGCTCAAGGGCCAATCTGGTCATGTTGACTTCTGAATAATGTCTTCAATTTCTTGTCAAGGTCCGGACCATTCTGGCATTATATTAGTTGAAACAGCTATTCAAGTCATATTCTCTGGAGTATAACACCCCTGTAACCCTGCTGTCACTCGATGGCGTGTGGGGAGCAGGGGTGAGGAACCACAATTCTTCACTATGTCTCAAATACTCACTGGTTCCAAGAGACGTCACTCAGATGCAAGTTCCTCAGATGATGATCATAGCTGTACTGTAGATTCATGGGCTCGATTCATTGTAATTGAACCTGCGCACCATAATCTAATACAATTGAACCCATTCGCCACTTCTAAGGCTATTAATGGATGTTGTGGCGAGGTTAAAATGTTACTCGCCTCCGTTCTGGATCTTTGCTGGTTGAATGTTCTAGAAACCAATAGTCTTTGAACCTTTTATCCATCAAACAATTTGCCAATGTTCAAGTGGTGGTTACTGCACACAAAACACTGAATTCATGTCGTGGAATCGTCCGTGATCGCGCACGCTGTCTATCCGACATGACTGAAGATGAAATTGTCACTGAAATGAAAAATCAAGGTGTCACTGCCGTGAAACGTCATCAAGACCCACACTTATCTTTTTACGTTTTCTCCTTCCAAATTCCCTACATGTGTTGAAGCTGGATACTTCAATATCGGGGTGGACGTATATGTCCCAAACCCACTCCGATGTTATAACTGCCAAAGGTTCGGTCACGGAGCCAAGAACTGTCAACTAAATATTACATGTTTTCGATGCAGTGGAGCTCATGAGAGTTCAATGTGCACGAATGAGTCTCTGAAGTGCAGTGGTGAACATCTTGCTTCCTCAAGATCCTGTCCCTGTTTCGTACATGAAGCCCAAATTCTTAAATACAAGTGCACTAACAATGTGTTCTGTAATGAAGCCAAAACAGTTAATGTCATCACATACTCCCTTTTCAACCAGAACATATTCAGCTGCATTTTCGTCCCCAACTTCAGCTAAAGTTTCTGTCTCATGTCAAACCGACATTTCATGGGTTAAAGGACATCTTACCTTTGAGGACTCAGATCTTCTTAATCACAGTGACTCACAAACCTCAACATCAGCCTCTCAGACAGAAGTCCATCAGTCACAAGCTTCGTCATCCAATTTTTAAAAGGACAATGATATAGTTCTGTGCACTGCGCATACAGGAAAAAACAATCAAAGAAGAAACACAGGTCCCTCCAACAATTGGAGGTTCCACCTTCCATCAAACCAACTGAGGTTCATAACTGGAACTGCAGAGGACTTCGGCATAATTTCAATGAACTCCAGTTATTAGCACAAGATCTACATCCATCAGCAGTTTGTTTACAAGAGACATACCTTAAACATACAGATAAGTGTGACATAAAATGCTATAGTCCTTTTCATTCTTTTTTACCACCGGGCGATAAACGTACCAGTTGCGCTTCTGTTCTTGTGCGACAGGACGTCAATCACAGTCCTCTTCCTCTTAACACAAACTTGCGAGCTGTAGCAGTTCGTCTTACACTGCACATTACCTTCACACTCTGTTCCTTGTACCTTTCTCCGTCTTCCAATATTCAAAAGCCTCACCTTCAAAAATTGTGTGACCAGCTCTCTAAGCCCTTTATTATCATGGGCGATCTTAATGGACATAATCCGTTATGGGGAAGTTCAAATATAAATTAGAAAGGCAGAATGATTGAGGATTTCATATCTGACAACGACCTGTGCATCTTTAATGATGATTCAGAACATACTTGTATCCTGGTACAGGTACATATTCATCCCTAGACCTGTCTCTTTACGATGACTTCTGTGGAAGTGACCCCTTTCCAACAATTTTGAAACCTGTGTCACCATCTGATGTTCCCCCATCATCACGATGGAATTTTAAAAAAGCTGACTGGCTTTTACATGAAACTCTGTGTCTTACCAAAATAAAAACTGCAATTTTCATGGGTAGTCCTGATCCCATAAAATGTTTTCTGAAGACTTAAATATAATAGCTGATGAATGTATCCCTAAGTCTTCTCCTGTTCCTCATATACGCAAACCATGGTTCATTGACGACTGCAAGCAAGCTAGGAAGATATTTCCGTCGCCATCCAATGGTGCATAATTTAAATACATCGTGAGCAGATGGAAGTAAATGTCCATGTGTAAATATCTGTGTACCGTTCACTGTTCACATTCCCTTCAAATACACAGATGAGAATTGCCTCTAACGCAGATACGCTACCCCACACGTTAAATTTCGGACTGTACTTTGGGCTCTGGTACAAAGGTTTTTCAATTTGCTTGGTACGAAATTTCAGAGTATTAGGAAACAGCCACACAGAACCTTGTGAAACTCACATTGTTCCAGTAAATATTTCGATGTTGTAAGCACCAGTTCCACCTCCGCTCAGGTTTCATGGTCGGTGATGGAATTCCTCGACTTTTCTGCAAACCCATTGCATGCAGCTCAGTTCTAATTGTCTCCTTATACACAACCATAGTTCCTCTATCAATTATGTCCTGCCTCAAGTTCTAAACTCCTTCGTTTGATTTTAGAAACAAGAATACCAAGCCGCTTCCTGACACTGACAGTCAATTTTCTAAGTCTACCTGCGCCTCCCTGGTGCTCAATGCCATATCCATTTGCGATATTTTTCAAAACATTATAAACAGTGGACAAAGGGATGCCTGCTCTGCTTGAAATCACTTTAGCTGACCTGATGGCCTAGTTATAATACTGTAATATCAACCTCCTCTTCTCTAAATTATCCATACTGATGATCACTGAAAATGTCGTCTGTTAGCACGTAAACCATGGGGGATGACTCTTCACAAACTAATGAAAAAGGACTAACAGAGTTGTCTCTCTTCCATGAACACTTGATAGCTTGTCAAGGCCGTTTATACTAGAAATCCAATTAAACATATTCCTAAAATTCTCAATAATTTCTGGTCATACTATACAGGTTACATATACCCTGAGACTTCTTGTGTCCCTTCCAGAAAAACTGGGAACTAGGATTTGCAAAGTTTTCCTCCATGACGCACAGCAACGAATTTCGGTACCTTGGCCGACTGATGTTGATGGGTTTTTTTATCCAAAATCAAGACATAAACATTGCGTGAATAACGGAACAAGCATCAGTACCATTGGCTTGAACGAAGGTGTGATCGACGCTGACCCTGGGTGATCCGGTCAGGAATTACTATCGTCAATGTCCTTGCACTTCCTCTCTGGTCAGCAGACTACCGTTAACTTATGGCGGATGGTCTTCACCTCCAGATTGACCCTTATCAGGAGATCAATACCTGTTAAATGAATTCTTGTTAACGTCTGAGAGCTGTTCGTTTTTATGGAATACTTGATGGCAAAGATAATGAAATCAAGGGAATTGGATTTCTTTGGGGGCTTGTCTCAAAACCATGTACTAAACTGTGAGTCTTTACACATCTTCACAATACAGATTTGCTTCCCTTTGTTAAGACAGCACTTGTCTAATCCCAGATTCGTAGCTTTTTTCTTTTAATTGCACTTTTGTTCATAAGTTAAAGAGTTTATTTTTATAAACTCAGTAATATTCAAGCTATATGGTTCATAATCTAGTCTGGACAAAACAATCCAGTGATCAAGAGCATGAGCATCAATCTGCACAGTTGGGAACCGATGGCTGAAGTCAGCGAGTCTGACCACCCGATCCTGTTAACCGTATCTTAGGACAAGCGTCGGTTAGTGAAGGTCAGTTCTAACCCGGGGCATCACGAGTTAACCGTTAAAGACTTAATCAAGACCTTCCATATTTGGATGACCCAACATGACAGCCATACTGTTCAACAAGTAACGTCAATTAAGTAAATACTTTCACTCACTCACTCACTCACTCACTCACTCAAAGTTATCCACATTGATTTCCACAGTATGGAAAATGTTCAGTTCATAGTAACATCAGGTACACGTAGCCTAGTAATACGCAGGTTAAATACGGATGACGAGGTCAAATTCCGTATTGCACCCAAGAGTCCGTATTGAATCCCTGCCGCCACGCTACAGTTCGTTTTATTCAGTAACATATTAATGCAAGATGAGATGACTTATAGTAGACATACAACGTCATAGTAATACATCTGGGTGTTCTGAAGGGACTGGTTGAAGTTCCATGGACGAGTCGTTTCTCTGCTTCCATGGCATCTTCAAGTTCAATACGAAACCTCCAAATGCACTCGTATGACGTTTTATATATTTACCCCTTAAATGTGTTTACAGAGCACGCTTTGCCTCACACATGCAAGTCCAACATTGGACCAATGACATGAGTGAATTATTCTAAATCACGTGAGATTTGAATAAAACGTTAATCTAAATAGATACGGTGTTTATTGAGACAGTCCCCAGAAATGTCAACAACTGCATGGCTATTTCAGCCTGAAAGAACGGTGACAGACACTTTATTAACAAGTCGAAGCTATCCAGTCAGGTGAAGACCTGACACATTACAAGGCATCGTCAAAGAACTGAATGAACACCGACGGCATCTGTTTGTCATGATAGTAAATTGGACTGTTTGTCATTTTGACAAATTCCGACATATGAAGGACGAACTTGACATCATTTGACTTGTCAGACACATGGCTATTTACTCTGCGGATTGAACTGCGTATTATTTTGGATGTTTTATTGTTGGTTGTGGTTGTTGTTGTTGTTGCTTTGTTTTGTTTGGTTTTGGTTTGGGTTTTTTTTGTATTTTTGTTCTTGTCTCTTTGTTGTTTTTTTCTGTTTGTTTTGTTTTTTGGGGTTTTTTCTTGCTTTGTTTTTGTTAGTATTTTGTGTTTTTGTGCTTTTGGTTTGTTTCATATGTTGTTTTTGTTTTTTTGGGGGTGTGTGGAGTTTTTGTTTGGAGGATTGGGAATTGCATGTATTCTCATCAAAACTGTCAGAGGTTGTACGAAATACACTCTTACATCACGACCCCGTGCTTGAAGGACACGCGTACTAATATGCCACGGAATGTGTGTTTGACTGTTACGTTTGACTGCGATTATTGACCAAGGCGAATTATAACACATGTCCCCAAACAATCACGTGCCATTATTCCACGTGCTTTAGAACTTAAAACATATAGTTTCTGGGATTTTATTGATTCAGACTAGGTTAGGTTAATCCTCTTGCCAGACTTATACCATCATAAGTACATTTCGTTCCAGCATAATTGTACTGGTGTGCGCCATGCATGTTATTGATTTCCAGTAAACTGTGCCTCCAGTAGTGATGTACCATTTTCCATATACTGGCTTTTATATTTACACTGTTCCCAATGGTGTGCCCCTTTCTCTAGTCGCAAATATTTGCCCTGTTACCTACCTGTATCCTTATCTTTTATTATGGTTTCCCATGGGCTTTGGAACAATGGTGATGCATGTTCCCCCTGGGAACAACAGTGATATAAAGCACAGTAACATTGTTTTCCCATGACGTCGAACGTGGTCCAAAAGTGTGTACATAGGGCCTCTTGAGTCGGATGCAAATGGTTCCTGGAAGTCTTGAAGATCTGATCCATTAGCAACAAACTGTGAAAACAGCACCTTGCTATCTGCACTCTCTCTCTCTCTCTCTGTATCCTTGACATCATAGAGGCCGTGACGCTTGCTACACGTGGTCATGTAGACGCAAATTGAAAAGAAGTGATAGTCAGTTACTACAGTACAAGTCACAATGGCTACCCCACCTCCTTAGAGGCTTGGACTGAGTTAACTCTAGAAATACCTCTGTGTAAGCATACATTTCACTGTGTTTGTTTAAGTTTGTCCGTGTGTGGTTTAATTTTGGGTTGTATTTCTAAAAAAATCTCTTTAAACTGACATCCCTCTAAACCGACATTTTTCAGCGGTTACGATGAATGTCGCTTCGGAGGGAGTCCACTGTTTCATTATTTCATGTTTACCGTGTTCTCTGACATTATCATCAAATTAAAGGTAACCACGAACTTCATCACAGAAGCATATGTCAGTCAGACCGCCCTGAGTCATTGGAATTAAAATATATTTCTGATTTACCTTTTTAGCTGCTGGCAATAGGATTAACTATGCACCGATAATGATGAGGTCGACCATCATGGTAACACCATATATGATTCACGTCCGAGTCACGTGGAGAATGGCACGTGATTGTTTCAGTCCACGTGCTTTGATGTAAAATATGTCTTCTTGTAGCTATGTATTGTTTTTAAATATGTATTGTTATTATTCATAACTGTGTCTTATTAACAAATGGCCATTCCAACGGAACGGCAATGACGTGAACGGCATCACAAGAGCCACTGACGGGCTTGATATGGCTGATGCTCATCTGTAGTAACATGGATGGGTTGTGAAGTTTACTGACATATTAAACCCTTTAATTCAATACGTTTCCGTCTGAATAAATAACATTAATTGATTGATTTCGTATATCATTCAATACGTTATATCATTTCTCAATATTTTTGGACCCGTGAAGATCCGGGGTAGAATTGATCTTCAATTACCCATGCTTGTCATAAGAGGCGACTAACGAATTCGGGTGGTCAGGCTTGCTCACTTAGTTGACACATGTCATCGTATCCATATCACGTAGATCGATGGTCAGGCTGTTCACTAATGCGTTGCCTGCATTCATGGACTAATTATGGTGTTATCAATATTCAGGCTTTATGAGATTTATGTCAATATATCCGATTTTCATCTTCCACCTGAACAGGCAAGGTGAAACCCCTTTCTCGTCGTGATATTGCTGGAATAGTGCTTAATGCTACACTCACTCACTCACTCACTCACTCACTCTCTCACTCACACTTCTTGCAGGCAGTCAACATCAATGAACATTAAATTCCTTATTAACTGCTTTTCACTGAGGTCTGACATATCTTGTTTATGCTTATCGTATGAGGCAACTCATGGGATCAGGTAGTCAGGTTTGATGACATGGAACCTTGTGTAAATCAATGGTCATGCTGTTGATCACTAGTTGTCTGGTTCCGACTGAATTATTTAAAGACCATATACCAGGAAACGTGCTAAACACCAAACAAACAAATTGGACCACGCAATATTTTGGTAAAAGGTTGTGTTGCCCCATAGTTGCACTTTCAAACTTTGATGACACATGCGACAAGAAGACAATGCGAACACGCGATAGTGTCTCTTGTGGGAGTCCACAGTTTAATCACCGAAAGCAAACGAACTTCGAATTCTTTTATTTTGGTCTTGTAACATAACAAGGTTTCCTGAATCACCATGAGGTTATCAACCCACATAACTAACAGAACGACAATGCACGTCCTCAACTTGCTGGGATTATTGCCGACCTTAAGAGACAGAATAACACTGAAGTCCTTGATTGGACAAGTGCAAGCCCAGGGCCCACGTGCACAAAGCGATCTTAGTGCTACGGCTATCTTAGGTCCGTGTGAGAGAATGTGCAAGTGGTACCTGTGGATCGTAATCTAATCGAATAAATGTAGTGTGATAGGCGTATTTCCACTAGTAACCAGTCCGTGGCGAACATCCGAGAACCCAGGCAGGCCATGCCTTTTTTTCGTAAACTCGTGCTATCGACAAGGAGACGCTGTCAGGAGGTGATTCAGGTTCACGGCGAATACAAGCACTATTGATGGCCCAGTTATTGTTTCAAATGTCAATTTCAGTGGTTGCCATTTCAGGAAGTACCATTGTCTCACATAGCATTACAGAGTTGGCAAGTTGAAGACATTTTTCATCAAAATGTGAATACCTTTGCCATGTCCAGTTTTGGTGCCACATCACCATATTTCACCAATGGCATGAATGATCTTGATTTCATAAACATGCTGTGTTGTGTCTTATATATGGCATCAAGGTGTCACACACACATACACACTCACTCAAGAGATCATGTTGTACAGCTCACATATCATCAGGTATAAAAGTTGGATTCAAGGGTGGAAAGTAATACTCCTTACAGTTACTGGGTGGATTATGAAAGCGTATCATGGAGCGGGATCGGATTCATATTAAATTACTTCTCTTTAATAGTATATACACATAAATAACATCAATACAGTTCAGTTGAGGGGACTATATGTTTCATGTTTATAACAATTCCATCAGACATTATATTTAAAACAACCCATTTTTATAGACAACCAACGTATGGTGCATTACTTCTAACTGTAACTGTAAGAGAGCTAGTGTGCTATTATTCTTTTGGTGACTTTCTTGGCAATGAGATGAAAGGTGAATTACATAGAATTAACAGTCATATTTAGATCCGGCGTTCACGCCGATACTTTACCGAAACGAACTGGACATGATCTTCGTTTCGCTACACATTATCAAACGGAGGACACTAGCAAAATGTATACTTTCCTTCAGGTGATTCTATTTGCAGAAAACACATCAGTAATAACTACCACATAGAACGGCAAGAATATTATTCATTTTTGTCCGCCATAATGTACACAAGAGGCGGCCATTGATTTGAAAAGCTGGGTTAAGGTATATTTCGCGATATGCTATGTTGCAGTAAGCCTCGTGCAATATGGGTTTTGTAACATAATTCATTCGTAGAAAAATAAGAGTGTTTCAACACTATTTAAAACCATACTGAATCAAGCTATTTCTTTTCATATCCCTTCCATTCCATGAACATATTGGCATATTGATAATGCACCGCAACTCGTTATACATAGAACATCTCTCTCTCTCTGGCACTCTCTGTACACTTAATCTATAGACTACTAAAACTTATTTAGAATTTGAAAGTTTAACTAAACACGTTTCTGGTTCCCCTGGTAAACCCAGAAAATTAATGTTGTCTAATAATATATTTTAGACAAACACCCTGAAGACATCAAAAGACATATCAGATTCTTTGTTTTCAGTTATCAACGAAAGTTGAGGCTTCTTCCAATTTGTACATTTGATCTAATTTAGGTATTTTCTACCCTGATCCGCTTGCTCAAGATTCTAATGCAACAAGACAGGGCGTACCCAGGAAAGATATACGTGTAGGCTCAGCTGGACGTGCGGAACTTCTCTGGGGCTTTGTCGGCCAACAGTGACCAACAGTGACCAACAGCATGGGTATCGGTCAGTGCAACTGGAATACGATGACGTGTCAAACAAGTCAGCGAGCCTGACCACACTGTTAGTCGCCTCCTAGCACTGGTTACTAAAGATCAATTCTAACCCATATCTTCACGGATTATGTACAGTTTGTATTTAAGAGATACAATGTATTAGGTATACACTTTGGTGTTTAGTAGTGGGTAAGATCCACGACTGCCGAAAGGATGCGTCAAGTAATAGTCAAATGAACGAAAGTGGTTCTGATAAGTGTTCTGTCAATCGCTGACCTATGTCTTTCTGGAACAAGTCGAACCTAATGAGCAGGTTGTTTGTATCTGTGTTTAGAGTAATGCATGAATAGGAACGTTGTACACACAGGACGTAATGGAACAGGGGTGACTTTGTGGCTAAAGCCAAATACCCTATTTCGACTCCACACTCGAGCTTAATATCTGAATCCCATTCTGATAACCCATGCTTTGATACCGCTTGGAGTATGCATAAATTGGTGTAAAACCATATTTATCCACACTGACGAAAATAAAAAATGAACTTAAATAGCATGAACAATGCAATTACAACAAAACAGTCATGTTGATGTGAGTTGGTGGCGTTGAATTTTTAATTATACAAGACAAATAGCATGGATAACAACTACTCTATTTATTTTTCACAACGTTCTTAACCCTTCTTTGGCTTTTGACCATGAAGAATCGGTAAGAACTAGCCCACAGTAGTGAAAAATATATAAACCAAGAATTAGTTATCCAAAGATTTGTCTTGTATTATGCCTTTGGAGACTTTAATTTTTAACAGTCTCGATGAAAGGCAAAAAAAATAACGCTCATTTAGAATCATTAACTGTATAATAAGCTAACCTTGGGACGAAGATTTTACGCAGTTTTACGAAAGCAAATTGAATGTTCTGTTGAAAAATCGGTTAATACCGTTATGAAGAAATCAACAAGTCAAGGGCGACCTTCAGCTGGTAATGCTGTATTCAGTGCCTCTAAGGGTAAAACCCGTACATCCAGGAACTATATTGATCGCTGAGTACAAAGAATTCAGGAAAGCAGGGATTAAAAGATACCAGGAATTGGGGAGTTTGGCAGCACCCCTCCAAGTCTATTATTGTATATATATGAAATTTGGTTGTAGCGTATGTTATTCTCTGCCAGGTACCATTCCAGAGTGAAGTCAAATGTGTGACGACAACCATTCCGGAGAATAGTCAAATGTGTGAAGTCAACTTCAAGAAATGCCTTTGCTACAAACCCGCTATCTCACCCACTCTAATGTCGTTGTGTATAATCCCACTATTATGCGTCTTGACAGTGGATTTGCTTCATTTTCACAAGTATAAAGAATTCGAATGGATGGTCCACGATGACCTTTGTGGGAGTGATCACTTCCCCACCATTCTCAAAACATTCAACCCCTGTGATAATCCGCCCTTATCCAGAAGATACTTCACCAGGACCAACTGGTCATTGTATGAGTCTCTATGTGTTGAACACCTGAAGCATGATCTTTTTAGGAAAATTGACGATCCCATACAGTCTTTTTCTGATATACTCAATGACATTGCTGACAAAAAACAATTCTTAAGTCCTCTGCGTGTCCACATATTCATAAACCATGGTTTAATAATGACTGTGAACAGGCCAGGAAATGTAGGAAGAAAGCCGAAAAATATTTTCGCCGACATCCAACTGTCCATAATCTAGACAACGTCAAAATTACTAATGCTAAGGCTAGACGTTCCTTTCAACAAAGTAAGGATCAGTCTTGGCGAAATTATGTTTCCAAAATAAATTCAGACACACCTATCTCCAAGGTGTGAAACATGATCCAAAGAAGAAAGGGCAAAGGTTCCAAATCTACTGTACACCATCTGAAGAATGGTGAAAATCTTTTAACTAATAAAGCTGACATTGCAAACAAACTTGGCGAAACTTTAGCCAAGCATTCAACTTCATCAATTTATGTCCCTGAGTTTCAAAAGTATCAGAAAAAACAGGAAAAGTGAAAGATCAATTTTACCTAAGACAATGGTGAAGATTATAATGGATTATTTTCACTCCATGAGCTCCATACTGCCCTTCAGCAGGCTCATGATACAGCAACACGGTCTGATAATATCTACTATCTGCTCTTGAAACATTTGCCCAGATCGTCTTTGGAATCTCTGCTAAATATATTTGATACCATGTGGACTACCGGGAATTTCCCAGCTTCCCAGCTTCATGGCGTAATGCCAGTGTAGTCCCTATTCCCAAACCTGGCCGGGATCATAAGGATCCGTCTAATTACAGACCAATCTCGTTAACGAGTTGTGTCTGTAAAACCATCGAACGAATGGTAAATAATAGATTAACATGGTATCTTGAAACCAACAACCTGATATCCAGTGTGGTTTCAGGAAAAATCGTAGTACCATTGATCATCTTGTACGTTTCGAATCCTTTGTTAAAATGACATAGTAAGTTTCTTTGATCTCGGGAAAGCTTACATACAACCTGGAAGCATGGCATTTTGAAAGATCTACGTGGTTTTGGTTTAAGAGGCCGTTTGCCTCTTTTCATATCAGTTTTTACACGACACGCAATTTCAAGTCCGAGTGGGTTCAACCCTGTGTGACCATTATAATCTGGATCAGGTGTCCCACAAGGCAGTATTTTGTCTGTCACACTTTTTAGTATCAAGATCAACAGTCTATCGAAGGTTTTAAGTGACTCAATTGATGGATCACTTTTTGTGGATGATAATATTTCATGTCGTGGTAAAAATATGCATACTATTGAACGGCAACTGCAGCTGTGTTTGTACAAAATAAATATATAGTGTCTTGAAAACGGCTTTGAATTTTCTAAATCCAAAACTAATTGTATACATTTTTGCAGAAAATATAAGCTACGTAAGGACCCTGAGCTGACTCTAGATGGCACTCCCATCAAAGTTGTAAAGGAGGCCAAGTTCTTGGACCTAATCTTGGACTCAAACTTAACGTTTCTGCCTCCCCTTGAAACTAAATGCCTGAAGACTCTTGATTTGTTGAAAGTTGTTTCCAACTCAAAATAGGGAGGGGATCAAGCCACCCTCTTACACCTATATCGATCACTGGTCCGTTCAAAACTTGATTATGTCTCGATCGTATATGGTGGAGCCTGCAAAAGCAAACTTAAACTTCTTGATTTTGTCCATCACCAAGGTTTAAGACTTTGTCTTGGGTCTTTTAGAACTTCACCTATTGAAAGTCTCTACGTTGAGGCTGATGAACCATCTCTTGAAAAGCGCCGTATAAAATTAACTTTACAGTACATTACTGGATTATACTCTAATGAATCTAACCCTGCCTATAACTGTGTTTTCAGTCCCCTTTATGAGAATTTATACAAGAAGAAGTCTGCTCTTGTTCCTCCTTTAGGACATATAATTAAACCATGTTTTTCTTCGGCCGGCATTCAGCTGGAAAATATAGCTCCTTCCTATCTTCTTTCTTCTCCTCCTTGGCAATTGGTTAGGCCACAAGTTGACCTAACATTAACCGTGTTTAAAAATCACAAACCAATGAATTACAATATAAACAAGAATGTCATCAGTTAAAAACTATATACAGCAACTATAAATTTATATACACAAATGGGTTCAAGGACGGTGGCACAGTGGCTTGTGCAACAGTCATTGGATCCAAAACAATATCTTCTAGATTACCGGATAATAGCTCTGTTTTCACTGCTGAAGCTAACGCCATATTAACGGATCTTAAATATATTCAGAAACACCCTAAACATAAACAATACATAATCTATTCGGACTCTCTCTCTTGTCTTCGGGCTATTAACAACTTATCATGTAAACATCCACTTGTAATAGAAATTATTGAATTGTATAATCATCTTGCTTCTGGCCAATACGACATCGTCTTTTGTTGGTGACCCAGTCACGTGGGCATTTCTGGGAATACACTGGCTGACCGTGCTGCTAAAGCAGCACTAAAAACACCACTTCTTATTCATTACAGTGATTATAAAGCCACCATTAGATCTTACATCTGTGATCTGATGCAGAAGAAGTGGGACACCCAGGTAGGTATAAATAAATTACATGCAATAAAACCATATGTTGGTTACACCTACTTGGGTTGTCAGTCCAGATATGAAGAGGTCATCATACGGCGGTGTCTTATTGGCCACACCAGGTATACG
This sequence comes from Haliotis asinina, assembly GCF_037392515.1. Lineage (NCBI taxonomy): Eukaryota > Metazoa > Mollusca > Gastropoda > Lepetellida > Haliotidae > Haliotis > Haliotis asinina. The sequence goes on along the minus strand of NC_090294.1, from coordinate 26,498,282 downwards.
CATGAATATCTTTTGAAAGGCGATGATACTCCGTTTTGTATCCCTTGTGATAAAATAATCACGGTCAAGCATGTTTTGCTTGACTGTGTTGAATATTCCATCACAAGGGACAATTATTTCAAATCAAGAACTATGAAGGACCTTCTTTGTAACGTAAGTTCTCATTTAATTATTGCATTTATTTTTGAAAGAATTAGATTTGTTGTCTAACTTGTAAATAAATAAGTATTGATTGGAAGTTGATTTAGTAACTGAGATTGTTAGTGGCTATATCCTCGAGGGGGGTTGAAGTACTGTAAAATTATTGTCCTCCCGGCAGGGTACGTAAGTCCCAAAACTTTTGAAGTCAAATTTAATCTTCCATTTTTGTGTAGCCGTAGTATTTCTGTCATTTTAATTTGTGGCTAATCTTGCATACAGTCACCAGCAGCTGAGGGGATGGTGTAAATCCAGCTAGGGACCATGCAGGTAGCAGAAGTACTGTAAGTCCCCATGGCCCCTAGTATGGTGATCTACCTTCAGTTGTTGGCGATCTATAGCCTCTTTTTGTATTGTTTTGTCTGAATAGTGATATTAGTTTTAACTTTCCACACTGGTTTTATTTCTTATTGTGATATTCTAGTTGTTTTACTGTCTTTCGTTGGCAGGTTTTTAACCATATACAATTTGTACATCAATTTCTCCTTTCAAGAATGTTCGCGTCACGATATGGCTGCAATACTGCCGATGTGACGTTAAAAAATAACTCACTCACTCACTCATTTTCACAAGAGGGGCTAGCACTTAACCAAGTCACGTGTCGCTACAACATAAAGTAACAAACCACACAAAACAACGAAAAACCAAACCTGGTACAAGACAAAACGTTTTCATGATGAGTTAATTACAATGACTCCGCTGAGCAACAGTTCCTTCAAAGAAGGCCGGTGGAGTACCCCACATGGGTACAACGTGTGAAGCCCATTTCTGGTGTCCCCCGTCGTGATTTTGCTGGAATATTGCTACAAGCGGCATAAAACCAAACTCACTCACTCACTCATTCAACGATTCAACATTGTAACTTTCTCCCCTGCAGCGTCAAACAACATTTTGTGCATGCTCAAATAATCTGAAACATAACAAAAAAAGAGCGAAATGGGATTCGAACAAACGATCATAACTTGCGGGGATAGCACAGAAATTCATTAATTTTCTAAAAGTGGTTACACGGAGAAATAGTACCTATATATTCTTCAAAAAAGAAACGCATAAGCCACTTTAGACCAATTTATTGCGTCAGTTTAGAGCAACTCTTTGTACAATGTCAGTAGTAAAAATGTGAACTTTCTCACGTATGTAGACAAAGGGTTCGCAGCCACAACAGCATGATAATATTTTTTTCTGTTTATTAGAATACACACGATGGCGTCACCGGGACAATAGGCAGTGGTCGTGGTTCTTATACAACAAGTAGCCAGAGTAAAATCCCATATGACCATGTCAGCTAAACAGAGATAGTCGGTTACTGCTCCGTAAACAAGGTAATTAACCTCCTTCCACCACTGGCCAAACATCAGGGGGCCTTTGACTTGCAACCAAAATATGTCTTTGTACACAAAACGTTATCTATTGTTTGAACAGGAGTCACGCAACGAGTATATACATTAGGCGTATATACATAACTTTACTTGTGTATATAAATGTTTTACCTAAAGTACTGCACATCACCTTCGTGATAACGCTGGTGACATTTACACAGAGACGTTGCGGTTTATTGTAATTAAGAAGTGGTATAACAGGAGCACGATCTCCAAACAATTTCTACGTTAGTGTTTAGTTTAACACTAATTTGAGCAGTATTACTGTTATACCTAGACTTGAGAACTTTACGCTGAAATTGTTCGCTGAAACTGAATATCACTAAAAAACAACAACAATCTCTTCTGGCACATGTTTCTGCTACCCTGCAAATCGAATGATGTCGCAAAAAGCAAAATCTTTTCAACGATGACATTCCAACATACGAGTAAACAGCTGCTTGTTGAGTGAAACTTTAATGACATTTAATAAAAATCGAACCAAGTGAAATTAAAACTATTCCTTGAGTGTTATCAAAGAGACAGAACAGCTGTATTTCGGGGGATAAAACTGCTGATTGAAAACGTTATCAGTAGAATGTCAGTCATGTGATAGATCGACTTAGAAGTATGGGGGTTTTTTTATTGATCATTTTGTGTATCATTTGAAAATGAGTAAGGCTGCTCAAACGACTTAACACACAGCTCATATGTGTCCATGTGTCCACACCACGTGTTAGAAAAACACTCGTCTGAGTAACCAAGAACTACTGCTCGACCAGTATTAGATGAGCCAGTGCAGTGAACGCGTTTGTGACAAACAGGCGGGGCAAGTAATCTGGACGAATACACTTGGTTGCTACAGGTAGATTGGCGATTAAGCTCGTGTAATACATGCTGACCGTGGCGTGAAGTCAATATCTCTACTGTTTAACACGAGTCTCGTAGAGCGATTTAGTTCAGCAAAACACCATCACGACACGATTCGCGCGAGGAAATTGAACTTTTCCATATTTAGACGACAACCTGCTTCTCTCTTCCTCCGACTCATGTGAACTAATTTCTATTTGGAATCTGACTCACATAACAGCATGATTAATAGCAATATATATCCAGGTTATGCCACGAGAAACCAATTATCAATAACCTAAATCATTTGCCTTGCACATTGTCATCACCATCGAACACATTCACCTCTCTTCAGTTCTCTTAGTCATTTAATATTCTGTGACTCAGTTGTCACATTAAAGGAAATTAGGTTTCAACAGACAACTGATGACATCAAATGGCATTTGTTTATGACGTTTATATGAGTCAGGAAGTTTGTACTCAATAACTGAAATTTGTTCAACACCCTGTCAGCTAGATTTCATATTAATTCTACAAATAATGGTTCCCCTGATCAAATGCCGTACGACCACATTTGGTGCATATCTGAATGCCAAGTTTCAAAGTCGACCCCAATAATTCGCCTAATGTCATTTTGACGTTAACAGTAAATGGCCACGATTCCAATACAACTGATTTCATCGCGCTATGCCATGATCAAGTGAGTGAGCGACATAGCAGCTATATAGCGGCGGTTTGTAAATACGCGAGTCTGGACCTGACAGTAAAGCGTTCAACAGCATGAGCATCGAGCTACACAGCTGGGAATACCATAATCAAGGTAATTGTTGGTTAGCCTGTATAGTGTGGAAGCGGTTACGGTCATAATACCAATGCTGACAGTCCACCTCAGAGCAATGACCATTGTTTGCATTGCCTTTATGTCGAAGCTACAAGGGAAGCTTATAAGCTTTTGTTTGTTCTAGGAATGCCAATAACATGTCACAATTTGTCTTGTCTATCCGGAGAAAATTCTTCAATGATCTGGGATTGTCCTGTTTAGCTGTCAAAGCAGCGAAATATAGGCGCCAGCCGTCTTTCGCCTGAAAGTCCAACTGCGAATTTAGGCATTCTCTTCTCCTTCTTTGGTGAATACATTAACACTAGCTTCCCTTCTTCAACTGAGGGATCCATGTTGTCGAAGTGTGCTTGACAATCTGAAGACTTACGAGTTACGATCTGTATTGTCACTACAGGTCGCAAGCTATGACTTGTTGCTACAGGTCGCACCGTGGGAACGCACTTTCAAAGCACATCACGGAGGGTTTTTAACCTTCAGCTTCCAAAGTCCCGTCCCACAGAGCAATCGTAGCGCTTCGAATATCGTATCTCCAATATTTTAAATTGAAACGGGATCCAGGACGTTCCATCCACACAGAGCATCAATCAAATTACAATAAACCGACCATCTCTGCTAAACCTAACCTCGCAGTGCAACGTTCACTTTGCAATTAAATGTAGCATTTAGTTACCTGGGCCCAGATTTTCGAAGCTCTCTTAGCGCTAAGAGAGCTTGGAAAATCTATAGGCCCAGGCCATATTGCTTTAAGCTTACGGAGTGACCGTATTTCAACGCTAATGATTTCCGAATATCGAGGGTTATCTGAATGTGCACGGGTATGTGAGATGTGAGTATTGTTTAACAGTACTGCAGTTATGTCACGGCATGATCAACTTTATGATGGCGAAACAAGTTAACTGTTGCAGGTTCGTTTGCTCGTTGTGAAAGTGCGACTGCCTAAAACAATCGCATCCCTTAGAATACCCCTGTGGTACTTGTGTCATTGGTGAATAAAAAAATGTTTAATCAGATGAAATATTCTTGTAGCCTGTACCAGACAATCCACTGATTGACATGACTATCGATCTGCGCAATTTGGATATTACGATGACATGTGTCAATTGGAGGTGAAACGGTACACTCTTATCACAGTGCGGTACGCATTGCGGTACAATGCATTCGGTTCGGTATATGAGAACTTAACGTCCTGGAAAATAGCGATTTGGAGGCATTTCCGAAAAGGTCTTAAAAGGCTAAGCATTTAGATTATGAGAGTAAGTGAGAATGAATTTAGCTTTACGCCGCACTCAGCATTATTCCGACCATATGGCAACTGTCTGTGAATAATCCGGTTTGAACCATACAATTCAATGACCAACAGCATGAGCATCGATCTACGCAACTGGGATACGATGACATGTGTCAACTAAGTCAGAGAGCCTGACCAGCCAAACCCGTTAGTCACCTCTTGCGACAAGGGATCCTGAAGATCAGTTGTGACCCGAATCTTCATGGGTGGTCTTTTTATGAATCAGCTGACAAACTGTCAAGGGGAAATGTCTTGACGGACTAATGACGTCAACTACGACGTGTTGATATCAGGTGTGGATCGAATTAAAATTATAGTGTAATAAATATTAAACACTACACTCATAACTGTTGCACGTTGTGGAGCCCGTGATCATGGCACCACGTTACCAAGGATATCAATCGCTTAGTTTCTCACATTACAACTGTTGATACCCGTGGTCCAGACTTCATTATTTACAGATTGCCGCCATATTTACTGACATAACGAAATCACATTGTCCATCAGCTATATTAAATCTTGGTAAAGATACATGGTTTGCATCTAAATCTCATGGTTCTTTACAAGACAACAGCTTTAACAAATAGAGAAACCCAGATCAATGACATAGACTAACAGGTACCCCATTAACTGAAGGCATATTGCTAATTAACGAACAAAATCTACATGACTCCAAACATTGAACAAACCGGAAGATATCGTGTATATATCAACTGAATTTAATAATTATACAAATACTGTATATTAATACTTCAACTAAACTAAAATGGTTGTTTTTTGCATATATACAGGTCTAAATATATTAATGATGTTTATTTCAGAACATTATGTACAGATGATACAATTTTGAACAAAGAAAATGCATACACAAAATTGGTCAAACGTAGCAGTGAAAAGGAAATATTGCATATATTATTAGATATTACATACAGGGGTTCTTTTTGCTTTCAGAAAGGACAAAATTACATATGAGAGCATCTAATTTGTTTTTGGGGTTTTTTTTAAATCCGGGGAAAGCATCCCACGGAGCCACTCAGTTCGCGACATGGTTTAAGAAACTTTAACTATGGTAGTGCCGCTGCCATGTAACTGGGATATTGCTTAATGTGCTTAACATTAAACACGAAATACAATGATATCGGAAACATGCTAAAAGACTAGGTTTTGTTACCCTCAGCAAACTCTATGCAAAAGCAATAACATAGAGAACCATCAACTCAAATTACCAGACAATAATCACGAAATAATTTAATCACAGTAAAAGCACTGTAAGCAGTGTCAGTACGCTTAATTGTTACGAGAGTGTATTTTTTGTAATTTGTGTCAGTATTGATTCAGTGATAAATGAGTTTTGAGTGATAGTTATTATGGGTCACATTTCGTATCATAAATGTTAAGTGTCATTAGTATTTTAGCGGCAGGTCTTTAAGGTAGTGCTCTAGAGTTACCTCCCTCGAGTAGTTGTGTTTACTTCCGGGAGTTCCCGAAAAAGTTCTACTGCTAGGCACATATAAGATGATCCTGCGCATTAAACGCATTTGTGACAAGAGAGGCGGTACAACGAATTGGGCGAGTACACTTGGTTGCTACAGGTAGCTCGACGATTATGCACGTGCAATACATGCTAACCGTGACATGAAATCAACACCGCATATTCCTTCGACTGCAATTTCAGGCATAAGATACTGATATTCCAGATAAACTAACCTTTAGTTAAGACGAAGACAAATAGATCATTGGGGCATTGACAAGCAATTTAGATATTCAACAATTTTGTTTTAAAAACCAGGAAAATGTCATTTACTTCGTGAAATGGATCGGTGGTCCTAAACATATTTGCTCAGTATATTGTGTTGATTCAATTCCTTGGTATTGTACCTGTTCCCAAATCGAGTTGGGAATTGCTATAACAATTCATGCGTGAAACGCACGGGGAAAATGAACTTCTCGATATTTATCAGACAACCTGTCTCCCTCTTGTTTCAAGTGGATCGTTCTGTGGGGCGTTCCTAAGTATGCAAATTGGGGTCATTTGTCAGTTCGTGGATCATCTTATATGTGTTTATCAGTAAGTTGGTGGAGATGTGGCCGCAAAGTGCTCAAATATTCAGGAATCAGTGACTGTCTATATATAAGGCTGGCTATTTGCTAACGACACACGGACTTACACACGGACTTACACACGGGTTTACTGGAGTTGTCATCATTCGGCATCTGATTGTCAACACTGACCTACATCCAACATCGACGTGTTACATTCAATATAACTGTTTCTCACTCTCAAACCAAGAAATTGGGGAGTTGATATTATGTTTGTAACCCATTACTTTAGATTTGACTCAGCTGCATGGTACTATTGTGAATCTTTGTATCTTGCTCTTTGGTCAATACATAATATTGAAAATTGTAGACTTGTCAGTGTTATATTTTGCTGGTTCTGAGGGAATTTCTTCCACCTTTTGTCACGGCAAAGTAACATCATCTACTTCATAAGATTTAGATTTGAATTCATAGAAAGCTGCACGTTTAAACCGGTAGCGGAATTCAAAAGTTGTCGCTGGTGATATACACATTTCATGTGTCCTAAATTCAGTATCTATACAAAGCCAACAGTCAAGTTTGACATGAAGATTACGCTTACAAGTTCCATATTTTAAGATGAAGAATTTGTTTCTACAGGAGAAGTGACGTAATATCTTTTGGATATTTATAATAACACCTTCTGAGGCTTGTTCTCTTGACGTCAGATCTCCAGTCTTTAATAGAACCGATCTTTGAGAGTCATTTCTACCTGAGCCGTTAGCCACTGCATTGAAACACTGTGAGTGAGTGAGTGAGTGAGTGAGTTTAGTTTTACACCGCACTCAGCAATGAGCATGGGAACCAATGACATGTGCCAGCCTGACCATCCTATCCTTATTATTCGCCTCTTACGAGCAGAGTCGCCTTTTATGGCAAGCATGGGTGGCTGAAGGCCTATTACACCCCGGACCTTCACGGGTTGAAATACTTTGAGGGTCATAAAACATATAAGGCTGACCGCAGTAGTTAACGTATTTCTTCACTAGTTAACTACTAGTCCAAACATTGTGTTCAGTATTAGATTGAGATTGCAGATGAGCAAATTCATAGATAATTTGCAACAATTTCTGCTACCCGTTTAGGTACATAAATCGATAAGGATATCAAAATTAATTCCCTATAATCCATAAATCTGGGGTTGAATTTGTACGATCACGGAATAGTTTAAGAAATTGTACATGCTTTCTTTCACTTATGTTCATATTTCCATAACCCCATTTTCCAGGGCCATATAATTACATTACTGTTGTACATTAGCCGCTTCTGAAGAGTAACAAGGAGATTAGGTAAATCAACACTTCAACATGATGTTGACAAGTTGCAGACAGACACTTAAGTAAGCTTGGCTGTTAACACCTAAGAGCTCATTAACTCAGCTAAGGAGCGAAGAATTTCGGCTGGGATATGTAGCGGGAAATCAAGTAACACTGGGGATCAAAAAGACAAATATGTGTTTCCTAACACATATAGGAAACACTCGAATAGCTAAACAGCTAAAAAACCATTACGGAAACAATTTTAACACCAAACATAATTTTTTGAAGATCCAAACTAGAATTGGTCTTCGGCAAGTCATGCTTGGCATCGGGTGGTCAGGCTGGTTGTCTCATGTCATCGTATCCCATTTGCGCTGATCGATGCTTATGCTCATGCCTGATCACTGGATTGTCTGTTCCACAGTTGAGTATTTACTGACCGCCACCATATAGCAGAAATACTCTTTCACTCATTTTCTTCAATATATGGGAATGCTTCTTGCTGACTCAGGAAGCTAACCCACGAGGAAACAGCAAGGAGAGAGGAATCAGCCCTTACGCCAAGGATAACCAAGTTATTCATGAACTCTACCTGTCTTCATCATTCTTCCGTTCTATAAATGGCCACTAACTTGAAGAGTGAGTGAGTATTGTTTTATGCCGTTTTAAGTAATATTCCAATAAAACGGCGGGGACACTAAAAATGGGCTTCATACGTTAAGTCCATGAGTGGAATCGAACCCAGATCTTTAACGTGACGAGTGGAAACTTTAGCCATTAGGTTACCCTAGCGTCCCTAATTCAAGAGAGCATTCCACCACCAAAAACTAAGGTGCTTTTCCAAGTACATTAGATACACATTTTTCAAAAAGAGTCATCAAATTCAAGGATGCGTTTCACGTAAAGACGACTTTGGAGCTTTAAATGCGAATAGTTCCACATTCTTGCTGAAGAATCACGGAAATGTCGGTTTTCGATATCCCAAGGGCCGTTACAAATTTGAAGCTAGCAGTGCTATGGCAATCCATGGCATTAAGAGCGTCTTCTCGTAGCAATGTCCAAAGTGCTACACTCACGTGCAATGAAAGTGTCAAAAGGAACAAAAAACGAGGAGACCCAAGGTAGCACACTTTATCAAGAGTTTTTGTGTGTTCTATGTCAGCTGACTTCAAGTCGATGGTAGTACATGTATTTTTACGTTTAATTTGCAGATTGTTTGTTCATTGTCAGTGAATTTAAACCGATGACAGCACAGCCATGTCTGCCATATTCTTTAACGCAAAGACAAACGCGGTTACAGGTACAGCGTATACTGGAGACACAATTCGTGATAAATGTATCTCGAATGCAACGAACTTCGTCATAAGCGAAAGCTTTTGATTCTGCTGATATTTTGATGAAGTAGCTGAGCAAAATGTTGCACTCTTGAATCGCGATTGTACGCTTATAATTTTGTTTATTTTTATTACAAGGAGCAATGTATATTATGTGTCATGAATAAGTGACAAATGTGTTTTAATTATCTTTGATTTTTTGGTTCCATGTGACCTTTAAGGTAACAACATTATACGAACTATAGCTGTGATCAAAGGTATGTATTGTTTCAAACAACTTTGGGACAAACATCGGATCATACGTTTCCTAAGGCGAAAGGATGTTCTGTTTATTATAGATTACCTTGTCAAATATTCTTGACACATTAAATATTCCTGGTGATAATATTTTCATACGCGTTTTGGCATGTTTACCAAAAGACTTTTTTTCCTGGATAAGTCTTTTTAATACTGAACACTGTATATGTTTTATGCATGTCACTTTGATTGGTATGCGTTTTTACGGAAGACACAGGGATTCCAAGTAATTTCTGTCAGACACTTTCTTGAAGAAACATGTTTTGTAGTAGTGTCTGCAGTAAAAGAAAATTCAGAAAAAGAATTCTGCAAAAATAAATTTGCGGTCCCCATTTGTGGGAAAATCGTTATGGAAACATATTGGAAGAAATTGATTCCATTCCTCATATCGCCATTTCTAATGATATATAGTTAGTTCTTGTAGCTCTATTCCTTTTTGTGTGGTCAGGTTAGGAGTGCTGGCTATTTTAAGTTTGACCGCCTTGTCATAATCCTGAATATTGCTGAAATGCTATACCAGGATAGCGATTGGTATATGTTCGTGAAAAGTAAAAAAAGACAAACACAATAACACTGAGGGTTCCATCTGTTGGTAATTTGTTCAAATTGTCTTTATAAAACCCAAAGCATCTCAAAAGACATGACGCTGACTTTCTAACGTGGAAGTACTGTAACAACGTTGGTTTGACGTCAATACAACAGTTTGTGATTGGCCCAGGAGACATACCGAACCATAAGTAATTGTAATGAAGCGATTACTCGTTCAACAACAACCTCGACAATCGAGCGGGACATAAAACGAACGCATATTTCTGACATTCAGTTTTATCGTGTTTATACGAGAACACGAATCTTTGGTAAATTCTAAATACGCATCACTAATGAGTTGTACTGGCAACGTCGTCCTGTTCGCTGATCTATCGTGGAAAACACTGACGTTTATAGTCGGTTTGTTCTCATCTGAACGCCGGAAGTCTGCTCCGTAGAATATGTATCGTGCATCGTGGGTTTTATAGCGGTTGTAAACGTGTTTAAGAGGCCATATGTAACATTAACCGCGCGGACGTCAGTGAAGACAGTTTCCAAGATGGCGTCCGTAGATGAACGTTCAGTGACGATAGTCAATCTCGATTGTTTGCACAATTAGAACAATCAAGATGCCCCATACGTGAGACTTCAGTTTTTTTTATTCCAATCTTAACACAAGACTATTTAAGTACAACTTGCTATATATCTTCATTATTAGAACGTCCATACCATATCACGTCCATGTAACCGCATCCTGACTCAACCAGTCCATTGCTAGACCCTGGACAACTGACACATACACACACACGGGGCTAAATAAATGTTGACTCTAAACTCCCTTGACATAATAACATGCACTTTGAAATGGAAATGGTGGGAGGGTGTAACGTCAAACATACCTTGACATAAAACGAAATAACATGCACTTTGAAATGGAAATGGTGGGAGGGTGTAACGTCAAACATACCTTGACATAAAACGAAATAACATGCACTTTGAAATGGAAATGGTGGGAGGGTGTAACGTCAAACATACCTTGACATAAAACGAAATAACATGCACTTTGAAATGGAAATGGTGGGAGGGTGTAACGTCAAACATACCTTGACATAAAACCTAAATAACATGCACTTTGAAATGGAAATGGTGGGAGGGTGTAACGTCAAACATACCTTGACATAAAACGAAATAACATGCACTTTGAAATGGAAATGGTGGGAGGGTGTAACGTCAAACATACCTTGACATAAAACGAAATAACGTGCACTTTGAAAAGGAGATTAAGTGATGGGGTTTCCTTGAGGTACAGTTGCCTGAAGTTCCACGATTGAGCCTAGTGTGAGTAAACTGGAGGAACCCTGGTGCCGCGATGATCTAATTGTTTGCATTTATTTCCCTATTTACAGAGATTGTCCACCTTGGGAGACGTTCGCTGAAAAGTGATTATGTACACTGATGATGATATTGCGTCACAAATAGGGGCGATGAGGTAGCCTAAAAGATAAAGCATCCATTCATCATGCTTGGTTCCTTTCCCAACAGAATACAATATCTTAAGACTATTCCTGGTGCCCACCGCCTTGATATTGCAGGAACATTACCGAAATCGGCGTAAACCTATACTCGATGATTCGAATCCCGATTTGAGAAGATTATGATATGTACTTATTTACAGCGATAGTTCCCAAGATGACATGCATACTGAGACATAATTGTGCGTACGAGGCGTCAAATTACAAGTACGAACAAATTTCCTATTGTCACATTCTAAATATTTCACTAAGTCTTCAAATATTGAAATGACTTCATAATTTTGGAATGATGCACCTTGAAGTTCAGTCAAATCATACCATGGGCACTATGTTTATGAAGATTATATAGTTTCCATGTCATGGTGTTTGTGAAATTCGGGCACTACGCAGCAAGTATTCACCAGATCACATGGTATCCTGGTTCCAACACTGTGCTGTGTGACCTTGACAGTTAGACGTCACCTCCTTCGCTTCACGTCCGATTTTGATGGCGGCCGGTCCCCGTCAATTACGCCATGGAACTAATTCAATAAACCTTTATGGCGATAACAGGGAAACTGTTAGCTGCATATCTGTGTACTTTAAGGCTTTATGCAAATGTGATCGATATAACAAACAACAAAACAAATTTATATGAATATGAAATGCAACTGTTATTACTCTCTTGAATTCAGGTTCAACTCTTGAATATTAGTGGCAGATCCGTTGGCCACAGAGGTCATTCACAACAAAAACAGATTTCATATGAATATCATACTCAGCACTTATTACTCCCTTGAGTTAGGCGTCTCTGCTTGTCGTAAGAGGCGACTATCGAGATCGGGTGGTCAGGCTCGCTGACTTGGTTGACATTTGTCATCGGTTTCCAGTTGCGCAGGTCGATGCCCAAGATGTTGATTACTGGACTGTCTGGTCCAGATTCGATTATCTACAGACCGCCGCCATATTGTTGGAATATTGCTGAGTGCGGCGTAAAACTAAACTCACTCACTCACTCTTGAGTTAGGGCACGGGCCTTTGATAATCAGGAAGGAGGGGAACATAACGGGGTCGAAGTCGGAGCCTAAGGTCACCAGTTCAAGACCACTTATTCATTCGTTGAATGGTGACTGAATGGGTTTGATTGCCGACTTTACTGTCTATTAGGTGCCTGACTCTGAGAGTGTGGGTTCGAATCCCTAATAGGACTCAACCCAACAAAAGTAACACTGTCTGTAGTTAACTGAGAAAGTGCAATTTCAAACAGAACGTGATTTATATCATTCATAATGAATTAAATTTAAAGAACAACGTTGAACTCACATTGACTCAAATTTCGTCTCCTGGGGACGGAAAGGTCAAACGTCTCCTTAACTGACGTCAACTGACCACCATTAAAATCAGACGTCAAACGACGTCACATGGCAACGGTTCATGTTCAAGCATACAAGCACTACAGACAAAATAAGCTCCCTAATGAACTAATTCGATAACCCCATATCGCTGATGGTAAGGGAACTATCAACCCAATAACTGTTGTGCCGAGGGAATGCAGCGGTGTTCTTTTACCATATGTGTTAATGTGGCCGATATTTTGCAGGACAAAAACAGACGAACATGAGATTCCATTACTCTCGGAAGTTATTACTTCCAGTAGGGTGTGTAAAATATCAGCTACTTATATTTCACATTGACAAGAGGATCCTTAAAAGACATAATGGATCGACGAGCCAGGCTCGATGGATAGCTAATTGCGTGTCATATTATCTCATATAAATGGGTCAGTGCTTTTGCTGTGGATAACTGGATTCTTTCGCCTCAATGCTTTCCGACCCGTGAAGGTCCGGGGTAGAATAGGCCTTCAGCAACCCATGCTTACCATAAAAGCCGACTATGCTTGTCGTAAGAGGCGACAAAGGAGATCTGGTGGTCATGCTCGGAGACTTGGTTGGCACATGTCATTGGTTCCCAATTGCGCAGATCGATGCTCATGCTGGCTTTTGGTCAGTGGATTGTCTGGTTCACACTCTAATATTTAGAGACCCCGCCATATGGCTGCAATATTGTTGCGTGCGGCGTAAAAGTAAATAAACAAATTGTGGCAATATTAACAGGAAAATATGCATGTCCAGCCTGTGTCGTCAGGCTAAAAACTTCCGAAAGTATACAGCGCTTGGAAGAACTTGTGATAAGGCTGTAAGCATTTAACAGTCTCAGGTTATTTATTGTGTTCTCTAGTCATTTCTTGAGCTCCTAATGGTCATTATGACAAGAGATAAATTATCTTATTAACTAGTAAAAGAAAACATTTGTTGCTGTGAATCTTCAACATCCATCTACGAACGCCATGTTGAAAGCTGTGCGCGCCTGATGTGTCATATGGCTTCATAATGCAGAAACACAACTACATATAACACCAGCAATGCACGATACGCATTAATCGGAGTAGAATTCGGCCTTCAGAGAGGTATAATCCTATATACGTATGTCATTGTGTTCAGCGATGAATCAGCGAAGATAAATATCTCGTCAATTCAGCTCATCGGCAATGTGTTCTATACGTCACAAATTGCCAAGGTCTCGTTAAATTAGCTAAATAAAGTCTGAGAAATGTGTGCTAATTGTCAAGATGTTTCCTTTTGTTTTCTTTTTGTATTTTGGACTTGTTTTTTGTGTGTGTTTGCTTTTTTGTTGGAGGGGTACTTTTCAATTGTTTCTAATTGGTGGTGGTATTTGTTGTTGTTTTTTGTTTTGCTTTTTGTTTGGGGTTTCTTGTTGTTCTAAAGTATCACATAGAACAGCTTTACCTTTTTCAGAATCTTAAACATAAAAACAACAACAATTGCTGTGTGGACATTTTGCATTGGGTAACTATAGCCTCAGCTACTCTTTGATGACTTTTGGGGCTACATGTGGTGATTATATCAGTATAGCTTCAGTTATATAATTATAAAGGCGTATGGAGGAGCTAAAACTTCAATAACAGAATTGTTTCATTTTTATCGAGCGTTACTTCCGAGATAATAGAAAGATTTATTCAACTGTAAACAGAACACGCTTCTCTGTTTGTTTTATCACGGATAACCTTCTGTACAATACTGATGACTGACTTTTTATGAAACTCCTTTTCTATCCAAATATTCCCTCATGTCCAGTAAACTTAACTGGACAACTTTAAGTTTTTGGCACGTCTAAAGTAATTAGTTTCTAGTTTCTATAAGACAGGCTTTTATGCGTGTTTGTCCATCGAAAATCCTCGAGATGCTGGAATATTTTTGCTTACGATAACAAACACATTGATATAAACGTATTTACTTCAGACACGTTCTAGTTTTTTTCTCCACAGGGAATCGATGTGGGGCGTAATTCTGATTATATGGTCGTGATCTAATTGGCAGTGTAGACGATGTAAAAGGGATATCGAATTGCGATGAAGGGCCAGTGAGAAGGATAGTTTACGTGCATAAGAGTAGTGGGGAGATGATGAGGGAGGCGATGAGGGAGGTAATGGTAAGGGGATATATGGCAAAGAAGGATATAAGAATGACAGATGAGGGGACTGGAGACTGAGGGAGATTGAAGGACGGGAGAGATGGAGTTGGAAGAGGCGGAGCTTGGGTAAGATTGGTAAAGACGAGTGAGATTGGGGGAGATGGGGGTTGGTAGAAATTCTGTTGGATGAGGTGGGTTGGGGGAAATGGGGTTGTTAGAAATGCCGTTGAGTGATATGGGTGTTGGAAGAAACGCCGTTGAGCGAGATGGTTGGGGAGAGATGAGGGTTGGTAGAAATGCCGTTGGGTGAAATGGGGATTGGTAGAAATGCCGTTGGGTGAGATGGGGATTAGTAGAAATGCCGTTGGGTGAAATGGGGATTGGCAGAAATGCCGTTGGGTGAGATGGGGGTTGGCAGAAATGCCTTTGGGTGAGACGTGTTGGAAGAGATGACGTTGGAGTGAGACAAGACAGATTAAGAACGGAGGTTCACTTCCTGCGAGATTTCTGCACCAGACTTCGTCAATATCGCGGGAATCCTTCACCCTACAATCTGTCACCTATTTTCACAAGAAACAAATTACCACGAAACCTTTCAAAGATGTCTCGAGTATATTAGATTTTTCCCCACGAAGGACAAAACGTTCATGTGCTTGACTACAGCCTTCATCAAAGTGAAATTAAACTCAAAACCTCTCTGCATCTTCAAGCGCGGAACGCGGCAGAGTGACTGACTAGGGTTTGGGGTAGTTGTTCGATTGAAGGAACGAGTGAATGTGAGGGATTGGTGATGGAGTGACAGGGGAAGTGATTGACCGAGGTTCCACGGCAGTTGTGAGTATTCCATCTCATAGTAGTATTTAAGGCTAAACAGACAGAGACAGTGTACTAAAACGCCGACTTAAAAGAACAACTAGTTGTCTACGTGGGGGAAATATTAATGCATTCATGTTTTAAATAAAAGAATTTATTTAAAATATGTCATTAAAAATAAAAGTGTATGGATGAATAAAATAAATAGACAGATATACTGCTGTAATATGATTACACAATGCCATTTAGAAAGTGATCAAATGTTCATGTTATATTTGCGATTACGCTTTCTTAGTAAAGTGTAGAATCTAGTACGTATTCGAATCCACACCCTCAGAGCCAGGCGCCTAATCGCCAGTGGAGGTCGTGGTTAGGCGGCTGACTTTCTGTGCTGGCTATTCGGTGCCTGATTCTGAGGGTGTGGGTTCGAATCCCGGATGGGAATCAATCCAACTAAAGTACAATAATCTGTACTTTACTAAGAAAGTGTAATCCGAAATATAAAATATGTGACTGTTGGAACAGTGTTGAGATATTGCTAGAACTGTGCTGAGATCATATAGAGAATAGGGATGAATTATTTCTATTTAATGCTGAAACAACACCGACTTTGTGACATTAACTCTCCTCAGAAATCGTCTCGATGTCCTGGAATATTGCTTGACTGAAAAACTCAGCATTTAACTTAAACACGGATGTGATGCTATCTTTGCTGGAGGGGCACCTCAACACAACGCCGAATACGATCAATATCACATTCATCTTTTAAAAAATAATAAAGACGCCAAATTAGCACTTTTAAAAACATATGGTGATGATACTCCGGCCTTGGCGTGAACGTGGGAGTTATACACAAGTAGGCCATCAACAGCTGACTCAGCCCTTGGCAGTCGCATTGATGCCACTACAGATATAATTCCTTCACATTAGAGATTGAAAACTGGGAACTTTTTAACCTGTCACATTCTTGAGTTTGATCTTCAGAAGCTATTTCAGGATTACAGATGCCCGTTTATGTAAAGCTTTGATGAAGGGGGTTTTAGGGGATTATCTTACGAGGTCATGTGACCATTGTGTTTGTAACTAATTTTGAGTCTTGTGTTAAAGAGATGTCTCTCCGTATTTGACTACATCTGTTTTGTGTCCTTTACTTAGATGCAGGACGTTGGGGGTAGCCAAGTGGTTAAAGCGTTCGGTCGGCTCGCTGAAGGCCCTGGTTCGATTCCCCATATGGTTACAATATGTGAAGCACATTCCTGGAGTCTTCCGGTGAGATTTTGCTGGAATGATGCTGAAAGCGGCGTAAAGCGTAAAAAAAAGTCAGTCAATCATTATTCACATGTGACCTCTGTCAATACCTACACTACTGTGCGAACGTTAACTCCAGAAAATGTCACGTTAACTAAAAAAATGTTAAGATTTATTATTGTTCAAATGGGTGAGATAGTGGTAGTAAATGCTATATCTTAATTGTCAGTAGATCATCAGATAGGGAAGTGAGAGGAACAGGTCTTTGACCTCGTGCGACAACAGAGGACTGATTGAGAACGGAGGCTGACTACCTGCAAGATTTCTGCACCAGACTTCGTAAGTATCACGGGAATCCTTCACCCTACAATCTGTCACCTATTTTCACGAGAAACAAATTACCACGAAACCTTTCAAAGACGTCTCGAGTATATTAGATTTTTCTCCACGAAGGACAAACCGTTCCTGTGCTTGACTACAGCCTTCATCAAAGTGAAATTAAACTAAAGAAAATATTAAGATATATTATTGTTCAAACATAAAAAAATGATATGATTCATGAATGTAAGCCTATCATTTTGTCACATATTCATCTGATCTTTTTATACAGGACAGCAAAAGAAACGCAAGTTTCCATACAATGAAATCTCGTAAAAGTAAGCATTCTTATTTCTGTTTGAAAACTTGACAAAAAGCAGAGTTGCGTTTCTTCTGATGTTTAGTATACGTGTTTCAAACCACGACCGGTGGTTTGATGAGACATAAGTCGTTCTGATATGTTCTGATATGTTCTGTTTGTGGGAGCAGATGAAGAGGCGATTCTAGACTTCAGGAGTATCACATTCATTCCTATAGATCATTTGTATACTGAGATAAGCTGATCAAAATGTGATCTTAGTGAGCTGATGACACCCTTGCAGAAGGTCGTGGTAGGTGAACCCTTGGTGAGCTATATATGAAGGATGTCATGGAGTCGGAAATTTCATTTCTCCTCCATTTCTTCTTCATATCTTCTCCGATTTCTGTCTGAACAAAAGAAGATCACAAGGCTGTCCAACAGACAACTTTGTCAACCTGTCTCATGCTAAATGGACCAAATGACACTTACAGCACTGGTCTATGCGACAACAAACAACCCGCTCCACACCACCACAACAAAGGTACCCCAGTTCATCATCTACTCAACAAATGTTCTGGCAGGAAGCACACCAGTAGTACTTGTAGCACCAACAGCAGCAGTAACGGTAGTATTCTAGTAGTAGTAGTAGTAGTAGTAGTAGTAGCAGCAGCAGCAGTACTAGTAGTAGCACTAGTAACACCAGCTGCAGTAGCGGTAGTAGTAGTAGTAGTAGTAGTAGTAGTAGTAGTAGTAGTAGTAGTAGTAGTAGTAGTAGTAGTAGTAGTAGTAGTAGTAGTAGTAGTAGTAGTGGTGGTGGTGGTGGTGGTGGTGGTGGTGGTGGTGGTGGTGGTAGTGGTGGTGGTAGTAGAAGTAGTAGTATTAGTAGTCGTACTGTAGCGGTAGCAGTAGCAGTAGCAGTAGCAGTAGCAGTAGCAGTAGTAGTAGTAGTAGTAGTAGTAACAACAACACCAGCAGCAGTAGCGGTAGTAGTAGTTGTAGTAGCAGTAGTGGTAGTAGTAGTAGTGGTTGTTGTGGTGGTGGTGGTGGTGGTGGTGGTAGTAGAAGTAGTAGTATTAGTAGTCGTACTGTAGCGGTAGCAGTAGCAGTAGCAGTAGCAGTAGCAGTAGCAGTAGTAGTAGTAGTAACAACAACACCAGCAGCAGTAGCGGTAGTAGTAGTTGTAGTAGCAGTAGTGGTAGTAGTAGTAGTGGTGGTTGTTGTTGTTGTTGTTGTTGTTGTTGTTGTTTCAATAGTAGTAGTATTAGGAAGAGGAGAAACTCAAGCAAAGCGCCACACAGTTTTGACACTCCATGGCTCCCTATGCTCTCTCATGAGAATACGATTCTCAGCTCCCTTGGGAGTGTAGATCCCACCTACCAAACCTCGAACACATTTCATCACTAACACCCTCCCAGCGTGATCACCATTCTCTTCCCACTCAAGTCATACCCACCTCCGTGGAAGAGACCTCTATGGGAATAAAATACGCGATCAAATAATCCCTCGTTGGGGGCGAATAACGGGATCGGGTGGTAAAGTTCGCTGACGTAGCTGACTCAGATCATCGGACCTAAGTTGCGTATATCGATGCTCCGAGTGATGCTGATCACATGGACTGTCTGGTCCAGACCGCCTCAATATAGCTGGAATGTTGTTCTTATACGGATATTTATACCATTAAAAAGTAGAGGATATAAGTGCATTGGCTTTGGCTTGTAGTATACTTACGAAATGAAATGTCACCTACTTTTTTCAAAGCGCTTTGTTTTTTTCATCTATCGTTGGATGCCAATCTCAACGGCATATCGTATTTTCAATCTCAACTCCCTGGGGATCATACAAGTTGTGCCGCCACAGGGCGCAACGGGTTAAGGTGGCCTTTCTGTCCTTCCGAATACCCATTCACAGCTGGGTGGACTGGAACACATAGTCAATACTTCACATAGTCAATACTGCACGTTGCTGTACCCGCAACTAGGTGTTTACATGTATTCATATGTCCGCCATCTGGTCATTTACAAATGGAATCGTGGGTTGTGCAAGGGGTTGTGTACTGTACACTAGGCGTTGTGACAACGCAGAGCTGACTCCAATGTTGTTACACACGGTCACAAGTGGGCTTGATCCCGACACCTCCAAACTCACTGGGTCACTACTAGCCTGGCGCCTTAGACAGCTCGCCCACCAGCGCGCCCAGTATATTGTTCAGTGCGGTGAACATCAAAACTCACTCATTCACTCCACTAATCCCACCTTACTTTCACTGTCTCGGTGCCTTTGTGTTGCCAGTCAAGATGCAAGTAATCATTAAACCGAAATGTATAGCCTCACGTGCTTGTCGTGAGAGACGACTTAGGGATCGGGTGGCCAGGCCTGTGGTATCGGGTGGCCGGGTGGCCGGGTGGCCAGGCTTGCAGACTTGATTGACACTCATGTCATGGTATCCCTACATAAAGTGAACCGCACTTAAAATCATCACACCCAGCACAATTTAAGGGAAGTAACTCGTGGTGGCTTAAGGTATACTGGCGCCAATTTCACACATGCGTAAGGGTAAACTGATCTGTTATATATTACGAAGGTTGAAATAACGTTGAGCAACTCAACAAAATCAGTCATAGTATATGTGCATGTTTACTAACAACTGCCACGTGAAATACCTTTCTCTGTAAACACCATATGCAAGCTCACGCATGATGAAATAGTGAAGAAATGTATACGTTATATAAAAGTGATGTACTTTTGGACAATAACTTTTAAGAAAATGTATGATTTTTAAATGAGGACAACTATACCGAGTAATGATATGAAAGGAAATGTAGAAACATTTCAGATCAATTATCATTGTATATTCCATGATATTAAAATATATGTAAAATAAATTTGAACCTAGACAAATTGGCTATTGTGTGGCAATTGCCTAATAACGTCAGAAAGAACAAAGTATCGTCCTGTATCACATATCAACGACAGCCTTTAAGGACCGTGCGTTTTGACCCTAAAAGGCTTCCGCAGTAAGGCTTCCATAACACCTGGTTTTAGTTTTTCAGGTGTTCCACACGTACATATATGAAATCTGCATAGATAGATAGATAGATAGATAGATAGATAGATAGATAGATAGATAGATAGATAGATAGATAGATAGATAGATAGATAGATAGATAGATAGACTGCAAACGCAACTGGTATTTGCTCTCCTGGAACTTTCAAAACGTCTATTGAAGATTTTTTACCTGCGATACAGTGGATGTAGGGATAAGAGGCTGATATTCTTGACCATTTTGAGTCACAGAGCATTCCTCTTTTATGATTGTCGATGCTTAAAACTGAACCTTTGATATTTCTCGTAAACACAACCACGTTCATGAAACACATTGTGCTAGTGCATTACCTGTACACAGGCCCTGTAAAAGCACAAGGAATTGTGAAACTGAATCACGTTGAGAAAATGTCACGCTTGACACAAGACGAAAATGATCAGGTTCTCGCTATGGTTAGCGGCGTTTCTTCAGATGTGGTGATTGTTAGGCACTGAAATGTGCATCCATCCACTGTTGGTCAACTCAGACAACGTTTTCGGGCCACCGGATGTGATGCATTTGTCCGCGACCTGGCGCACCACCTTTGACGACAGCTCGATTGGACCGCAATATCCGTGTCTTACACTTACGAAATCGGTTCAAAGCAGTTGCTGATACTGCAAATGGGACAAGTGGTATAAGACAACGTCATGTCTGTGCCAAAACGGTGCGAATATGCCCTAAAGCAGGTTACGTACCCTTTTGCAGATGGACGTCAATGGATTTATCGACGTCGAGAAAAATTGTTCTTTTGGACATGGTCGTTTTGGAAGAGGTGGTGCCATAAGCAAAGTGTTGTATTGACACCGACCTTTCAATGTCACTTGCAGATCATCTCAAAGCAGTCTCTGAAAAATATGTGTCCAATGCCCCCGGAGACTGTCTTGCAGTGCATGGTGGACCCACACGATATTGACTGCAAGTTAGCCTTCCTTTGTTAGATGTCGTTGTTGCGTCACTGACGTTGTTGTTGATTGGACATTTTCCGATTAAGTTATCCACAGATATTTATTTAAAACATATCTGCCAGTTACATCTATATACTAGTATGCTGACACTTGTGTGAGTAAAGAAAGTATGGATGTAAGATTGCGATTTTACTGGCTTTCAGTATAGATAGGTAGGTAGGTAGGTAGGTAGGTACGTACGTACGTACGTACGTACGTACACACACACATGCACATACATGCATAGATATACTCACACATGCATACATACATGCATACATACATGCACACATACATACATACATACATACAATACATACATACATACATACATACATACATACATACATACATACATACATACATAAGGGAAATAAGACAAACGCGTTCATATTTGCATATTATTTTCTCTTGCCTACAACGGTTGTTCATGATATCAGTCACTGAAATGTCTGATACAGACTTGACTTTCTCTATACATATTTAGAAGTGAGTGAGAATAGTTTAACGCCGCAATATCCCAACAAATGTCACTGCGGGAACATTAGAAATAGGCCTCAGACACAGTACCCGTACAAGGAATCGCCTCAAACACTGTACCCGTACAAGGAATCGCCTCACACACTGTACCCGTACAAGGAATCACCTCACACACTGTACCCGTACAAGGAATCGCCTCACACACTGTACCCGTACAAGGAATCACCTCACACACTGTACCCGTACAAGGAATCGCCTCAGACACAGTACCCGTACAAGGAATCGCCTCAGACACTGTACCCGTACAAGGAATCGCCTCACACACTGTACCCGTACAAGGAATCGCCTCACACACTGTACCTGTACAAGGAATCGCCTCACACACTGTACCCGTACAAGGAATCGCCTCAGACACTGTACCCGTACAAGGAATCACCTCACAAACTGTACCTGTACAAGGAATCGCCTCACACACTGTACCCGTACAAGGAATCGCCTCACACACTGTACCCGTACAAGGAATCGCCTCAGACACTGTACCCGTACAAGGAATCGCCTCACACACTGTACCTGTACAAGGAATCGCCTCACACACTGTACCCGTACAAGGAATCGCCTCAGACACTGTACCCGTACAAGGAATCGCCTCACAAACTGTACCCGTGTAGATCTTCGGCATGATATCCTAACACTTTACGCATTATGTCATGCCACCTCCCCAACATAGCTAGGAAACAGGGGATGTGTTAAACAACAATTAAACAATTGAACAATTAAACTTAAATGCGAAATGTTATCAGGGGTATTCTTTAAATACTACATTAGCATTGAGTGTAGGCAATGGGTAATTACATCGCATTAAGCAATGCTGGAATAGCGCATCACAACCACCGACAAAAGACACTTACATGTAGTTGTCAGAGCAGAACACGTTCTCCCCCAGTGATGCCAGTAAACACATCATATTTAATATTCTGTCGTCTGAGTTCGTTAACATTATAAAACAAGAACTTTCATAATACAGAAAGCTGAAAACTTAATATATACTGATCACTATCTGTATCAGTAGCTATAAAGGGGGTTCGTGTTGGGGTATTCTCTTGATTACGGCGTTTGCTGGCCTCGCCGGAAAAACCGGGTTCGTTTCCCCACATGGGAACAATACGTGAAGGCCATTTCTGGTATCCACCACCGTGATATTGCTGGACACTTTCTAGCAGCGGCGAGAAACTACAGTCAGTCAATATGTCAGTCAGTGACTATGAAGATATGACGTAAATCAGGACTTTGATGCGTATTTCAGGATCGCTGCATTAGGAATGGGTGATATCAAAGAGAACTCTTAAAGTCAAAATAATTTCGTAAAATACATAACAACCCAGATATCGAGGATAAATGTTACTTCTTTCTTGTTCTTGTATTCCACTAACAGAAAAATGTAGTCCTGTAATTTACTGTATTTATCCATTTTTTACATCGAGTCTAAAATGTTAACACAGAAACATGCCTATGTACAGCTTTCCCATAATTACTTTGTTTCCTAATAGACTTTTTAAAGCAGGTGTTACGGTATGTGCTCAGCATGGGAGGCAACACTTGTGGGGTTAAGACTGAATCTTAATGCGTCAAGAGTTATCCCCCCTTGGTGTGGCCGACGGCTTCCTTTGATAACAAGGCAGAGTTGACAGCAGAAGAGAAAAGAAAGTTGGTCCTTGATGATATTAAAAGGAGTATGAGGTGTGTAGCTACAATTTATAATTTAAACTGAAAAGCCAAGACCAGAGCTCGCGACTCAGAACCTGTACCCGGGGAAATCTAGACTTTAAATCTCTAACCATTTTAGAGTTTTAAAATTAGCATTGCTGAAAGGGCAGGGCAGTCGGGAGAATAATGTGTTTAGGGACTATGAGATAGGCTAAGAGACCATAAAACATCCACAAAACTAAGACTTTTGAACTGGTGTAGGACTTCCGAAAATCGAAATTGTGATAATACATGCATTGTCTTTCCTGATGAAGGTTCTGTCAGACATTTTCCGTACCGTATGAAAATTTGGACAAAAGATACCGTGAAACCTATGTTTATTTTGCACTGGAAATATGACGAAGGAACGATATGCTGACATCTTAAATAGTCCCCTACTTCCAATGTCCCGAACACTGTATAAAGACAATAGGATTTCACAGCGTGATAACGTACGACCCAAAACACACTTCGGGCAACACAAAACAGTGACTGTCTGATGACAGTTTCGTTCAAGTTTTAGACAAAAGCCAGTTACAGCCCAGATCTTAACGCTATTGAGAATGTGTGGGGACTAATGAATGACAGAAAAAAAAAAAACAAATGGCTTAGAAATATTGAGGATATGAAGAAAGAAGTGGTCGAATATCGTACACACTGTCACACAACTCCCTACTTTGATCGGTAGCGTACCTGGTGGCATTCAGGCCTAAATTTCAGAGAGAAGAGGCCTCAAAAATGAAAAGGCACTTAGACTGTAGAAGAATCATATCTCTACATATTTATCTAAATAAAACTCCCATAGTTTATATGTAGCATATATTACATGTTTGTCGGAGCAACTTTCCCAATAATTTCTGGAAATAATATATTAATGCTTCTCGTGAGAGGCGTCTCACGGGATCATCGTATACGTCGTTTTGTAAAGTATATTTACTTCGTTGATGAATCAAAGTCCAAAGCTGTAGTTGCATGAAATGCAAAAATATCTCTTCATCCAGTGATCCACTCGATTTCAAACTTCGCAAGTGTAAATCACCGATTTTATGCATTTGTATGAAAGAATCTTTATGTAACTGTCAACAAAATATCTCTTCATCCAGTGATCCACTGGATTTCAAACTTCGCAAGTGTAAATCACCGATTTTATGCATTTGTATGAAAGAATCTTTTTATGTTACTGTCAACAAAATATCTCTTCATCCAGTGATCCATTCGATTTCAAACTTCGCAAGTGTAAATCACCGATTTTATGCATTTGTATGAAAGAATCTTTTTTATGTAACTGTCAACAAAATATCTCTTCATCCAGTGATCCACTGGATTTCAAACTTCGCAAGTGTAAATCACCGATTTTATGCATTTGTATGAAAGAATCTTTTTATGTTACTGTCAACAAAATATCTCTTCATCCAGTGATCCACTCGATTTCAAACTTCGCAAGTGTAAATCACCGATTTGTATGAAAGAATCTTTTTATGTAACTGTCAACAAAATAAACAGCAGAACCCTCCCTGCTTATAGAGGGAGGGAGCCAATGACCTGTGATCCTTTATTATACCGTGATACTGCTTAATTACATGGTGCTTAAAGCGGCGTAAAACAATACTCACTCACTGGCAACATATAGTAGAAACGCGCTTGCTGTAAATAACACTAAAACTATATACGCGATGTATATCTGCAACAGCTGCATGTCTTGTCAGGAGGACCCTCCCACACAGAGACCAGTAGACTAACAGTTAGTCTCTGACTAAATAAGTTTGATTGCAACAGATATATCCATTTAAACTGAAAAGCCTAGACCAGAGCTCGCGACTCAGAACCTGTACCCGGGGAAATCAAGACTCTAAATCTCTAACCATTTCGAGTTTTAAAATTAGCATTGCAGAAAGGGCAGGGCAGTCGGGAGAATAATGTGGTTTAGGGACTATGAGACAGGCTAAGAGACCAGGAACAGCCTGGCAGCACAGCCAGTGTGATGTTTTCCACAAATCGTTCCAATTGATTCATGTTTCTGTTTCCACGGAAACCGCTTCTTCCCGCAGACGCGATTCATCCGGGGTCTTAGAGTCTCCATTTTCGTGAGACAGTGAGATCGCGAAGGCCGAGGACGAAAGTAACCTTCTCGTTCTTCGAGAGCAGGTCGTCACGACCTTTCGCATTGTGCAATAGGATTCCATTGGAGCGAGAGGCCGAGAGACAACAGACACGTGAGTTTTGATCGAGTTCATGTTTTCAGAGTGAAGGATTTAACAGCGTGGGTGAGGGGATCCTATTTTCGTGGGGCATCACTTTCATCCTTTTGACATGAATTGGAACCCGTCATGTAAACCTGAGCTTCATATATGCAGTACTCAATAGATGAAGATGTACATATGGTATCAAATGAACTTCTAGCTCGTTGTCATCACACCTCTGTAGCTATAACTCGCGTGTCACAATCCTCTCCTTACATCTGACAAAACTTAGCATCTGCTTCTATCCGCCCTGAGACAGCGAGACAGATAACAGCGGGTAAACATTGCCCTCCCTCGCTATAACGCTCACCACGGCTGCATAAAAAACATATGAAGAGGCAGTAGTTGCGTTCGTTCAAGCAAAATATGTCTAGTTGATTAAGAAACGCAATGATAAAGTTAGACAGAAGGAATACACATGTTGAATGCCGTTCCATGTTATAACGGGGACCGATTGTGTCTTTTTGTCCCCTTTAAATTCCACGTCTCCGAAGCATGAAACAAAGCGTCAGTGTTACATAACATTGTCGTAAATTTCATGTCGTGCCACATGATTCCGCTATACTGGTTAGACCCTGTATTTCTCCGATGTCACAGACGCAGGACCTCGATTTAAAACCCGCCTGACGAGGGGCCTCGATTAAATGCGGCTAGGTGTTTATCTACACCTGGCGGTCCGTGCATATATTTCGCTGAGAGACGGGGGGCGATTGTATAAATCGACCATGTAGCGCTTTGGTGACCGCAGCTTCCACACTAGACTTGCACAGGTGATTAAGATAAGAATTAATAGTTTTAGATGATAATTTCGTACAGATGATAAATGACAAACTGGAGGTCCTTAGAGACTGCGCTGATCGCATAACTAGACTTGCCTCTTTCGAAGGATAGAATTACAGTACATCAATGGGCTCAGCGTTCTTTGAAGACTTGGAGCAAGGCTACTTCCATACCTTAAGACGGACATACTACAGTCACAATGCTTTGTACAACGGCCCCCGGGTCAGATTTTCTAGTCGAAAAATACCGGCAGGTCCGCAGCGTCGGTGGTTAAGCGTCCGTTCGTCCGGCGAAGACCCGGGGCCCGGGTTCGATTCCCTTCATTGGTACAGGGTTTGAAGCTTATTTCTGGTTTTCCTTCCCCGTGATATTGCTGGAATGTTGCTAAAAGCGGCGTGAAACTCAACTCACTCGCTCAGGAATACTGACAGACGACAATGGTAACTTGATTCCGATTCCGATCTTAGCAGTGAAGGAGATTGTACAACAGAGAACGTGATAGACTGTTTAGTCTCTGAATATACATAATTTGGATAGTAGTGAGTGAGTTTAGTTTTACGTCGCTTTTAGCAATATTCCAGCAATATCACGGCGGGTGACACCAGAAAATGGGCTTCCGAAAGTTTGTACTCATGTGGGGAATCGAACCCGGGTCTCCGGTGTGACGAGCGAACGCTTTAACCACTGAACGCTACCCCACCGCCCCAATTTGGATAGTAACAAAATTCCCGGGGTAGAATAGGCCTTCAGCAACCCATGCTTGCCATAAAAGGCGACTATGCTTGTCGTAAGAGGCGACTAACGGGATCAGGTGGTCAGGCTCGCTGACTTGGTTGACACATGTCATCGGTTCCCAATTGCTCAGATAGATGCTCATGTTGATCACTGGATTGTCTGGTCCAGACTTGATTATTTACAGACCGGGTGTGGGTCCTAGTCATAAATCTACGAAGCAAACACCTGTATAAGCCGCGACAAATCCGCAATTATGTTTATCAAGTAAATAAAACTTGCTTCCTGAGTAAATGTGATAAGTTCAGATAGAACCTTAGTGTAAGGAGACAGATTGCAATGCATCAACCAATCTATTTATTATACAGCGAACACATTACATTATTATTATTGAAGAATTACTGCTGTGACTAGTCACTGGTTATGTTTTATCGATCAATATAAAGTGCAGCTCAAAGTGGATGGGTAGACCTATTTTTATCATGATAAAATTATTAGTAATTATTATTATTGTTTTCTTATCATAATGTGCAGTGAATGTAAATTACAACCGTTGGTGGAATCTGCAGCTACAGAGTGAGTTATTATCACATTCAATAATAAACATTTACATCATTTCACAGATAAAAGGTGAACATAGGACACAGAAATATTTTTCGAACACTATTTGAAATGGTATGTAATTAATCTGTACATGAGCAATTAAATCAAACCGTTATGGTGTTGGTCATACGGTGTACAATTACAACAGCAGAATAACAGCCAAGCTGTTTCATTTTTGTGCTTAGCAATATTCCAGCTATCTGTGAATAATCGAGTCTGGATCAGACAATCCAGTGCCAACATCAGGAGCATCGATCTGCGTTATTGGGATACGATGGCATGTGTCAACCAAGACTGACTATCCCATCAACTTAGTTGTATCTTACGACAAGCATGTGTCATTGAAGATCAGTTCTAACTCAGATCTCCACGGGTGTTGCACCATGTAACAAGACTCAGAGACACAAATTACTTCTCTCACAAGTTGAGAATCCGTTGCAGGACGTTCTCAAAGCGCCTTCCAAGGGACATAACTCTATAGGGTTCGTTTGAAATAAAGTTCGGTAGGTAGGGGGCGCGAGAGTCGATTTCAAGCAACGTTACATAAATTCATTCGAACTACCTGATTTCGTATCGTAATCTCGATACGTTTTCGGAGTAAATGATACGGTAGTTTCGCAGGGGGCTAAAGGTTAGTATTAAGCTGAGATATGCATTATTGATTTTTAGAGAAGTGTAGCGTGATGTGTGCCTTTAAAGGGGCACTAATGCGGAGCAATTTCCGTGGACTGGTGTAAACTTTTGTTATTGTTTTTCTCCCGCGAGTACCCGGATGATATCCCAGAATTCGTGACTGGTTCGTGACCTCTGCTGCGCAGTCCGTAGGCGCAACTGATAGTTTAATTATAGACAGATCAACTGAGGTGAAGCCATTTTTTACTTCATTACAAATGTATTATGAAAACAAATGAAACACTTTGAAGGTTAATCATCAGCCAGTGGTAGAAATGGTAAAAAACTATTAGGACGGAAAAATAACGAAGCCAATGTACGTCTCTATATTTTGTCTCATAACCCTAATTAGTTTATTGTCATATTTGTATGATTCTGAAAATTAACAAAAGAACACACGATCTGCTTATACTCATAGTAAATATCTAACATAACAGCAACATTTATACATTGTATAGATTGCCAATGTGGATCCTATTTCACACACATACGCGATCTAGTGTGTGTTTTCTGTCATACATTTTCTGCTGAATGCTACAATAAATAAATTAAAACAAAATGCAAATAATGAATGTAAAAAAGACTAATTTTATAGCAACAGTGTCAGGCTACTACCTTATTCAGGGGTGTATCCATCAATATTCACGTAAAAGAAATCGTATTCCATTCATCTGCAGCTGGTAAATCATCCTGCTCTGTGTCGCGTGTCTTACAACTGTCTCATTTGCGAAAAAGTAACACATCGTATCACGTCTTTCGATGGTGAAAACAAGATAAACCTCTCATTGGTCTCCCAAGATAGCACACCTGGCAACTAATTGTATGATGTCCACTATTCTAAGTAATTTAGTTAACCAATAATGAGCAATCAATCAATCAACGCAAGGGTGGTTAATTCTTTGAAGGGAGGATGTTGTTTTTGCACTCACACTTTACGACAGGGTGTAGTCATCTACACACTCTGCCTTTTGACAAATCCGCTAGAAGATAAAAGTAATTAATCAATCAGTGTGTTATCGGTTAATCCTTTGATCGATGTTTGCTTTTGTAACTCAGCTGATAAAACCTCTTGCATCACTTACATGCCCACATTACATAACATACAATACATTTGCCATTACAGACCTTAATTTATAATGTTGAGTATTTACTCCAGACAGGAGAAATGCCAAATGGGAATCTTTGTTGAGTAAAAGTGGTGTTACTACTAATTATACCTGATAAAAAATCATTAATTGACCATCCAGGGAATGATGACAAATAACACGTGTATTTACACCATCAAGCGCGGGTTACAGCAAGGAAGGTGTAATCTCTGTGTCGCATGCAGCCTGAAAACACTTATGTCCGAAACTGTTTTGAGGATACCAACGGAATTTCGTTACATAAGGAATACACACTGGCATTTGCTGTATACTTTGATAAATAGGTGAAATAAGGGTTTTTTTTACGTAAGAAAATTTTCAGATTTCTCTACCAAAGGCAAAGCCATCGTTTTTTGTTTACGAATTCAAATAAATCAACTGTGTGTTTTTATTATCATAAATAAGAAACCATTGTAGCTACCATAGCTACCAAAATTTACGTATGATATTTGCTATCACAGCTCAACCAACACTCAAAACTACCGAAATATAAAGCTTTGCAATCTTCCGTACTGAAACAAAAGGCTTGCTACGTGCCCGTAGACATCATATTTTGATGTAACATGATTAAATATCGAGGTTAAAAACGCAGAAATAGGATAAAATTGGATCAGTAACTATACCATCCAAGCATCCTAAAAGTACTACACTGCTGGGATATTTGGTTACGATCGGACAAGGAATACCATGGATATTTTTAAACAAATGGCTTATAATGGGCATCCGGCCTCCTGACTGTTTAGGTGAAAAAAATCTGCTAATATGGACAGGAGCCCAGTTCCTTTGTCCGTCACGGTCGAAGGAGCGGGCGCTGACCAAATTGCGGTTTGGTTTCGTAATTAGACCGTTGGCGAGAAACATTATTCGCTCCGCATCAGTGCCCCTTTAACATGCCATATTGTACACCGGCGGGCCATGGCGACATATGCATGAACGTGAATCTGAAATGCATAATGAGTTTGTTTTCACTTGGCAACTGAAGCGAAACTCAAGTACGTCTTTGGTTTCCTTGTTGACATCACCTAGATTGAAAGTGAACTCATACTA
This sequence comes from Haliotis asinina, assembly GCF_037392515.1. NCBI lineage: Eukaryota > Metazoa > Mollusca > Gastropoda > Lepetellida > Haliotidae > Haliotis > Haliotis asinina. The sequence continues at coordinate 26,467,096 of NC_090294.1, read as the reverse complement.
GAAGCTGGTAGTGAAAAGCTAAAAGTCAGAGCAATGTGACATGACCCGCAGTATTTTCAAAATGACTGACTTAACTGAACGTGGGCACTAGTTTTTGAAATGCTTGAATGAAGACTGCTCTAGCGTGACTGTGTCCCGAGAGAAGTCCCGAAACATTCCAAGCAAATTCAAATTTACTGCTGAATTTCACTTTAAAGAAAAGTAGTAATTTAAATAAAGTGAAATTAAAATTGCGAGTCGTCATAATTTCTACTTTGCCAATTGAACATTAAATTTTCTTCATCTTGAGGGACGAGTTCTTTAACAAACGACCATAAATTCAAATCGCTATTATTGGTTTGTATTACAAGGGTGAAACAAATGTACGTGCGGTACGTGATGATCGTTAACTCTGACCAATCTTACTTGTTCTCGATGTTTCGTTTACTGTGGTCAGGCAAAGAGACCCATGAAGATCCGGGATAGAATAGGTCTTCAGCCACCCATGCTTGCCACAAATGGCGACAGTGCTTGTCGTAAGAGGCGACAAATGGGATCGGGTGGTCAGGCTCGCTGACTTGGTTGATACACGTCATCGGTTCCCATTTGCGCAGATCGATGTTCATGCTGTTGATCACTGGATTGTATGGCCCAAACTCGATTATGTACAGACCGCCGCCATACAGTGGGAAGATTGCTGAGTGAAATACTGTTTCACTCATTCATTCAGGTTTGCAATCGGTACATCGTGTGAAACCCTTTTCTGGAGTCTCCTGTTTTGATATTGCTTGAAATTTTTGCTAAAGCGGCGTAAAACCATACTCGCACGCTCTTTCACCTCTCTCATAGAAATGCAGTCTCAAAACATCATTGCACAATTTTTCAATTTCTTTGACTTTAAATACTCAGTCTATTAATGGAATATAATGGAGAGAATATAACCGTTAACTTCTGCAACAGGCTTCATCCAAAACTACGGCAACGGCTGTGTAGACAAACCATCAGCTTGTCACATCTATGTACCAAAGGTCAAGGTCAAACATATAGGTCCAGTTCAAACGTCCAGATTCCTATTGTGCTTCCTGCGTTTGTTTGCCAAGCGAATGACTCGAACACAATGTGCGCTTTGTATCGTTCCACCCCGTCCTGGTCTGTCTAGACTAACGCTTAGCCTCTGAACATGTACTCACTGCCAAAAGAAACGCGAATAGTGCAAAACCGTGATACTGACCGTGGAAAGTGAAATCATTGCGGTTTCTTTCTATTGTCGTTTCTTTCACAAAGTCAATGATAACTCGATATAAAGCTCTTAGTGTGTTGATTCTGCATATGACATAAAAATTCAATAAATCAATATTGAAACCACACAACGCATTACTTAATGATTTGTCCTTTATAGGGATACAAACGTTAACGTCAGTGATGAGTGTGACCTCCATCGGCATCAGCAACAGCTGCACATCTCCTCCCCGTGCTGTTGAAGAGACGTCAAATAAACCTCCTGGGAATGTTTTCTGAGCGTCAACAACACTCATTTGCAGTGTTGCAAGTTGACTGGTCGTACTCAGTATTGGTGAATTTGTCTTTCCATCACATCACAGAGGTGTTCGATGGAATTCAAATTTGGGCTTAAAAGCTGGCCAACCCATGTTCTGGATGTTGTTGTTCTAGAGGAATGTCTGTGTCAGTCTTTCTGTGTGCGCTGCAGCGTTATCTTGCTAAAAAAAACAAGATGACCTCTTTGAGCAGAAAAAATGACGACTTACTGGTCTCAACACTCTAGTAACACTCTAGTAACACTCTAGTAACACTCTCAGTAACACTCTAGTAACACTCTCAGTAACACTCTAGTAACACTCTCAGTAACACTCTAGTAACACTCTAGTAACACTCTCAGTAACACTCTAGTAACACTCTCAGTAACACTCTCAGTAACACTCTAGTAACACTCTAGTAACACTCTCAGTAACACTCTAGTAACACTCTCAGTAACACTCTAGTAACACTCTCAGTAACACCTCTACCACGACCTAGTCCATTGTTCTGAAAGATTACATGTTGAACATGACGTCCTCAGCTTTTGGCACCCCAAAACATAAGGGAAGGCCCTCACCCAACGATCTCTCTCCAACCGTGAGAACCGTGCACCTTGACGACGTCATATTCTCACTTTGCCGTCAGTGGTATCGATTCAAAAGCGACTCTCAACTAAGATGGCGATGTTTGCCACTGACCATTGCGTCAGTTGCGATGGACTGCTGCCCAGTTCAGTCGAGCACGTCTATATCGTGAACCAATGTAAGGTAGAGATAATACTGTGACGTACAGTATTGTCACTGATGGTTCTGTTGTGTCTTCCTATGGTGTTACGGACTGTTTTAGTAGGAGGTATGAAGCGGTTTCGGAAATGAGAGATCACAAATTAATGTAGCGGTGTTGCCGGTATGACGTTACACGTGGACGTCCTCCACGAGGGTGGTCAGCTACTGTGTTTGTCTGCTGATAACGATCAAGTAATCTGAAGATGTTGGGCCGATGTGTTCCATATTGACTGACTGATGTGTTCCATATGCTCTAAGCGGTTCTATTGCTTTTTGACGTTCGTTGGCTCTTAAACGTGGCTTGCTCACTGTTGCATGAAAATGAGAATGCCGAGGTTTAGCAGTGTAAGTTCCTTAAGTGGCATCGTAATATCCAGAAAATGCAGTTGTAACTTCACAACCTGTCTTTGCACGGGCAAAATGAAAAACATTGAGTTAATATTTTAGTGATGTGTGACCTCATGTATGCTGCTTGTTTTGGGGGGTGGGGGGGTTGTTTTTTTTGTTGTTTTTTTAAAAAAAAAACAAAAAAGCAAACACTTTTCTTCTTTTACCGCGAAGTCAACTACATATCAGAAACCTATTCAACACTGTGGATGTACGTCACAGTACATATTCATGAATTTTGCTTTTCTTTTGGCGATGAGTATATATAATTTGATAGTGTCAAATTATCCCATACAAATTAAACAGAAGCGGCAAGTGCGATGGGAGTCTTGGCTGTAGCATTGCATGAAGGGAATATAATGCGGTTTATTGAGACAGACTTAAACAATAGTTATTTACACTCAGCAATATTATAGCCATATTGCGGCGGTCTGTGAATTATCGAGTCTGAACCACACAATCCAGTTGTGGCAGTTGGATAGCCTAGTGGTTAAAGTGTTCGTTCGTCACGCCGTAGGCCTTGTTCGATTCCCTGCGTGGGTACAATGTGTGACCCCTATTCTGGTCTTCCCCGTCGTGATATTGCTGGAATGTTGCTAAGAGCGGCGTAAAACCCAACTAACTCACTCACAATCAAATGAACGGCATTATGAGCTTCCATCTAAGCAAATGGGATACGATGAGGTGTCGACCAAGTCTGCGGGAAATTAGATGATGGTGAGCTTCTGTACCGATGGTCTTCAGCAAAAGCGTTACTTTCAAAACGGTTAATTGTCGTTTCAGTTTTTAAAAGGGCGCAAACAGATTAGATCAATTCCTATAAGATTGAGCACACAAGCACGAACGCTATGTCGAATGACAATGTACGTACATGTATAGTACACAACACGTTGAAGCCAAGCTGATTAGAACACACTCGTATCTCATGAAGCTGACCTAGTTTCATTTTGATAACGAGTCGAGGAAACATTTGTCACTTTGTGTCGTCACTTGAAGCATGCGGTCATGAGGAGACACTCATAATACACTGGATATTAGAAATGTTATGAAATAAGTTCGGCTAAACCGAACACTGACACAAACGGATTATCCGATGACGCGCAAGTAAGTTGGTTTTTTTTGTTTGTTTGTTTGTTTCATAGAGCGATACTCCTGTCCTTTAGAAAAGTAGAGGAGTATTATATTCAAGATACGCGAAGCTGTAGGTACATGTTTGTATGTATGAACAATGTGGGATCAATTTTATGCAAATCAGATCCTGACATTGTAATAGTTGGACGTTACATGGAGTGACCTTTGTGCATACCGGGTGGACTTTAGGAGTTGATATGGGGTGGCTTTGTTTCAGTCTGGTATTTTTGAACTAGGTTTGCTCACTGGCAGCCAGCAGATAATAGGTCATTCTGACTTACCCACCACCCTAAATTTAAAGAGATTAAAGAGGTGTAGTGCAGTCGGGTTAGTGATTACAGTGCTCACCATGAAATTTCGTCCTGGTGCGTGACACTAATTAGTCTCATCCAGGTGAACGGTGTTTACTGTTCATGAATTGAGGGGTTGATTTCTATTCGCCTACATATCTATTCGTCTGCATTCGTGAAACAACACTTCATGGTCTGTTGACCACAGATTATGCAATGATAGAGGGGCGTCACCCCTATGTTCTGAAACTGGACTGTTTGAAAGAAGCAAAAGAGGTATACCGAGGTATAAAATGACTTTGTTTACGGTTTAAACATGTTTATTCGTGAAAACGAGTGGATTGGCAGACAAGCTAGAAGCTTATGTTAATGCCTTTCCAATGCAATTTACAAAAGTAAACAAACCAAAGTTCTAATACAAGATAGTCACATGACAAACCACACGGTTAATGCGCATGATGCCAGTTGATGGTTAATGTTTCAAAAGCAACCGATATATTTCTTAAAGCTAATAATTCTCAACCATATTTAATATCAAATCTACAAGAAGCAGTGACGAAGAGGTAGACAGAGTTTAAGATGGCTAGATTATCAAGATCATATAATTCATTATAAGATTGTCTTTAAGCTGTTTCCATATTTGTAATATTCTGCATCATTTTTAGTACAGTGTAGTTAGGACAGACAAGTAGATCGTGTTGGGTATCTTCACTATGAGCGCCACAAGAACAGGAAGGATCGTTTGAAAGATGTCTTTCAAGTTAATGATAGTTCAAATCACTACAGCCTTTTAACGTCATTTGGTAAAGCATTCCAAAGAACTACCGTACTTGGTGAAAATGATCTTGAATAAAGAATTGTTTTTACACGAATGGTTTGTATGGTTATATGAAGTTATAAGTTCTTAAGTTATATGAATTACTGTCGCGACGCTGCCGGGGACAAGAGTACATAAGTAGTCTGGTGCATTGTCGTTGATCATTTTATGGAAGATGGTTAATTTTTGTATACGTCTTCTCTCAGTAAGAGGAATGAACTTAGTTTCTCCATATAGTTTGTTATGGCTTGTTCCTCTTGTCGCCCCAGAAACTGTCCTTAATGCATTTAGCTGTAATTTTTCTAAAGCGGTATCCTGAGCAGAGGTGCAGTTGTCCCAAACGCGACTGCAATAATCAAATAACGACAGGATAAAAGACTGATACATAATCTGAAGTGATCTACGTGATAAACGATATTTCAAACTTCTCAAGCAGTTTATCATAGGAGTAACTCTATCTACAATACTATTAATTTGAGCAGCCCAATTAGCGTCCTTTTGAAATATAAGACCTAAGTATTTATGTTCATCAACTTCAATCCCTTGCATAAATAATGGTTCTTTGGGGCTGGCAATCCGTTTTCTGCTAAATTGAATTGTTTTCGTTTTTTCGGGCTTGTCATTTATTAGCCAAATTGATATTCTTTGTCAGTCGTCATTTAGACTCTTTGCTGTTAAAACAGGATCTTCTATCATTACATACAAGGATGTGTCATCAGCAAAAAGACGTATGTTGCAATTAATATTATCCACAAGGTCATTAATATATGTTAAGAATAATACAGGCGCTAAAACTGAACCCTGCGGAACGCCTGCCAACACAGGAATATTTAGAGTTATATCCGTTTATATGTAGCTTCTGGACTCTGTCACTTAGATAACTATTTACCACTAATTCCAAATGTCTGTAATTTATTTAAAAGTCCCCTATGCCATACTTTGTCAAATGCTTTACTTGTATCACAGAGCACTGCTCTTACTTCTTTACCTTATCCAAAGCGCTTTATGCAAATCCATTAACAGATAAGCTGTAGAATCACCAGGAATAAATCCGGATGGCATTGTACTTATGATGTTATTATCTCTAAAATAATTAAATACGTATTTATGAACACGCTTTTCGAAAACTTTAGATACGCAACTGGAAAGGACGACAGGTCTATAGTTGCCACATTCATTTACTGAACCCTTCTTTTGTAAATGAATTGCTGATACCTTTTTCCATATCTTAGGAAAAACTGCTGCGTGAAGCGGTTTGTTAAAATGATAATTTAATAGCACGTAGTTTGAGAAAGGTATTTCCAATTCCATCTGGGCCAGTAGCTTTTCTAGTGTTTAGAGAAAGCAATATGTCTTGGACATCGCGCTGTGATAACTCAATACAATCTAATCTACTTTGTGTTATCATAAGTGGGGGAGGAGGTGGGCGATCCGGATCTGGATATTTAATGGCATAAGGAGAAGGAATATTAGGAAGACGATTTCCCCAGAATGATTGGGTTATGTACATTTAATGCCCAATAGATGTTCACAGAGGATAGATTTGAAATGTTTCCTACACAGGATTACTCAGAATATTTTAGCTAATTTACATTAGAATGGAATCAGAGAATCATCATTATGCATATTTTGTAAACGGGCATGAGAGTCTGTATGGCATCTACTGTTTAAGAGCAAGTTTTTGTAAAGGGAGTGTGGACCGAACTGTCCTCATGGCTCTGGATGTTGGCGGAAGGCCAAATTGAATTAACATTAGAAAATATATTATTTGGTTTTAAGATGAAAAATAACATTATCTAACTGATTATAAAAAAGAATACTTACACTATGAGCAGAAAAGGAGTTATACCTAAAACCTTCCACCAGATCAATAGTGAGATAAAGCAAAATTACAAATCATGTAAATGTGTTGCTTTTGCACACAGTGACCAAGCGAACATGTATCTCTTGGACGTAAATCAGTCCCTCCTGGATTCCGCGGCAAATTTAAGCAAATTCTTCACCCCAATTTTCAATATTCTGCAAAACATTCTGCGACCAAAACAGTTAGAAAAAACAACAAAAACATTATACAGACCTTCATGTTTTAATTCTCAAACGCAGATATAAAGTTATGTTGACAGTACACATCACATCACATCATGAGTGACAAAGCACCCACACCTTTTTCTCTGTTTGAGAATTAAACAATCGTTGAAACTGTAACCTTGAATTGTAACAACTTCCGGTTCCATACAGACAATATTATACCTAAAAGAAATCTGAAATATTTTCAATTTTCAAGATGATCGATTTTGAGAATGTAATTGCAGTGTCAAATTCATCTAATATTATTTGACAGTCTAAGTAAACTTAGTCTCAGTGTTTTTCGTTTCACTCTACCACAGAGTCTAACAAAACCTAGTAGAAGGTCGCGTCAAGTAACGTTTGAGCAACCAATGACAGTCCAGTCAAATGCGAGATGCTTAAATAGATTTAACCAATTACACAACGGCTACTATTTAGGGATCGGAGGGACTTTTAAAATATTCAGGTCACCGACACAGGTCTCTCCACAAACACAAATCAGCATATAACACAGTTATTTGACCAGCAGTATATACGCTTTGCGGTTTCTGTTGGCATGGTTACCATTAGCTTATATTTCCGCAAGATAACATCCTTGAATATTGTCAAAAACACTATTTTCAGCGACTGTTAACTCACCATTGTCATGGCTGTACGTACACCGTGTGCATCACCCGGAAGCGATCGTACGCTAAATAGCATTCGGAATCGTTCGGGTACGAACCTTTTCGAGATAAAAAGTTCAAAAGGGATGTGCGAATGTGCACTTTCGCTGTTTGGTAAGCTGTGTTCTGATTGGTCAATCTCAAAGGTTACCTGCCGCGACCTCCCATAAGGTTTTGTTAGACTCGGTGGTGGAGTGTAACGAAAAGTACTGAGGATGAGTTTACTTAGACTGTATTATTTGAAAAATGCCTAAAACTTGCTTTATTGATAAAGTATCTTTAGTCATGATTATTTTGAAAATGTTGTCACAATAAATATGTCAGTCCTTTTATGTAACCAACCCTACTTTTGACACTAGCTCTACTTTTCGTTTCGGCTGACAGTCAGTTTTCACTCACTTTTTAAAATGAGCAAATTCCACGGCAGAAAAGTGGCAAATTCTGCACGGATTCTGCACGCAAAAGCGTTTTCCGCGGACCAGACGTTTTTCTCCATGGCAAGGTAAATTCCGCGATTTTTTCTGCAACCGCGTAATCGCGGAATCCAGGAGGGACTGGTAAATGTTCCTTATACTCTACATCTAAATAAATAATGGAATTCGTACTCGATCTATGTTCCTACTCCACTAAATATTCTTACAACGACAATCAATCAAGATAACTACTGTAGAACCCTGGTCCAGCGGTTTCACTATAAGAGTAGGGGTGCATTTTGTCATCCTAATTACTCAGCTTTGATTTTGTTGGCGCTTGGAAACGTAGGCGATCAGAGACCGATTCGAGGTTGTTTAATGAATTTAGTGAACACTCTTTATCGTCACCGTCATTATATAATGATATATGTGGTGGATTATGAATCCAGTCACAATGGCTGACCAACAAGTGAATGTCAAGTTTATTCCCAAAGGTAGGGACAGTCTTTACACGATTTTCCAGAAATATAGGTTCACAACTAAGAAAAGAAGAGGTACACCCATCCATTGGAACTGGGTCCAGAAAACCTGTCATGCCACGGTTAACATCAAAGACAACTTTATGACGTCCTTCAGAGACCAGCATGTAAATTTGAATGACAGTAATGATGTATTATCTGCGAGAACGTCCCATTTTGACTGACGTGTTATCGTCTGAGAGAATATGTCTACTTTGAATGGTAGCAGAGAATATGTTACCCATGTACATATTTGTCGAAACATGTTACAGTGGAAGCTGTCAAAACCGGCATCTGTCCAATCCGGCAAGTGGTCAACACTGGCATGAAATCTCAGTCCCGTCATTGGCTTGTACATTTATCATCAGCTCTACAATCCGGCACATTGTCAGAACCGGTTTATTTCTTCAGCCTCAATGAATGCCGGTTTAGACAGCTGCCATTGTAGTACATCATTGAACAAGCGAATGAACTGATAACTGTTTTGTATTTGTCTCACCTTACATTACTTTGTGGGGGAACCTTATTTCGCGGGGAGCAAAATTTAAGAGACACCTATTATTCCACATGAGTGATTTGCCCATTAGAACAATAGGTAATGGGTAAACGATAAGACTCCCAGATAACGATAACGGGTCATTTGCGTGCAGAAATCTGTACTTCCAGTACACGAACGTCGGGTTAGAATCGGTGTTGCGTAATCGGTGTGTCTCATAGACTTGTTACTTGGAACGACATCCGCGAAGGTCCGAGTAAGATCCGTGGTATCATCTAAATGTATCAAAAATGGTCAGACTGCCATTACACACGAGTTGTTTGGCGATTGAAAATAAGGAAGAGAACGTATTTGTGGTTCGATAGGCTTCATTCATCGCTCGGGTATCTGAATAAACGGTTCAAGACAGGCGTCAGAACACAGACCTCATGGATTCACCATGCCTTACCGATCAAGGGAGATAACTAATATTCCCTATACCGCAATTTTGCTTCTCAGCAGCTTATTGTCACATACTATAAGTAAAAATCAAACACCAAATTTAAAAGTTAGTGTAGTTTATTAACTAAATCTATCTTATTTACAATAGTTCATTCAGGCTTGCCTTCACAACTTCATTCTCACATCAGCAAACACCCTCCTGCTCCATCCCTGAGTTAGAAGGCTACAATATATTACTGAAAAATAGGAAAATAGTTATTCCACGATCTGGAGGCATAGGTGTAGCAGTGAAAGACTACCTAGTTCCAGAGACCATAATCTATTGTATGGTCTCTGCTAGTTCCATATGTTACTCTGTTAGACCTTGATAATGAAGTTGTGCTATGGGTAACGTTAGCTGGTTGTTTATTCAATCTAGCACATCATGTATATTTAGGTGTTGCATATATACCACCAGAATGCTCTAGATTCTCAAATGTTGACATGTTTGAGTCCATTGAACATAGTCTTACATTATTATCAACTCATACAGACAACACCATCCTGACTGGTGACTTCTGTGATTGACTATTGTACCTTTGATAGTCATATATCTGAAGATCTTGATCTTGATGATATGCAGTCAGAAGTGGACTCAAGGTCTTTCCGTGACGATCTGGGTATTCCACTACAAAGAACATCTCAGGACATTGGTCAATCAAATAATTATGGTTTTAGATTGGTTGAGCTATGTAAATGCTTTGGTTTATTCATCTGTAGTGGTAGACTCGGTAAGGATAAACACCAAGGTAAAACAACATATAAAGACGTCAGTAGAGTAGATTATGTCATTTCTTCACCAAACGCATTGCCCTTATTTAGTATATGATTTTCATATTGAAGAAGTTTGTCCAGTGTTATCTGATGTACATAAACCAATCCATTTCAGCCTATATACATCAGATGGTCATAATACAAACCTGTGTCATGATTATATCACTGCTCATAACAACACAAATATTTCTGACAATAAACCACGTAAATTTATTCCAGATAAAGTTGATGCATTCCTCGAAAACATCCGAAACACACGGTACATGAAGACAAGGTCACTTAGGGAAGGTCAAGGTAACCCAGTCGAGGTTGTGAATGAAATAGCTCGTGAGGTCACGCACGTGCTTCTTGATTCTGCGCGGAAAACGTTTGGGGTGTTCCTTATAAGGATAACACCACTACTCATAGTAAAATAAACACTCACTCAAAGCCATGGTTTGGACCAGAGAGTAAGAAAGAAACGCAAGTGATTTTTAATGCAAAACATACGTATCACAGGACCAAAACAGATGTGAATGAAACCCTTTTTCGCTAAGCATGTAAAGATTACAAGAAAACAATGAATAAGTTTATTAAGAAAGTTACGAGAAACACATCATTTGTCCTCAAAACGATATTGGAGACTGTTGAAGGGTGAACTGAAAGAAGATACATGTCCTATTACATTAGTTGAAGTTTATGATCATTTCAAAGAGGTACCTGAAATCATTTATGATGACATTATAGATCCAGATGAAACAATAGACGCCCCAGACTATAATGCTGATGAACGCAATGCTGAATTAACTTCCTGGGAAATAGTTTCTGCCCCCAAAAAGAATCAGAAGTCGCCTGGCCTAGAGCAGATATTAAATGAGCACTTATGGTCATCTGCATCAAAACTGCTACCTTTTAATGTGGAATATTTTAGTGTTGTACTTCAGACTGGAACCTCACCGGACACATGGCTTACTGGCACAGTTAAACCTATCTATAAGAAAACAGGAAATCGTATGGAACCTAGTTCATATAGGTCGATCTCTATCTTGAGCTGCTTTGGTAAACATTTTACAAGTGTCGTTAATGAGAGACTAAGTAATTTTGGATCATAATGACATAATATCACGTCCAGTCCGGTTTCAGAAAAAAAGTTTCTCTACAACAGACAATGTATTTGTTATTCATAATCTGATAAATCGTATGAAAAAATGCAAAAAGAAACACTTTTGTGATGTTGTCGATTTTCCTAAAGCATTTGATGTGGAGAATTGGGCTGTGGACCAAATTAAGACAAACCCGTTATTAAGGATAAAATTCTGACTTTAATTCAAAATGTGTAAGGACATTAACTCATGCCTTAGATTCTCAACGATCGGATTTCTTTGTTTGCCGATCCGGAGTTAGACATGGAGAAAGCATGTCCCCTCTCTTATTCTCTGTCTTTCTAAATGACCTAGAATCCCCCCTAACGAAACAGTCTTGTGTTCGTGTTCAACTAGAAACAAATGATGATCATTTCATTTTACATTTCAAACTGCTAGTCCTACTTCATACTGACGATACAGTCCTCCTAGCCGAGACACATGACTAACAAAAGACACTAAATAAATTTGCAAAATATTGCGTCAAATGGAAACTTCAGGTTAACATAAATAAGACTAAGGTTGTCGTGTTTGGTTCCGGGTTCCGTGCTTGTCGTAAGAGGCGACTAGCGGCATCGGGTGGTCAGGCTCGCTGACTTGGTTGACACATGGCATCGGTTCCAAATTGCGCAGATCGATTCTCATGTTGTTGATCACTGGATTTTCTGGTCCAGACTCGATTATTTACAGACCTCCGCCATATAGCTGGAATATTGCTGAGTGCGGCGTAATACTAAACTCACTCACGCTTAGGGACATTCCCAAATGCTTTCATTATAAATCACAATCTTATCATAGTCCTGACCTCAACAATAATATTACACATATTTTCGTCTAAGTTAAGGTTACAATTTTAAGGTGAGTACTAAATCTCAATACAAATACAAACAATTAATTGACCTATTCTCATTAAAAGACAACATCTGAATATATAGGGAAAACAGCCAACCTGACGCACATACACTTTCCAGCTGGTTGCCAACTCACAATCTTCAAATGAAACCTTATATCCCCTCCAAGCTACTTGACTGACCTAAGTCTACTACCTAGCCACGTAACAGCAGCCTGTCATACTGCACAGCTCAGACAGAAACAATAGCTCACCGATTAGATCACCGCCCTTGCTCACAAGTCCTCGCTCCAAACCTGTCGCACTTCAAATTTAACGCTCAACATATATTATAATAATTGTGATATTGACACTTATCATCGCACCCATCAGGCTGTATATAGTCGATACAGTTTGGACATAACGTTGACTGACATACGCAGCTGGCGTATGGTGACATGTGGGAGCATTTCTAGACGTCATACTATATACCCTTATATTGATGAATGCATGTCCGCATAGTATAGAAAGCGATGATAGCTGCGCATGCTCAAGGGCAACTATAAGCAGAGTGCATAGAATATTTCGGATGGATCTAAGTGCTTACAGCCAGTTATGGGGTAGGTAAGTGTCACCAGCAGATATTTGCTGATGAATGTACTAAATGCAGGGCCCTCGGGCGGAAAATAAGGTACAAATAATTACATAATTGTTGAAATGGTAACGAATCGCGATGACGAAAATGTCTGTAGAATTCAGATGTGATAACCATAGATACACGAGACGTTATGGCAGTGATCAGGATGATAAGTCAATGTGTGGAATCGAACCTGGTTCTGCAGAGTGACGAGGACAATCATTAGGCTACACCACCGACCTCCAGACGTCATGAAAAATTGCCGGGGTTTTACTGTACCTTCACCCGAGAAGATCCCGGCAAGCTCTTCAGGAAGCCATGCTTGTCTTAAGACTTGACTGACACGTGTCGTCGTATCCCAACTGCGTAGATAGTTATGCTCACGATGTTGATCACTGGATTGTCTGATCCAGACTCAATTATTTACAGACCACCGCCACTCACTGGTCGCATATTTCTATCCATGTAACTCCAATATTCCTCACAGTCTCTTGTTACCCAAACCGTCTAAGACAATACATTTGGGGATTATTCAAGAACTACAGAGCTATAGTTTGGCATGAAATGCACGTGGACCCGTTTTTTAGCAAGTAACTATTCATCCAGTGATCCAATCGATCCCAAACTTTGGAAGTGGATGTTTTGCCAGACAACCTAATCACATTGTAAAATACCGCTTTTATGCATTTGTATGAAAGAATCTGTCCATGTAACTGTCAACAAACTAAATAGCAGAACGTTGGCAGCTTGCAGAGGGAGGGAGCCAATGACCTGTAACCAGTTGTTTGTAGAGTAGGAGGTTTAACCATTATTACTTTGCATAACAGCTGTACCATGTGCCAAACTTTGTAGCTATTCCGTTATCCCTCATGTTATCCCTTAGGTGGGTGGAATTTATATCAAACTTCAACCTACAGGTACGTCTCGTTTCATTTCTAAATTAGCTCATATGGCGACGTGCATGCGTGTATATGTGTGGCTGCTTGTACCTGCCCAGACTTAAGATGGTTTTTTTTGTGCAAGGTGACAGAGATACCATGCCACAGTTAAGCATGAATACACCACTCAGACACATTATGCTGACTCAAAGCAGACCATTGCTTGTTGTACCCATTAATGCGGAGCACCAGGCAGGGAACAAGAACGCGGTCTGGGATCGAACCTGAGACATTCCACTGTCAGCGCGGACGCTCTAACCACTACACTACGGAGGTGGATATAAGGACACTGTAGGTGTGATGCATTTGTGTCACGACGTGTTCGTTTCATTGTGAAACAAAATATATCGCAAGGAGTGAGTGACTTTAGTTTTACGCCGGTTACATCACTATTCCAGCAATGTCACGGCGGGGGACACCATAATTTGGCTTTACACATTGTACAGCGGAAGCTGTCAAAACCGGCATCTGTCTAATCCGACACGTTGTCATCACCGGCACACAATCTCAGTCCCATCCACGACTTTATCTTTACATTTATCATCAGCTCTACAATCCGGATTATTTCTTCAGTCTCAATGAGTGCCGATTTAGACAGCTTCCACTGTAATTAGTGAGTGAGTTTAGTTTTACGCCCGTTTTAGCAATAATTATGTTCTAGAAATGAGTTTCACTCATTGTACCCGTGCAGGGAAACGAATCCGGGTTTTCAGCGTGATGAGCGAACACATTAACCACGAGACTACCCATCGCTCTCTATCATTAACTGGTGTCGTAGATGTTAACGGCTGAAACACACTGTTTTGTTCTGACGAGCAATGGAGTTATTCAGGGCGCAGAAAGACGAAGTGTAACATTTTAATTTGTGTCTAAAATGTGAGATGGGTGTTTACTTATAGTTCTTATTTGTTTGTTTTTCCAGACGGCGTGGCGGTATGCTATGGTGCTCCAGTTGCATAAAATGTGGAGACGTTGTCCCTAAACAGATTGTTCTTCTGTATGCTCTTACGTTTCTCGTTTTTCTCCCTCTAATATGCATCAACCTTCGCCATTCTTTGTACCACCTGCGTTTACACGACGCAGAAGAGGAAGAAACACGCCTGGTGACTGAGAACGACCTACGATTGGTCGAAAATGAAGAAATCATCAAAAAATACAACGAGTCTGTGATTCAAAACAGCCAATCAGGGCCCACGTTACATTCTGAAGATGTAGACGTTGGAATTACTGTGATAACGGTTTCGCGAAATCGGCACCGTAAAGGCGGCTACAAGCCAAAGTATCTGACTCAAGTTGTCGGCCGGTTACTCGGTCTGTTAAACAACACAGCGAATCATTCCAAACGGAAATACGGGTTGTTCGTGTGTAACGTCGACGACCATCCGGAGACGTATGATGAACTGAAACCTTTGAAAGTAATCCTACCAACTTTTCAAATGTATCAAAAGTCGCGGGATCCAAAAATTGACATTTTCGAAAAAGAAAAACGGGACTACATATTCTGTTTGGAGGAGACTCTGAAACGAAACGCCTTGTATGCATTTTTGGTGGAAGATGACGGATATCCTCACAAAGACCTAATCCCAGTTTTAGAACGAACTATTGACAGTCACGTTGAACAAAAAGCCTTGGCAGAGTTTTCACCAAAAGTATTACCGCGAAATGTGACGTACGTGAAATTCTACCACCCGGAACGGTTGCTAGGATACATAAGCACTGAACTGGAACGACTTCCTGAGTTGTTTTCCGTTAGTTTCGTATTCGGAACTCTGATGGTTATTTTATACGCGCACTTTATTCAACAGTGGACTAGGAACAATTTGAAGGTGCTATGGTTGATTTGT
Organism: Haliotis asinina; assembly: GCF_037392515.1. Classification (NCBI taxonomy): domain Eukaryota; kingdom Metazoa; phylum Mollusca; class Gastropoda; order Lepetellida; family Haliotidae; genus Haliotis; species Haliotis asinina. The sequence continues at coordinate 26,451,389 of NC_090294.1, read as the reverse complement.
GTTCTCTATTGTGGCCTTGTGGCATTGTTCGTTGGGCGCGTTAACTTGATGGAGATGCGAAGGATGTCTGTGCAGACGTACCAGGTCACCTCGGCGCCATCTTGTTGCACGCCGGCCATGTTGTACCCCAGACAAGGCGGTCTTGAAATTGTGAAACGGCTCAGTGCGGTTACGTGTAAAAGAAGGTACGGAAAAGACATGGCTCTGGAGGATATTCGCAGAAGACATGGATACACGGCCCTGATGGTTCAGCCAAACTTATTTAAGCATATTGGTCTCTATTCTTCTCTACGGAAAGGGGTGATAGATCCTTTTATTGTCTAACATATGGTCATGCGTGTTTCAACTTCTACTTGCACAATGTCGATGTCATTTTATAAGCTGCAGAGTAGTAATGATGTACATCGTGATAAAACATAATGGGTTGATAAAAAATAATAGCGACAGTTACCACTAATGCCATAAGTACAATATTTCCAAAAACATTATTACGGGTAGACAGAAACGTACGAAAATTTACTTGCTCATTCGTCTCTTGAAACGTCACTTTGAGTGAGATGTTGTTAAACGCAGCGTAAACCTAAACTCACTCACGAGTAGTGTGAGGTTTTAAATGACAAATGAACTTAGAGCTGTTATAATTTCGTTATATACCTGTCATTTTCCAACACAATACGTTTATCTCCATTCTACTATATCCGCGTTATTGCGATTGTTTTTTAAAAAAGTCACATGGTGTTGGACAATCAAAGGTGTATAATGTGATTGTATGCTTCTGAATGGCTTTGATTAGCCAATCACAATCCGGTATTTATTGAAATCATGGTAGAGTGTAAGCTGCAACCAGAGTTTTCAAGTGTTTCAAGACAGCGCTACATGCCTGTGAGTATTGCCACGTGTGTAGGTCTGTGTGTACACTCACTGGTCCCATTCGCAAAAGCAGCCTGACTAATGAAGATGGGGGGCGGTGAGGTAGCCTAGGGGTTAAAGCGTTCGCTCGTCACGCCGAAGACCCGGGTACGATTCCCCACATGGGTACAACGTGTGAAGCCCATTTTCTGGTGTCCCCCGGTGATATTGCTGGAATAGTGCTAAAAAGCGGCGTAAAACGAAACTCAGTCACTCACTCACTAAATAAGACGGATATTAAACAGAAGACATTCGGGAGATTAATATTGTGATGTGGCGGGGTAGCGTAGTGGTTAAAGCGTTTACTAGTTAGGCCGAAGACAGGGTTCTATTCCCTACATGAATATAATGTATGAAGCCCTGTCGTTATTTCCCATGCCATGGTATTGCTGAAATATTGTTGAACACGGCGTAAAACTAAACTCTCTCATTCAAAAACAAAAAGTTCCATAATATCCAGATTTGATTCCCTAAACAACCGAGGATGATGTAAATACTAGTTGTTTTAAGAGTCTTTCTTGCAGTTCAGTAATAGCGAGTGGGCATAGTAAAACACCGCGTTTCTCAATATCCCAACGGGGGACACCGGGAACGGGTTTCACACGTTGTACCTATGTGGGGAATCGAACCCTGGTCTTTGGTGTGACGAGCGAACGCTTTGATGCAGTACAGTATTAACTTCTCTGCACAATTAATTTCATGAATGATTTCCATTGAAACATCTTAAACCAGTATAATGTCCATAGATCTCAGTTTTAGGACCAGTGGCATTTGAACACCCTGTTTTACGCGGATGTGTCGAACTAATACGTACGCTCAATTATCAACCGTCAGGGTGATAAATGCAGTGGTTTGTTATTTATTTTTACCAATGTGTTTCAGTGTGAAAGTGAATGGCGGGTATCTACGGGATAGACAAGTTAAACTAGTTTGCGTGGTGTTGTTATCATGACATCACATGCCTTGTCGTTCAAATCTAACCACTGTGAAACATATCAGCGTGGAAACCATCTTTAGTAATGTCAGGGGGGTTCATGGCGGTAGCCACTGAAGACTTCTTATCCATAAAGGCCGTTTTATCACGATGACTCCATGGGGACCACAGGATCCGCTTAATGTTGTTATTTTAATGCTTAATGATGAACGTTACGGGCTGTTGTGAAGATTATCATATTTGTCCATAAGAATGACAACTAGTGGAAGACTCAACACCTGCCCGATATATGACGCTCAATTTATGCGTCAAAATGAAATGTGTCAAAGGGTGTTTTAAGGACTTTGGGCAGTATTATTCGACAATTTAAACATGAGCAGTTCCTGATTTGTGTTGCAAATAAAAACACCACATTCATAATAGAATACATATCCTTGGTCAAGGAAGTGCTCATGCTGAAGTTTTCATTTGAGATATGCTTTAGTTTTAACTAGGAAAGTTGTAAATTTGGGGACATTTAACCGTCGCAGTAATTTACGCAGCTTTGTTTCCAAGATTTCCGTTACAGCTGGCCAAACTGGTTCTCTGCCCTTCCTTCTCCACTGATCTGGACGATACGACTGGGATCAGTCTTATTTCAGAAAGCTGCCGTAGCACTACGACCGCCGTAAGTCTGTGTCCCATACATAAACACTGACTTACGACTTAACACTAAGAGTGTTTCGAAATTCTCGGCTCTGTACCTGTATGTGAGGTGCGTCAGTCACAGTACTACGACAGTTTTGAGAAACTGGGCCCAGAATTCATCTAATCTTGCCAAATAATGTATTGCCAAATGCCAAATAGCTAACCTAGTGTGAGTTTACGGTGCTATCATTAAATCATTAAAGCGTGCAAGGGGTTGTGCTTGCTTGTGTATGTATGAGTATAGACTGTTGTTAAGTCTTACAGAGTGTACACATGAGAAGAAATCCCTTGGTGTGTGTGTGTGTGTGTGTGTGTGTGTGTGTGTGTGTGTGTGTGTGTGTGCGTGTGTGCGTGTGTTGGGTTTTTTACTTGTTTTATTATATTATAATTGTTGTTTGTTGTTGGCTTGCTTGTTTCTGTATTGTATAACGGCTCCCATTAATATTCCATCTATAGAAGATGATCAATTCAGAACTTGACAATATAATGGTTGATGTCTTCAACCACGATTAACGCTTTGGGGCACATTGACAAACTATTATCGAGCCTCACCACCAGATGGTAACAATGGCCGAATATCAGTTGATTAACACTGTGGATCCGGTTAAAATGTGGGCTTAGACAGCCCATGCGGGACAGAGTGGTCAGACTTCCTGGCATAGTTTACACGTGTCATCGCATCCCAATTACGTAAATTGATCCTAATGCCGTTGATCACTGGATTGCCTATGCATATTTCACAGACTGTTTGTATTCAGCTTGAATATTGAGTGCAGTGTTAAACGAAGATGATTGATTATCAGAAACGGAAAACGTTCTGCTACCTTCTTGTCAGCGTCTCATAGTGCATCTCCTCCTCTTATATCATTATTTGTTGTTCACACTATCAACCTCCGGTTTCTCTGCTCCAGCGTTGAAACCTGTTTGCAGGATACCATGCTGCATAGCCCTGTGAACTCAATTTGGTTTACGGAGTTTATTTTCGGTCGCAATTGTTTTTGAAGAAAAGGACATGCACGTTTTTGGGGTTTTTTCTGTTACCGTGGGTCGATCGGAAATATGTTTGTTCTTCTATATTTATTTATTACCACATATCGGGGTTCATATTTTTCATACGATACCTTAGGGCAAAACATCACTTTGTCATGGTGACGTGACGTCATGAAAAATGCCATGGCGTCATGGTTCTTCTGTGAGGTTGGGCTCAACATGCGACGGCGGCGGCGTAGATGTAGATTTGGGTTTATTTTGTTCAACCTAACGACTTCGGCAATAACTGAATATTATAATCGTGCCCATAACATGCCATGTTGATGACACTCGTATTGAAGTATCAGTATATCCCTCAATCGTGCTCAGGAAATACCAACATTTAGGCACTCATGTCGTCAGCATAGTATGACATGGACACTCATATTATATAATCTATATATTCAGGTGTCATGTTCATGTGTCATATTGGTTAATAGATATGTATGTGGCAGTTCACTTTCACAGATTAATACTACCACTGAGTTCGTAATCATTTGCCCGAATTTGCCGTGATCATTTGCCATAAATGTAGTTTATCGTAAAAAGATGTCAACTCAGAGCATGTAATACAGTCGGGATGTAGATTCACGCGGGTTTATCGCCGTCTTCAAGAATACTGCGCTGATTGCGGCGGACATGCATGTGTTTGACCGTTTGTTTTCAGTTGTTTTACAGCGTCATTGTCCCGCGATGGGCCAAGCATTCAGGCAATTTAAAAATGAAGAGTTATGTCTCTTAGCCATTGGGTGGGTGTTTAGAGCGGTTCGATCTCCAACTTGGGTACAATATTTGAAACCCATTTCTGGTGTCACCGACGTGATTCTGCTGAAATATTGCTAAAATAGTACTCACTGAGTTTGTCATGGGAGATTCATCAAGTCATAGGTTCGTATTGAGGGCTCGATTGTAATCACTTGTTTGTCAGCACCTGTGTTCATATCTTTGTTACAGCGGTATTTTGGACGTTTTGGCTTTCATCTGAAACTAACGTGACACCCAGATATGATTTGAATACAATATACTGAAATAACTCTTGAATCAGGTTGTATGATTGTATGTTATGATGTTGAACAAAGATGTAGACACCAAATGATAAGGACGCATAAATGCAGTATTACTTTCAAATCCAACACGAAGCTCTCAGTTTGCCTTTGTTGGTAAGTATACTTCGATGTATTATATATGTTATTTTGTTGAAATAAAATGTCTGAACAATATTGCGTTTTTATTTGTTTGGTTGTTCTTTTATATTTTTTTATTCTTTTAAATTTGATATATGCATTTTAATACTATAATTATGCATTTTAGTAATATAGTCTGGTTCATAATTATTGAGAATTTTTCTTCTTACTTTGAGCTATCCTAACACCTCAACTGATTCACTGATACTTAAAACTAAGTAATGGTATAAGGGAGGTAACTCATCTTGGCCTACTGAGTATAGTACAATTAGAGTTACCTCCCCTGAATTTGTAGCAGACGTCATTTTCCTCAGCACTGTCAACAATGTCTGCTGAAGATAAAAGAAGGTTGATTTTTGAGTTGTGTAATCAAGGAATTGATGATGTAAATACACTGGCAGAGACAACAGGAACTCCTCTTTCTACTGTGTATAGGATTAGGAAGAATTTTAAAGAGGGAATAGATTTTGGGCACCAGAAAGGAGCAGGGAGACCCAGAAAATTGGACTTCTCAGATCGCGTCCGGCTGGGAATTTTAGCGTCTAAAAAGCAAAGGGCAAGCATCTCCAACATCAGGTATGAAATGATAGAAAGGGGATCAACAGTTGTATCAAAATCTACAGTTAGAAGAAATTTGATTGATCTTGGATGGGAGAAAAAGACTGGAATTCCTTCTCCTCTCATGAAACAAGAACATAAAGACAGGCGTGTTGAGTCGTGTTTGGCACATGAAAACTTTGACTGGGAAAATGTGATTTTTACTGATGAAAGCTCAATATGGGTATATCTCAATAATGTGAAAATATGGACAAAGTCTACGTCAGCACCGTTGTATCGACGACCTAAATACAGCCCAAAGTTTCATGTATGGGGAGGGATATCCTTATTAGGAACGACCCCGCTGTGTGTGTTTGAGGGAAATCTGACAAGTCAACGCTACACTAACATATTAGATAATTTTCTCCTTCCAAGTGCACATGTGTTTTATGGAAATGACTGGATTTTGCAGCAAGATAATGATCCTAAACACACCGCAAAACATGCCAAGCAGTGGTTTCAGGAGAAAAATGTGACTGCATTACCATTTCCTGCATATAGTCCTGACTTAAATCCCACTGAGAACATTTGGGGGATGATGAAGGAATGTGTGAATCAAAAGGGGTTGACAAAAATTGAAGACATGAAGAGAGAAGTGGTCCGATACTGGGACAGCATAACTCACGAGACACTAACCTCTTTGATAGGAAGTGTGCCTACCCGTCTTAGACTGTGCCGTGAAGCTCAAGGAGACTTGATAAAATATTAAATTGTTACCTACACAACATGAAAAGGTCAGTTCACTTTCACAATACATTCAATTTTATCTGATTTGTTCTCGTTTAATAATATGAAATGCTTTAGCTATTCTCAATAATTTTGAACCATACTGTATATGCATAATGTATGCAAGAAGTTGGAAATTGTGGAAGAGCGGATGAACAAATATGGCAGAAGATAATGTTTATTTTTAATTGGTGGATTTGTCTATAGAGTTGTTTGCCCAGTGTTACCTATGTCAACCCAGGGTGGTGGGATAGCCTAGTGGTTAAAGGGTTCGCCCGCCATGCCGAACACCCGATTCGATTCCCTACATAAGCAAAAGTTAAAGATGCGTGAAGCCCATTTGTGTGTTAGAGAGGGAGAGAGAGAAAGGGAGAACTAGTTTCCATATTTCTTTAGCTCACATTTACACAGTTGTCTACTTGTCGACAGAGCTGACACTTGTACAATGAGCTAGTTCGGTTTTACGCCGCTTTTAGCAGTAGACCGACAATATCACGGCGCCCCCTTGTGGGGAATCGGAGCCGGATGCTGGGTGTAACAATCAACTGCGTTTACCGCTAGACTACACCAGTATGGCTGGAATATTGCTTAATGCGGCGCAAAACTAAACTCAAAACTGTTCATGTTTTTATGTCTTCTTGCGTTTCGTTTTTGGTTCAATATACATAGACCTATAATTGCTGATGAATTATAGTATGATAAAGCGATTTTATTGATCCAGTGAGTGAGTAAGGGAGTTAATATTTAACGTCACATTGGTAATATTTCAGCCGTATCGTGACGAGAACACGTTTGACATTGAAATGAAACATTTACATGTTATATGTTGTAAAACGAAGGACAGTACGTCAGCTAGAATATAACACTTAGATTTAAAACGCCTGGAAAGTTAAAACTAATAACACTGGCTGGACAATACAATAGAAAAAAACAGACTATAGATCGCCAACATCATAAGGTAGATCACCATCCTAGGGACCATGGGACTTGCAGTTACTGTACCTTTCCTATCTACATGGACCTTAGTTGGATTTACACCACCCCTGCAGCTGCTGGCGATTGTAAGAAATGTTTGCCAAAGTGAAAATAACAAGAATACTACGGTTATAAATCCTGTTAAGTTAAAACTGACTGTGAATGTTTCGGGATTATTATTGATCAGCTGATCAAGAAGAAAATACAAAGATAAAATGCAAAGACATAAACTATCAACAAAACGTCTCCTTTCGGGAAATGATGGAGAGCTGCGTAGGTGACGGGAACAAGACAAGTGTCACTACCTAACACCCGCAGTCACGGTAACATCCCTTGGGAATGCTGTTTGAAGACAGTGGTGTAGCAGCTCACTACCTGGCGTCTCCCTAATCTGGAAACAAGAGAGTTACAGTATAAACAGAAAGCTGTCTCAGTGGTAAAGAAGAGACACGGTGTAAATTCTAGTGTCTTGGCCAGACAATCCAGTAATCAACATGAGCAGCGACCTACCCAAATGACATGATAACATGTGTCAGCAAGCCTGAACACCGGATCTAGTTAGTCGCCTCTTGCAAGTCAGGGACGCAGATGACCAGCTGCGTCCAGGATCTTCACGGGTGTGATATTGGTTGGTTTGTTGATAAACGCCTTACTCAGCAATATTCCATCTATATGGAGGCAGTCAGTAAATAATCGAGTCTGGATGAGAGAATCCAGTGATCAACAGCATGAGCATCGATCTTCTTTTTTGGGATACGATGGCGTGTGTGGAACAAGTCAGCAAGTCTGACCACCCGATCCCGTGATGTTGATACATTAAAGAGTGAAGTGTGAAAGAGTAGATACAAGCCGGACTCAAGGTGAATAGATATCAGACGCAACGTAAGTATACTCCCCCTAAAAGAAACGCATAGTCATATTTTCAGAAATTTAATCTGCCTAAACACACGTAATTCTGGATCAGATGCAGCCACGTTTCACCATGTAAAAGACCATCTTTCGGGAAAAATGGATAGCTTGTAAAAGTTTAATCTGCCTAATTATTAAAGCTTTCGCTTGTCACGTCGAAGACCCGGTTCGCTTCCCTACGTGGGTACGATGAGTAAATGATATAGGATAAGTGCAAGGTAGGAATAGGGTACATAAATGATTGAGGACAAATGAAGGGTTGGCACTAGGTACATCAATGACAGAAATAAGGTAAATACAATACAGGTACAACATGCACACTATGAATAGTTACGTTACATGAGTGCACTATGAAACAGGAAGATCAGAAAGAATCGAAAAAGATTAACACAAGCAGAGACCATATAATAATCTATTATATGGTCTCTGATACAAGCTAAAAGAAATATACATGGGGTGATGTAAATGAAAAAAATAACCTCGGAAAGCACAAAGATGTGTTCTTCACGTCATCAGAACTTTCATTTCCAAGTATAGTGCAAGAAAAGGCCTTTATTTCTGTCTGTGTCTGTTCATTAACACTGGTTATTATCTGACAATTATCTTAATACATTACACGTGTTTTGTGCAGGTGGCTCGGCATGCCTCTTTCGTTGTCACCCACCTGTACACTCTGAAAGATACCCATCCTTTGGTTGGAAAGGCAGTACAATTGTATTATACTGAACAGCAAATAAATGCAACTTGTTTCTGGTGATGCTTTCAAATAGAAGACATAAACATGACCGCTTACTTTTATGAGATTTCACATTTTAGAAACTTGCAATTCTTTTGAACAACACGGTAATACTATCACTTTAAAATACATGAAAAACTGACATGTCGTTATCAAACGTATTTTGTTTCACACACATCGCGTATGTATGTTGTCATATCTGTCCAAACTGAGAGTTCAAATGTCATATTTGGTATCAACTTAAATATAAATCTAAGAAGAATGCTTGACTTCGATTAGGCAAAAAGATAATACTTCCTTAAGAGTCTCTGTACGAGATGTCTGTTCTATTATGCATGAAGATACGGGTTAAATTTGATGTTACCCATACTTATCGTAAGAGGCGGATTGGGTGGTCAGACTTACTGACTTGGTTGATACATGTCATCGTATCCCCATCGTGTGGATCGCTGTTCATGCTCTTGATCACTGGATTGTCTGGTCCAGACTCGATTATCTACAGACCGCCACTATATATATATATATATATATATATATATATATATATATATATATATATATATATATATATATATATATATATATATAGGTGGAACGATGTTGTGTGCGGTGTTAAACGTATCCCACAGGCGGAGATCGATCGATCACTGACTTGTCTGGTCCAGACTCGATTATATACAGCCCATACAGCTGGAATATTGCTGAGTGCGGCGTAAAACTAAACTCACTCACTCACTCACCAACTGACTGACAGGGTGCTGTCGCAGTAAAAGTAACAGCTTCGGGTGAGGTCTGCGTTTATTGTTAATTCATAACTTCTGTCACAATATGGTTCAAGTATTGCCCATAATACCATAAATTCTAACTCACTCAATTGGATGAAATCCAGCGAACACAATTTGTTTTTGATAAGAAAACTAGTGTTCAAAAGAAACTATACACCGCACACGTCGCTAAAGAAACGAAACGATGTAACACGAAATGCCCGTGCACACTGACGGTAGAAATAAAACAGCATATGCGAAACTTCAGTAAAACAGTAGTGAAAAAAACACCAAACATGTGCCACGTTTAAGGCAAATTGAAACAGGTGGTTGTCGGAATGGCCTAACAAGGTGCTAGTCACACCCTCATTGCCAGAACCTTCGACTGCAGCCAGCAGACTGATGCAACGACTCAGACAAATAGGCGAAATGTCACACAGCCTAGGAGTGAAGATGATCGCCGCTTCCGGTCAATTCATCTGAAAAATTGTTTTGTAGCGGCAACGTCAACGGCATGCACGACACCGTATCAGTCGACATACAGTTAACCACGAGCAGAGCACGTCGACCCTCCGGTTGAGCAGGGTGGACCTCACTCTTCAAACTTGACATCGTCGACTAACATGGGCCAGGCAACCGTGTGTAACATACAGGGTCACGCGACGTAAAATTACACTCACTCAAACTGTTATATATAATTTGGTAGCAGTCACAAAATTTCCGAGTCCCGTGCTGGGATTCGAACTACGTACCCTCTGATCCGAAGTCGAACGTCTTGGTCCACATGACCACGGAGGTAAACCCAGTCAGCAAGCTGACAAGGACAACTAAAGTCACCGTCACGGGACTTAATCTGGTACTAACATGAAACCTCGAGCAGGAAGGAAGTGATGAGCTTGTATCAACGCACGATACCCATCGAAACACCTAGGGCAGATTAATATCTTGACATTTCAGGATTTCTCTTGTTTTCTTTTTTTTAAAAAAAATAATAATAATAATAATGGCCCTAAAACGCTTTCGAAGAAAATTCATTTTTTGGGATTAGTCGTACGTGATTCCGCCATAATGTATTCAGTCGCGGCCCATTTCTAGTGTCCCCCGCTGTGATGCTGCAGGAATATTGGTAAAAGCGGCATGAAACCATACTCACTCACTCACTCACTCACTCACTCACTCACTCACTCACTCACTCGAGGAGGCCTGCTTTTTAGTGGAGATTTTCCGGGAGTACTACACCACACTTCTCCCCATTATGCCCAGATCGATCCATGAAGATCCGAGTTAGAATTGGTCTTCAGTAATACCTGTTTGTCGTAAGGGGCGGCTAGCGGGATCGGGTGATCAGGCTCGTTTACGTGATTGACACATGTCATCGTATCCCAACTGCGTAGATCGATGTTCATGCTGTTGATCACTGGATTGTATAGTCCAGCCTCCATTATTTACAGATTACCGCCATGAAGCTGGGATATTGCTGAGTGCGGCGTCAAACAAACCAAGCATCACACGTATTGGCCTCTGGAAGCCGACTTCTGTCATTGGGCAGCAAGTGGAAGTTCTAAGCGTTGCAGGGGCGGTGGGGTAGCCCAGTGGTTATAGCGTTCGCTCTTCACGCCGAAAACCCGGGTTCGATTCCCCACATGGGTACAGTGTGTGAAGCCCATTTATGGTGTCCCCCGCCGTGACGTTGCTGGAATGTTGCTAAAACCATCACTGTCGCAGGCCAGTTGCATCCTGGCTTCCTAAATATATATATGTTTTCTGACAGTTTCAGGCAAATCCAACGAATCAAGAATAAATTCATTGTGAAAGTGTCAGAGTGAGCGAGTGTGTTTTTTTTCGCCTCTTTAGCAATATTCCAGCAAGCGGCATTCGCTTTAATCACCCACCGCCCCCATTGCAACAAAGAATTGTTTATCCATATATGATGTTCCTCTTCATCATACCAGCTTCAAAACATTCACTTAAAGAAGTTTACAAATTAAGACAAATATACAAAGGTAAAAAGAAATAACACTTTACTGAGCAAGAGCAGAAGTTGGCTCCCCTGTCTGTCTAAAAACGGTCAACACCTTACATGATATACGTAGATACCATGTCTATCCAGGTTCGATGAGATGTAATACTAATAACAATAACAATAAAGTTAGTATTCATATAAAGCCTTTTCCAATAACTTCAGATGCGCTATGGCGAAGGCACTGTCAAAAACGTGATATTTCAAGACACTTTTGAATAGGTCAAGGTCTTCAATGTTTGGTGGTAAGTTATTCCACAGACGCTGTCGTGCTTTAGAAGAGGCTCACCGAAATTCATTTTTTCTTGTCAGTGAAATGTCCAGCACTCGCGAGGACTTGGGTCTCGTCTGGGATTGTAAAGTGAGATCAAATCACTGATGTATACTCGAGCTAGAAGGTGGAGAGAGAGTTGAACACAAAAATGAGAATCTTAAACATGATTCTCTGTCTGATGGAGAGCTAGCGAAGAGTCTTAAGTATTGCAGTCACATGATCTGTGCATCTGGTCCCAGTAAAGAGGCGAGCAGCACTGTTCTGGACTCTCTGTAATGTGTCTAGTACTTTCGCAACAGTCCAATCATGATGTATCAAAAGCATGTACAAGTGTCTTAACTGCTTTCACGCCGATGTAGCTGTTGATAAGGCTGATGCTTCTAACGTGAAAGTAGGCCGTCCTGCAAACAGCATCAGAGTGACGTTCAAGAGCTAGTGAGGACATGAAAATAACTCCGAGGTTTTAGCGCGCGAACTTGGCCTGATATCACTTTCACCTACTTTCAGTGCCTGAAACTGGAATGTTTTAAGTTTTAGCTAAGGAGAAAAGGGTTCACCCTTCCTCCCCGAAGTGTGGAAAATATACCTGTGTGTATGAACAAATTTGGCTGCACCATCAAAGCTTTGTAGTGTCCTCTCCTTCTAATCTCTTCTAGAGCTATATCCTTCCCATACCCTTTTTCACAGGTAACCTCTTTAAGGTGTTTCACTATAATCTTTGCGCCAGTTTGCGGGAAGAACATAGCTTGAGTGCAACATGATGCCGACGGGGTTAGTTGGTACAAATGCACTGACAACCTGCGCAGTTCTATCAAATTCACACGACCAATTGCAAAAGCAACCATGGAAAAATACATGACACTCAGTATCCACAGTAATCGTATATCACAGTCACTTTCCGTAAACAGGCACAAACTAACAAGAGCGATTAACATTGATCCAAACAGGGCACCGACAGCAAGCATTTCAGGAATCCTCTCCACTTGTAAACTCCAATATCCTAGCAACCGTTCCGGATGATAAAACTTTATGAAAATCTCATTATTAGTGTTCTGGGTTTCTTCAGAATACGCAATAACCTTCTCCAGCACAGGAAACAAATCCTTATGTGGATATGAATCGTCTTCAATCATAAATACATTGGACGCATTTCGTTTTAGTGTTTCCTCGATGCAATAAATATAATCCATTTTCTCCTTTTCAAAAATATCAGCAACCTTTGTCTGATTGTGTTTATATTTTTGAAAAGTTGTAAACGTTGTGTTCAATGACACTGCTTCCAGGTAGCTATCCGGATGACCGTCGACATTGCACAAAAATATTCCGTATTTCAGTTCCGTGTTGGTTATATTTATTAGATCCACCAAACGACCTAGTATTTGAGTCAGATGTCGAGGACGGTAACCACCTTTGGGTTGTCGGTTCCTCGACACCGTCACCACGGTAATTCCAACGTCTATATTTTCGGAATACAACAAAGGCGCTGATGTGTTGCTTTTGGATGATGCCTCTGCGTACATTTGTACGATTGGTCCATTTTTAACCAATCGTTCGTCGTTCTCGCGTCGCAGACGTTTTACCTCTTGATTGCTGCTCTTCGACCGGAAGTTGTAGACGGAGTGGCGAAGATCACGACATAGAAGCGGCAAAACAAGAAAGAATGTTATCACGTACAGGAGGAAGTAGAATCGGATTACTTGAAGCCGCCCCTCGCATAAGAACGCTCTACATTTCTTGAACAACCTGAAACGAAAAAACATTCGGTTTAATGCTTACTCATGCACAACCGTAGATGTGTTTCCAGAAGGTGTATGTCATGTTGTTTTGGTCCATTGTCAGAAAACGACATTATTAACTCTGATATTTTCACGAAATCTATGTGCCTATCCCCTGGGTATTGTGCTATTGTTAGAAGCAAGTATGTATATAACGCTTAACATTTAACTGACAACAAAATATGATTTCAGCTTAAAAAGTTGTCTTTGCCGATAAATATATCACGCCTTAAAAGAGCTGAAGGCAACAAGATTTGGAAATCTCATACAGTACATAGATCTTGTTGAATGAAGCTATTAGCACATGTGTGTGATGCTGCAAAAGATGTGGGCCATCTGATGTCCATCTGCACTACACAAGGGAGGCAGCTGACCAGTTTCCACCGCTTGCAAAACATGGCTTGAATTGCGAAGATCTACTCAAAATCATGAAATGACTTCGACAATCGGTTTGTAAGAGTGAATTTATCCCGCTTTTAGCAATATTCAACTAATATCACAGAGGGGGACACGTGGAGCCCCGTTTTAGAATATCGGCCTTCAGTAACCCAGGCCTGTCGTAACAAGCGGCTAACGGGATCGGGGGCTCAGACTCGCTGACCTGGCTGACATATGTAATCGGTTCCTAGTTGCGCAGATCGATGTTCATGTTGTTGATCACTGGATCGCCTGGTCCAGACTAGATTATATACCGAGCGCCGCCATATAGCTGAAATATTGCTGAGTGCGGCGTAAATCGAAACTCAATCACAGTGGGAGTACTGCTACTATCACAATCAGTACCAATGCACGCACACCTACTACAACCTCTACTACTACTTCCACAATTACCTCGAGTACTACAGGCACGACAGCTGCAACTACAACGTCTACTACAACAACGATCTACGAGGTCGTTCGGTAAGTTCCGAGCACAAGTGGACACGAATGGGACAACATGTTTATTTGCCGAACATGAACATTCTGTTGTCTGAAGCAGCTAAGTTCCCTCCATCAATAGACTCATTGGGACGCAAAACTAAAACGGAATCAAGCAATATGCAAATTTAAGTTAACATAACAGAACATAAGCGATCCGTTAGAATGGATATAACGAATTGCAAATATTGTTTTAGGTTTCAAAATTAGGTTTTAGGATAAATTACAATTGGATACGGAGTCGATATCACGGATTGCAAATATTTTTTCAGGCTGCAAGATCAGGTTTAGAAAGATAATAATATTTTCTCATTCGCAAGCTAAATGTATTACATATCCTGGCATTGTGCTGTGCGTCCTTAAAACAGGCCAGGTTTTCTGAGAAAACAAGGCATGTTTTAAAAGGTTGAACATTATGCTGTCAAAGCAAACCAAAAACAAAAATGTTAAGTAAACAAGCTCTTCTTTACCCGGTAACATCTAATTTGGTGAACGTACGTGACATAGAATCACGTCATACCTGTCACACCTGTTGCATGTCACAGATGAGAAAAACTGGGTTTTAATACTTGCATGATTCTTGGCACAGGTACTAATAAATGTGTATCTTAGGTACGTTTCTGTATATAGAAACGTGCCCTAAACAAAATATAAATCCAGAAAAGTACCCGGTACCCTAGACGACGGACGAGTACGTTTCTTCAACACCGAAAGAAAACTGCATGTTCAGCTGACCGCGAGTGGTATTGGCCATCGCGAAACATTCCTTATTGGGTATACTCGTTATTTATACAACACGAAAAATGTATTCAATACCACATTATGACAGTTTCGAACAGGAAAACGGCACAATGCTAAATGGACTCGTCCTAGAATATGTTTCTGTATTCAGATTTGACTGAGGTAAGTTTCAAATCGATGGAATCCGTGTCGGCAGCGACTCCTTCAACACAAATTCTCGTACCACAACAAACACTGTTCCATGGATCTTACCCACGAAAGCCTTGCATGGACATTTGAAGTTCCTTATATTTTGAAAATGCAAGCGTTGACTGTCAGTCAAATTATAGTTTCGTCGCGCTATACTCACTTCGTTCCCATGCTTACATTTCATCAAAGATCATGGGTTGAGTTCGGAGCTTATTGTAACTCGGACGTCCTTGGTTCAGCTTGTCAATGGGACAAGCATCAGTCTCGTATCACGTGACACGACACGCGGCACATCCGGGACAGTGTGAACGACTCTATGCATGCAACATTCCACAATCGATTCACAGTTTCAGTATCGAAAACATATACACGCACGACGAATTATTGTTTCATGCACTTAGGAACTTCTTCGGAACTAAGCCATCTTGTTTTTGTTGGTTGGTTGGTTGGTTGGTTGTTTTTGTTTGTTTGTTTGTTTGTTTGTTTGTTTGTTTGTTTTTGTGGAGGGTGGGTTTGGAGTGGAGTGGGGTTCTGTAAGTTTATGAAATGACGTATAGATTAGCATTTTATATTTTATATGTTGCCAAGTGAAACGTTTTGAGTTAGATTTAACATTCCAGCAATATCACGACACGGAACACCAGGAAGTGGAGAATCGAACCTGCGTCTTTGGCGTGACGAGCGAACGCCTTAATCACTAGTCTATCACATCGCCCCCATTACTGCAGAAATAACATGTATGTATTTGTTGTGTAATAAATTTAACAACTGTATATACATATTTGATCATAAGAATGACAAAACTGGGATGATTTAGCATGGGGCAAAAACATCAGAGGCCTGTTTTTAATGGTGTATAATGGTAAGTAACAAGTACATGGCTTAACTGTGTGTTGAAGTTTTCATTTGTATGTACATATATACTTAAGAGAATTGTGTGATACGTAATTCATTCAGGCTAGAATCATCATTGATAGTTCCTGATGGCGGCATCGGAAGGGCATTCACTGTTCAACTGATGTTTGTTCAGGTTGATGACACGATGTATCTGGTATGCGTGACTGTATGGAATCCTAAAAGGGGCATTGTCCTCATGTCGCACTCACAAAAAAAACCAAAGTGCGACAACGCTACATTTTGGCCATATGTCGCAATGTCGCAATGTCGCTATATCGCATCATCGGGCTTTGAATCATTTTTATATTCACCAAAGGGCAAGAATGCGACAATTTTCAAGGTCTATAGATGCATTGTCGCATTGTTGCATTGTCGCCCCATCTAAAAGGTAAAAAAGTACACAAAATGTGCGACAACGCGAATGTGTTGTATTGTCGCATTGTCGCATTGTTGCATTCGCACCCTTTGGAGAAATAAAACATAGCATTTCGCGACAACGCGACATGTGGCAAAAATGTGGTGTTGTAGCATTGTCGCGCCTTGGATAATTCTTCAGCTTTTTTTTTTTTTTTTTGCTGTTGTTTTTTGCTGAGGGCGACAATGCGACAACGAGATAATGTCCCTCCTAGGATTCCATATAAAAGCGTCTAAACATTTCCTGTAAAAGGTCTTACACACTTCATGAAACCTAGACGGCAGTGTTACAAGCCAAAGATCAGTGCTCCTTTAAACACTTCTCCGTGCGAATGTCATTCACTTCTTTTGAGGTCATCGAACCCAGCGTTCGGACCATTGTTTAAAGTTCAATGGGTGTTTGGAATATTTATATAATAGATGCCGAAAACATAGCAAAGAGGTTCTGGGTCATTTGGTCAATACTTGAATGATTTCAACGGAATTTGCTATCGGGACGCAAGCGTTTTTCGTTTAGAGAGTGTGAATAAATCCTGTTGTTTATTCTACATGATTCAGGGAACTCGGTATTTTGACTTTACAATAATGTAGATGAAAGATAATAAGTAAGTAAATTAAATGCTGATTTGATTAATTGAACTGACTGAGAATTACACTGTTGGCAACGGTTTATTTATACAAGTTGCTGTTTTTCACTGGGTTTTGGTTATAGGATGTTGGTGACGGTTTATAGAAGTTGTTGATTTAGACAGCTCCATTAGGTATTTGGATGTTAGTGACGGTTAATACAAGTTATTGGTTTAGACGGGTAGATTGGGTATTTGGATGTTGGTAACGGTTTATACAATTGCAAGTTGTTGGTTTAGACCAGGGTTGTCTCTGACACGTACTCGGAGTTGTGTTATGTAGGTAACGGTTAATATAAGTTGTTGGTTTAGACAAGGGTTGTATCAGACACGTACTCGGAGTTGTATTATGTAGGTAGCGGTTGATACAGGTTGTTGGTTTACACGAGGGTTGTTTCAGACACGCAGTCCTTTTATCTAGTCCTTTGTCTCGGGTAACACTCTTCACCACCACTATAGTCATTGTCCACATCGCCAGCATAAATCATCATGGGATTCTGACCACCCAATATTTGCCTCGTATGAGCATCATGTACTGATGGATATTTGGATAGCGTGTACTAGATGTAGAGTCGATTATCTGCATCTATAGCAAAAATCGATGTAATGGCATGTTATAGTGTTATCCATAACTTGAGTCTACTCTCTCATACGACCCATGAAGGTCCTGGGTAGAATAAGCCCTTCAGCAGCCCATGCATGCCATAAAAGGCGACTATACTTGTTGTAAGAGGCGACGAACGGGATCGGGTGGTTAGACTCGCTCACTTGGTTGACACTTGTCATCGATCCCAATGGCGCAGATCGATGCTCCTGTTGTTGATCACTGGATTGTCTGGTCCAGACTCGATTATTTACAGACGGCCGCCATATAGCGGGAACACTCAAAATTCACTCACTCACTCTCTCATACATTGTTTTGAACATATCTTTATTTCACCAAAGCATGCAGAAACCTGGACACCGTTTGTGTGGCAGGCCTGTTAATAGACTCAGAGCTGTCGGGTCGTGGAGACCAATGTATTGCATAAATCGGAAAACCTGTTCAAATAATCAATACAAAGACTGATCGTTTTTATGGTCCAACTTGCGATTCTTTCATGTTTTACCAAAGACTTTTAGTGCAACATGGCATCAGCAGAGTAATATTTCAACGGCATGATAATCAAACTTTTACATATTTTGTCCATGATTAAAACCATATACAGTTGGCGGGTCCATCAAGTAAATAAATTAGCAAGGGTGACATTGTACGTAATTTGTGGGTAATAAATCACCAGATGGCAAATATCATGCAAACATAGCGTTGACCTGTGGTGCTGAGTTAATTACAGTAATTCATATACATTTTGGTCCTCTTATCCAATTGCATGCAAGTGCTAAGCAATAATTTGAAGTATGAATTATAGTTGTGCGTATAACAATAACTAAGAACTCAAAATCAACAGATACCTGGTGCAGTCCAGCTCTGATTTACATGGGTAAAGACAAATGGATTTTGCAGTGAATTCGTAGACCAGACTGGTTCGTAGACGTGTAAATCCGGTGGATTCGTAGACGTTAGTAAATGTTAGTTTGGTATTATTATTAATTCTGACATCAGTGCAAACGAAAAGTGTTTGAGTTTGGTGAAAAAAAACAATATGTTAGGTAAGCATGATCGGTGTTTAGAAAAAAACAAACATGATGAGCAGCGTGCAAATAATATATTAATCTCTGAGTTTTCTTAAATAAATACCAAACTACACAATAGGTAAATATGATCAACATTCAGCTACGGAAACAAGCCCAGAAGAAGCAGTGGAGAAGGACAGAGCGTGTTGGAAACCGACAAATATTAACAACACACTTGAATATACACACACTATTTCACAATCAAAACAATTCACTACTTCCTATTCCCACAGAAATGATCAACATTCAACGACACAGACACAAGCCCAGAAGTAGCACTGGAGAAGGTGGATGGGTCACCGCCAAAGTAATGAACAAAACGCAGTGAAAACAACTCACTAGTCCCTAGTGGTTTATCAAAATCAATATGCTTGCAGAATAATATTATTCAATTATTTATACACGTCTACGAAATCACCCTCTACGAAACAGTCTGGGCTACGAAATCACCGCGTCTACGAACTGGTTCAGTCTACGAAAACACCGTCTCCCTTTCTATCGGAGTCTCTATTCATGTTGTGAAACCTGTGATATAAGAAGGCCATCCGCTGCATGGCTAAGATTCACGGCATGCATTGTAAACAAGCTCTGTCTGAAATAGCTAGTCATCACAGTTATCATAACTATTTCAAACGGTTACCGCTAAACAACATCTTTGACAATGATTCTCTGTCTTATTAAACATCTTTCATAGATCCTACATAGGTAACGAATAAATCCATATATTTAAGTCCACTCATCACATGTCTCGTCTAGTGTCACAAACACGAGGCTGTAGTTCTACCTGATTTCAGCAATGTATCGATCCTTCTTGATCGTTAGTTTTCATGCAGTCACACGCATTTAGGAAATATATGACCGGTGTTCTCACAACCACGAGCGTAGAAGTCAACCCTTGTCTAGCAGTGCATCGCCACGCTGACACGAGACCTCGCCTGACGCCTCGGGTACTTTCTTTCATGCCCACCCTATCAATACAGTATCATTGCAAGACTGCGCTTTGCAGTAACTCTTATTTGCACACGGGCACTGGCTTGCCACGCCTGTTGTGTAAGCCCGTCCGGCGCTCGAATAAACCCACATAATTCAGTGATAGATGTCCTTCTATTACCACACCGTCGGTCACGTTACTACCAGCGGGAAAAGATTGGTGGATAGATCTATCGTTGAGGTTATTGAAGTTATTGATATTTGTAGTACAATCAGGGAGCCTATATAGAGATTTATTGTTGTTGATTATCCCTGGTACGATCAATCAGCTGTACAGTACAGCCGAACTCAGCTGAGAGCTACCAACTGCGTTTATAATTATAGTGAACTATGGTTACGGTACCTGAACCTTTAAATTTGGTGTAATGAAACTATACAGAGCGGTTAGCAGATGTAGTTGTATTATGTTTCATTATGCTAACTAATCACGTTGCATGCTGCAGATTCATACGTCAGTTGCCATGGGGCCCACTTTGGGTGCAATAACTAACACTAGTAACAGGCCATGGTACGGTACGGTACGGCTTGTAAGTCACAGCAATTTGACATGACCCACAATAGTTTCTAATTGACCCACATTACATAGGTGTGGTGGGCCGTGGTCTCACCTTTTCGATATTGACATGTTAATGAATCGATAATACGCAGGTTAATCAATAGTACGCACGGTAATCAACAACTACGTAATTCAAAGGAAATATTGACTTTATGAAAGTCAATCAGCAATACACAAACTGATCAACATTACGCAGATATCAAAACGCTCTGTCAGTGGTATCCCCTTTGACAAGGAACTGGATGTCATCCATGTAGAGGAGATGAGTAAGGGGTGTTGGGGATCTTTGCTGAGGAGGTCCGTGATGGTAACCCGCCTCTTTAGTGATCATACTCATCAATGTCCTTGTCCCCTTCTACATGCAGCCCAGACAGCGAATGAGATATATCCCAGGAAGGGCTGCCTAGCTGAACCCTCCTCGAACTTTCCGGAGAATATGTAGGCTCCCTAACACTGAATTACAGAGAGAGTGAGAAGGGGTGGGGAATCTTTATTGTTAGTCCGGATCAGTGAATACCGTTCCGGACGACTGACTACGGCTATCATTTGTCAAAAGCATAGATAAGAACACCAAAGTGACCTCCATGTTCCCTCAGCAATGCAGGGCGAGTTCAAAGTGGGTTTACCCCTTGGAAATAGACAGGTACCTGAAACTGTGTGCTTCACACAGCAAGAGATGAATAGTGAGTGAGTGAGTATGGTTTTAAGCCTCTTGTAGCAATATTCCAGCAATATCACGGAGGGGGACACTAGAAATGGGTTTTACAAATTGTATCCATATGGGTAATCGAACCTGGGTCTACGACGTGACGAGTGAACGCTTGAACCACCAGTCTACATAACTGCCCCTCAAGAGAGGAGGGGCGATGGAGTAGCACAGTGGTTAAAGCGTTCGCTCGTCACGCCGAGGGCCCGGGTCCGATGGGTACCATGTGTGAAGTCCATGTCGAGTATCCCCTGCTGTTATATGGCTGAAATATTGCTAAAGCGGCGTAAACTACTCACTCACTCACAAGAGAGGAATAATATGAAACCATAGGTATTTAGAGTTGTTAAGTTCACTCTGGGATCCGGAACTGCGTTTGTTTGTTTGTTATGACCACATGAGGTCTGTTTTGAAAATTTATGAATCTGTTTCCAGAGGACTGTTGACAATCTATATCTCTAATTTAGCCTAAACCCATGATTTATGTTTCTGAAATCCGAATATTAATCTGATTAAATCGTATATGCTGTTTGTATATAATGGGTACATGGGTTCAACAGTGTTTATAAATCTTTGCTAGAGGTGTCATCTAGTACAGATTTGTTTGGTTTCTGAAATTGAAATTTGAATTTGAAATTTGAAATTTGGAACAAAGTAAACGTCCTCTGTTTGCTTAGTGGTTTTCATCATTAGACGTCATTAATTATACATTATCTCCCTTTCTTAACTAGTGTTTTAGGGAACTGGCGATGCGATTAGACCACAGAGCTACGTCAATCGAGTATGCAACGGTCAGGGAATATTTGCCCAACATTTCTTTTTTTCGGAGAATTCACTCTTCAGGCTGGAAATTATATATTGTCCTAAAGAATGTTAACAATATATTTAATGACTACTATTCATTACTAATTGTACCTTACGGAGTACAGTATTTCTATTTTCAAATAGCTTGGTGTCACATGCACTCTTTGGAAGATTCCATTACTGTACGGGGGGATGCCAATAAGTTTTGAGCCTTGCATAGAAAAACACAAAATATTGGTATGAACCACATTTATTTTTCAACATAGTCCCCTTGTGAGTCAAGACACTTGTTCCATCTTTTCTGCCAAGCACTGATGCCATCTCTGTAGAAGGTGCCATTTTGGTCCTCAAACCAAGCCTCAGTAGCAGCAATAAGCTCATTATCATCCTGAAATCTACGACCACGCAAGTGTTTCTTGAGATTTGGGAACAGATGGTAATCACTTGGTGCCAGGTCTGGAGAGTAGGGGGGATGCGGCAAGATTTCGTACCCGCATTCCCGGACAGCATATTGAAGTGATGTATCATTACATTAAAGTTACAATGCTTTATACTCATATAATTTATGTCATAACTGGTCTGAATTATATTATCTATCAAATCTGAGTGTATTGTTTCCACATGGGAGAGTCCATCATTGAGAGTCCATTACTGAGTGGGTGAATGCATGTAAATCACAGGTTAAGAGGAGTTATTTGCCCCTTAGGTACTATTCTGATATTCAGAGATAAATATTGAAAATTATGACATATGAATTTATTTTCTGCTTTTCATTCTCGCAGAATATACTTTGAGAACTACATTAAAGGATATAAGATGACCCGCAATTTGTCATTATTCATTCAAAACAAGGTCATCCCCAAATTAACTAATGACCAGCTAGTTTACAAGCAGTTGGTGTGGTGTCACCTTTGCAGTTCGTTTTTTTTTTATCATTTTTTTTTAAAGAATTACATGCCAATGATTTAATGTTAGAATATGTATTTGAAAAGGTCACTCTCACTGTTCATTAAAAAACCGTTTGTCTGATTAATGGACATATGTAATGAATAGAGACAATGATGTCATGATAAATTCACATTGTTTGGTAAATTATTCTGACAAGAACACATGAACATTGGACCTGCGCGTGTCCCCTCACATGTCATAACTGAACTACCCTTGGCGTGATCTCGGGCAGAGACAGTACCCCAAGCACCCAACGCCGGGAGACGTGGTCCAACATGGGGGAGCTCTAGCGGAATGGTATACATTATTGATAGCAAGTATATCGATATGTTAGATAATCACCAGTAATAGATAATTACCCACGCTTGCCATGAATGGCGACTAACGCCAGGCTCAGGCTCGCTGACGTGGTTGACACATTTCATCGGTTCCCAGTTGCGCAGATAGATGCTCCTGTTGTTGATCACTGTTCATCAACAGTGCACAAGTTCATCAACAATGCATACGTTCATCAACAATGCACAAGTGCATCAACAGTACACAAGTTCATCAACAATGCATAAGTTCATCAACAATGCACAAGTTCATCAACAGTGCACAAGTTCATTAACAATGCTTAAGTTCATCAACAATGCATACGTTCATCAACACCAGGTAGATTATCGGAAACACGCAAGATAGTCAACAAGGAACTAGTACGTCAACCATATGTTCATTACTCCCGTTCCACTTTACCTTGATCTCATTTGGCTATATCAGTCTCGAGGCTAATGTTGCTATCATAATACTAGCTATTACACGAAACATCTTAGCATTAAAGGTCACCTGATTATTACTCACAGCACACCTTAACCTGCTCACCCCACCCCTCAATGCAACATAAGCAAGTACACGAGCTGTAATATAGGTGATACATAATCAAGCTAAACCATCGACCAGAACAAATACGGGATAAGACAAATGGAGCAGTTGTCCCACCTACCAAAGAACTGCGAAAATAACCTCAAGGTGAAAAGAGAAAAGTGCCTTGCATGACAGTTACTTTGAAAGATCATCATACATTAATTTTGTTCCTAGTGTGAATTGTCTTTGTAAATAGCAGATTATTGATGACGAGTCATAAACGCTGGTACATATGTCTTTCGTTCTTACATGTACACTGCGACCATGTGTAATCAATTTTCTGTTACTTTAAAACTTATTCTATGCCTCAATTGTTATTTAGTTATTGATATTCTCCCGAATGAGGCGACTAACGGGATCAGTGAGTATTGCATTTAGCAATATTCCAGCAACATCACGGCGGGAGACACCAGAAATGCGCTTCAGACATTGTACCCACGTGGGGAATTGATGCCGAGTCTTCGGCGTGACGAGTGAACGCTTTAACCACTAGGCCACCCCATAAGCGAGTGGCTGAGAGTGGAAAATGCATTTCGCCGGTTTTTTTTAATATTCCAGCGGGGAGACAAGAGACACACTGTACCAATGTGAGGAAAGGAATCTAGGTATTATGAGCGAATGCTCTAATCTCAAGAGTCCATGCTGTAAGTCATCGCCTCGGTATCGTTTAATAGCCAGTCTCTACTGCATATGTTAAGTGTGTATATGTATTACAAACTGTCTCATTTTCCATATCACACATTGTAACCATTACAGTAATACATTGTAACGTAGGTCGATGCTCACGCTGTTGATCACTGGATTGTCTGGCCCATACTCTATAATTTACAGACCGCCACAAAATAAATGGAATATTGCCGGGTGCGGCGTAAAACAACCAAACGAAACGATCGCCAGCGCATGGTAGCAGTACAGTTAATTGTTTGATACCTTAGACATTTCTTGATTACGTTCTTGATGTTGGCAGTGTTGCGTAGCCCAGTAGGTAAAGTGTCTGCTCGTCACACAGACGACCCGGATTCGATTCCCCATATGGATGCAATGAGTGAAGACCTTTTCTGGGGCCTCCCGATGTGGTATTGCTAAAATGTTGCTAAGAGCGACGTAAAACTATTCTCACTCATTCACTCATGTGATTACCATCTTGAGCTTGATACAGACTTTGATTGGGCGAAGGGTCGTTATAACCTGTCACGCTATGGAATGTCACCGGGTGTTTGTATGTCGCAACTAAAACCTGATTTTATTATTAATCAGAATGTCTGTGTTTGATCAGAACAAAGCTGACAAAGCCTCAAAGGAGATCGATCAAACAGA
The DNA here is from genome assembly GCF_037392515.1 of Haliotis asinina. NCBI lineage: Eukaryota > Metazoa > Mollusca > Gastropoda > Lepetellida > Haliotidae > Haliotis > Haliotis asinina. The sequence goes on along the minus strand of NC_090294.1, from coordinate 26,426,187 downwards.
TAACTTGCTTCGTGAGCGCAGTTCTCGCTGAACATGCCATTGCTTTACAACTACAAAATAGAAAAATGAAAATGCTGGAGAAAACACCCCACATAATTGAAATCCTGACGTTTTTGTCCTTCTCGAGTCTCACATTCCACTTTGATCTGTAAACTTGCATGGCGTCAGGGCTGTTCAGTGTTTTTCAAACAACCGTGTTAATTTTTTGTTAAATAATTGTAAATGACCATCCGAGGTCGTCATGCGCTACTGTAAAGCTTTCCAAAAAACGAAGTACATGTCTATAGTTAACCCTCCTTATTGAGGAAACTCCTGTTTACGGGCACACAAGGGATACTACTCACGATTTCTTCACCCGGACACCTGTTTATCCGAACAACTGTTAATCTGAACGATTCTCAAAGTTGGTGACTGTTTCGGTGTCTCTTTTCAGCCTTTAAAGTCAGCAAGCCTACCACCCGATCACGTTAGTCGCCTGTTACGAGAAGCATTGACCACTGAACACCAGTTCTAAGATCTCCTCCGGTTACAGTCAGGGAAAGCCACATTTAAGGGTTACAGTCAGGGAAAGTCACATTTAAGGGTTACAGTCAGGGAAAGTCACATTTAAGGGTTACAGTCAGGGAAAGTCACATTTAAGGGTTACAGTCAGGGAAAGTCACATTTAAGGGTTACAGTCAGGGAAAGCCACATTTAAGGGTTACAGTCAGGGAAAGTCACATTTAAGGGTTACAGTCAGGGAAAGTCACATTTAAGGGTTACAGTCAGGGAAAGTCACATTTAAGGGTTACAGCCCTTGAAAGTTAGATTTATGGGTTACATCCGGGAATGCCACATCTAAGAAAAACAGAGTTGAAATGGTATGACCATGTCAAATGTGACTGACAAACATTATTATCATCATTATCAGCATCATCATCACCATCTTGCAATCATGCATACTGAGAGCTACGATAAGATACTCTTCCAGTGTGTCGGTACGACCATCAGTTAATACATATGAACATAGTCAGACACGGGATATTAATTTCCTCCTCCAGATATAGTACAATGAATCTGCCACACCCTTAAATGTAAGGGGTTGGTGCGGTAGCCTAGTGGTTAAAGTTTTGGTTCGTCACCAAAGATCTGGAGATCAGAGGTTCAGTTCCGTGGTAGGTACGTCTTGTCTCGTTCGTGTCTAGGCTTGATCTGTCGGTTGTCAACTGTCAGATTTGGCGGGTAAGTTGATCACGTGTCTGGATCACACCCGGAAACACTGGATGGTCAATCCAGTGAAACCCGATGTACCAGTGCGGAAGCACCGATCACTACAGCTGGAATATTGTTAAAGAGGCATTAAACCATATTCGCTCACTCACTTAAATGTAAGGCACACAGCTTACCTCAGTCTCTTCAACCACGGCATGGCCGCCTCGAGGCCAGAGACAAACAACGGTCAAAATTTTGGTCCAGTCCAGATGTGAAAAGTAGCCTTACAGATTCACACAGGATGAATTATTAATATTTCAAACACGTAGAAATCTCATAAAAAATACTATACAGCAAACCTGTCATTGACCTTAAAGTGGTATAGTCATGGCAGAAATTCTTAATTTGTGTACATTCAAATCTTTATGCCGAATATATTCACCGTGCCGAGTGAAGTAAATCAACTTTTACACCGTAATAAACCGGGGGTTTGTTTTGTCCTCTGATAATGAAATTAATGCATGAAAAAATTATTGATGTGTACACATCATTTTAACTTCTTTGGCATTTTAAAAATTGAAAGTACAATATTGACAAACATTAGGGATAACTACTTTTTTATTTCGTGAGAGACGTTTCAGTACAGATTCTTGAACCGTTGTCAAGCAGGAATAGGGGACGGTAAGGTAGCCTAGTGGTTAAAGCGTTCGCCAGTCACGTTGAGAACCCGGGTTCGATTCCCCACATGGGTACGGTACAATATGTGAAGCCCATTTCTTGGACAAAGTACTGTGACTGTGTCCCAGTCCACCCAGCTGTGAATGGGTACCTCGTTAGGATGGGAAAGCCACATTAATGACTTCAAGAGGTGTATTATTCCCAGGAGATTGAGATTGGAAATACTATCTGCCCTTCAGATTGACATCCCATGATCGAGGAAAACAAAGCGCTTTGGGGCAGCCGAGCTAGATATTAGTGATGCACAAATATTAGTATGTATGTATGTATTTCACGGTAGAAACTTCTGTTCTGACCGTGTCGCTTTAAGTGAAACACTCTGCATGCCGCGCAGGTGATATGGATTTGTTCTGCCCAGAGCAGTTGTCGTGCTGCCATGTAAACAAAACTGATGACATCTGGAAATACTCACATGAAATATAAAACAGACAGCAATAACTGAACGTCCGTCGTAACTCTATGTTGAAACGCAGTTAATTGACATTGTCGTAGGCTACGATAGTTTTGGGGAACAGCGGACGAATCCACAATAGCTATAGTAGCGTTACGACCCGTCGTAAATCTGCACTTCATCGTATGCTTACGACTGGCGTACCGCTACGAACGGTTTGTGGTTAGGGCCTGGGTCCCGATCCACAAAGAGTTCGTAACATTACGACTTTTCGTATGTCTACCTATTGTCAGTTGTTTCAGCTGTCGCCCTTGGTTTGCCAGATTAACGTGAGTCATCGACAGAATTTGAGGTCGAAGATTGAGAAATTTATTTTTTTTCCAGTTAAATTGCAAAATTTATAAGATACAAAAGCTTGTAAATGATTAGTCATTACGAGATATCTTTTTATGTATTTTCCTTTTGTAATTTTTATAGTTAATGGCAGTGCAGAAATTATTACCATAATTATCGTGTAATTAGTTTTGCGAGTATATACTAATATTATTGGCAACCTCGTTTTCACGTAATTCAGTGTTTTGAAATCTCTTTTTGGTAAGAAATCTGTCAAAGATCGTAGCATGTTGTTTGAAGCATTATAATGTATTGCCATTCGTAAAATATCATAAGCTATTGCCATCACATTACGCTATTGGTTTAGAACACAGTTGTACTTTGTAAGAGTCAATGTCAACAACGTCGCCTGTCAAAACGATCTTGTTTACATTTTCAAGCACTTTTGAATTGACCACACTTTTTTTTATATTTCCTTGTTCTAAGCATTCAGTTTCGAAAACTGACTATCAGATATGGATTAATCTTACCTTGTCCTTCGACAAACTGTGACATAATCCCTGTGACACTTGTTAATTAACCATTTTTTGGTGAATTTGTGATCTGGGCCAAGCTACGTGTTTCGGTGACGCCCGCCATTTTAACTTTGTGACAGCCAGCCTATGTCGCAATGGGGTTACCGCTACTGTTGACTCAGATTAGTGTTTTGCATTATAAGTTTACGTAATCTTGTGAATAACGAACAGATGAACCCAGAATTGTATTTGATGATATGTCAGGTCATGTTGCAAAGCCGATGTTAATTCTGACAACGGGAACTATGTGATTCCCACTGTTGTATTCATACGCGATGTTCAGCATTATTATTTATGAACATGTTTTCTATAAATACGACTTCCAGTGCTACTGTCAAATTGTATGAGCGACTGAGTCATGTTGTTAAGCATCGTATGTGTCAGATAAGCCCCAATTGCCTCCTGACATCTGTAATCTTCGTCTTTGAATTGTCCATCATAGTTCCCAGTCGACGTCGCTCGCTGTTATTGCGTCCCCCTGAGCAGGCAGCAAGGACGTAGCAGGACGTAGAGAGACGCAATTGTTGATCTCATGATATTGGAGGGCATTTAATGAATTAATTACGTGTAATTAATTGGTGGGTAAAAATAGTCATTTTCGTATCAGATTACCTTTTGAGGTAATGCGTCTTCCCTTTTATTTCAGTGGTTTCATGTTGTGAAAGTAGATCCCTCAAAAGAATAAGGACGTAACGGGACGTAATATCTCGTGATTTGATTGGTCTAGAACTGACATGTGACCATTTTCTCGCACCTATAAATATGATGCGATCCAGTTTGGGTCATTCTGACTTTGGCAGTCTACAGGTCAGTCTCAAACTAAGGGCAGATAATTCAGCCCGAAAGTTCCCCTTGTCCTTACAATTATAATAGCTGATGCTATAAATAGACTGCACTTTTCGAACACAGACACGAATTATTATCTTAACCATCGAGTTATTCAGATTACCAAGTAATAAAGCCATCACTATATCTACATAACAGTGACTACCACTGAAGCCATAGGTCATACATTTATTGCCCTAACACTGGCCCATGCACATAAACCTTAAGCTTGAGAGGGATCTACTTAGTGAAAAAGAGCATTGTGCTGAACTACATTTAAACTCATGAATAAAAAGCTATTTATTCATTGAAAAGAAGTGTTTGACTCTTCCTGAAAACAAGACTGACAAGGTTTATTGAAAGTTTGAGTCCCGGCCGCCACAACTGGTGTCAGAAGTGGGATGTTTATATATTTAAACATCCTTGATACGAACCAAAGGACTCACAGTTAGGACCAGTAACAAAATGGCTACAGTATCTCCAGACGCTGAAGTTTCTTTTGGCAAATGTCAGCAAACTACAGCAGAAGAAGGACAAGGGGACATCTCTTTTGAGGAGGAGATACTTGATGAAGTTAATGAAGAGGCTGAATCAGCTGATGAAGAGCCAAGCAATTCCAGTGGAGATATAAGGGTGCACCACAGGAATGATGTAACTCCAAGACGGCCAATGGCCATTCCGAGAAGAAGAGCGCCTTTCACAATTAGGCCAGATTTCTATGATGGGACAACAGACTGGGAAGAGTACCTGTCCCATTTCAAGAATTGTGCAGAACTAGGTGACTGGCCCATGGATCAGCAACTTTTAGTGCTTTCTGCCAGCTTGAAGGGAGTTGCTAGGACGTTCTACATGGGACTAGCACCACACCAGAAGAGGTCACTACATATGCTTGTCAGGAATCTCAATCACCGGTTTGGGAGTGAAAGACAACAGAGCTTATGGCTTTCAAGGCTAGAAGTCCGACAGAGGCAGAATGCAGAATCAGTTGCAGCACTTGCTGATGACCTGAGACAGATGACCCAAAGGGCATATGTAAACTTGGATAGCAGGGCACAGGAGGCTATTGCCCTTAATCAACTGTACAAGACTGTTTCACCAGAGCTCAAGTTTCATTGCATTGACAGAGGATGCAGGACACTTTCAGAAGCTGTGGAAGTGATTGAAAGGTTTGAAGCATTAGTTGGTGACCACCGAGAAAAGAAGAGACAGGTCAGGGCAGTAGGTGACAGAAATCAAGGAGAGCTTGCTACTATGCAACATGGAAGCACACCCAAGCCAAGAGAAAATCCTCGAGGTGATGATGAAATGAACAAGATCATGGCAAGGTTAGAGAAGTTGGAAAGGGGTAACAACTTTAGATATGAAAAGAGAAACGATCGACCTCAAAGTCAAAGGACTTGTTTCATCTGCAAATCAAGGGAACACTTTATGAAGGACTGCCCTATATACAAAAGATGCCAAGAACAGATGTCCACAGTTAACGCTGACACTGCTAGGATGCAGGGAAATGCCTTCCTGTCGACTCAGTAGGCCATGGGGAGACAGGGAATTCAAGGCCTAAAGATGCTGGCATCCGAGTTGGACTGACTGGAAACACTCAAGAGGGTAGGGATAATGGGTTCTATATCCGAGGTGTTGTGTATGGTGTAGAAGCAAATGTCCTTATTGACAGTGGGTCAACAATGACAATTTTATCAAAGAGAATCTTTGACAAGATTAAGTTGGATGATGCTCCATCTCTAGAGCAAGGGGCCATCAAAGTTACAGGAGTCAATGGAGCAGCTTTAAAGGTTGAGGGGCATGCTGTCATGGACATTATTCTTGATGGACACAAGTACACTCATCCTATCTTTGTGTGTGAAGTTTTTCCAGATGCAATACTGGGTCAAGATTTCCTTCTGAAGCATGTGAGTGCCATTGACTACAAACGTCTGAAGCTCAATTCAAGGGATTCTTCCTTAAGCTGCTGGATTGCTTCTGAGGCTGAAATGAGCTGCCGTGTTAAAGTGAGTGAGACCACAGTTATTCCACCTCATTCTGGAGCTTGGATCACCATGAAGATACCAAAAGCAAATAAACTCGTTCCTGTTGGTGTGATAGCAGGGAAAAAGGACCTTCCACCAGGATTACATGTACTTGATTGCATAGTAGATACATCTGAAGAGGTCCAGAGAATAAATGTCCTCAACTTCAGTTCTGATGAAGGTACACTCCACTGTAACATGGTTGTGGGATTAGCCGAATCACTGTATATTCAGAAAGAAGAACAAGACAGATGTGCTTCAGTCAACTGCAATGCCAATGTTGATGCTTCAAGTTCACAGTCTACACACCTGCCTGAGCATCTCAAGGACCTTTGGCAAAGAAGCTCTCAACATCTCTCTATTAATCAGAGTGAAGATTTGGCAGTTCGTCTTGCAAAATATCAAGAAGTCTTTGCAACATCATCAGCTGATCTTGGAAGAACTTCACAGGTGGAACACCGCATTAATACTGGGGCAGCCTGTCCCATTAGACAACCTCCACGGAGGCAACCTTTAGGGAAGCGGGAAATCGAAAAAGAAGAGATCCAGAAGATGCTTGAACGGGGAGTAATTGAACCTTCAACCAGTGCCTGGGCATCCCCTGTGGTCCTAGTGAGCAAAAAGGACGGAAGTATGCGCTTTTGTATAGATTATCGCCGTTTGAATGATGTCACGGTTAAGGATGCATACCCTTTACCAAGGACCGATGATTGCCTTGATGCCTTGGCAAATTCAAAATGGTTCAGCACGATGGACTTAAACTCAGGATTCTGGCAGATTGGTGTGGCAGACGAAGACAAGGAGAAAACTGCGTTCACAACTGGACTTGGACTCTATCACTTTACTGTGATGCCATTCGGATTGGCAAATGCACCATCCACTTTTGAGAGACTTATGGAGCAAGTGCTTCGAGGTCTGCAATGGGAAGAGTGTCTTCTCTTTATAGACGATATTATTGTTGGTGCTAACGACGTGCCACAAGCTTTGCTGAGGTTGGAACATGTCTTTCAACGACTACAACTGGCCAGGTTGAAGCTGAAGCCATCAAAGTGTATCTTCTTCCAGAAGCGAGTGAGATTCCTTGGCCACATAGTGTCAGAAAAGGGTATAGAAACAGACCCCGACAAGATAGCTGCTGTACAGAACTGGCCGGTGCCCAAAACGACCAAGCAGATGAGAAGCTTCCTCGGGTTATGTTCCTATTACAGGAAATTCGTGGAAAAGTTTGCCCAAATAGCCAAGCCATTGTACCAACTAGTAGAAAAGAAGGTAGCATTCTCCTGGACAGAAGAGTGTTCAAATGCCTTCCAATGCTTAAAGGAAGCACTGACTTCAGCACCGATTTTGTCGTACCCTATTCCAGGAGCCAAGTTCGTCTTAGACACAGATGCAAGTGACAAAGCAACTGGAGCTGTACTCTCGCAAGAACAGGACGGAGGAGAGAGAGTCATTGCCTACATGAGCAAGTCCTTGAACTTTCCTTGTCATGAAAGGAAGTACTGTGTAACACGCAAGGAGCTTCTTGCTGTGGTGAATGCTCTTAAGCACTTCCATTCATATTTATATGGGCAGGAGGTCTTACTCAGAACAGATAATGCAGCTGTCAGCTGGATGCGCAACCTGAAGAAGCCAACAGGACAAGTGGCAAGGTGGCTTGAAGAACTAGGGAACTACAACCTTACAGTTATCCACAGGCAAGGTAGAAAACACCTAAACGCTGATGCTCTGTCAAGGAACCCATGCAAAGCCTGCCTCAGACAGGAACAAGAACAGGATGCAGAAGACTCTTCGGATGAAGAAGGAAGTCACATGGTCACAGATGCCAGTAGACCACAAGTGAGTAGTTTTACTGCCGTCAACCAAGCAGTCACAAGGAGCCAGACGGATCGACCTTCTGAACCATCAATTTCACTGGAAGGATGGACACTTCCAGAAATTAGGCAGAGGCAGTTGGCTGATGAAAACGTTGGGATGCTCCTCACTGCCAAAGAAGCAGGAGAAAAGCCAGAGTGGAATGAAATCTCCCATAAGTCATCCACTATCAAGACTCTTTGGAGACACTGGGGTCGGCTAAATGTTCACTCTGGAGTGCTATATCACACATGGTTGGAGGATGATGAATCCAGGCTGCAGTTAATTGTCCCCCAAAGCTTGAAAGATGATGTCTTGAAGTACTATCATGACATTCCATCCAGTGCACACCTAGGCAGAGAGAAAACCCTGGAGAAAGTAAAGTTCTCTTTCTACTGGCCAGGCCTCAAGGCTGAAGTAGAGAATTACTGTCAGACATGTGATCGTTGCACAGCAAAGAAACAGCTCAAGGGACCTCTTAAGGCCCCTCTAGGAGAATACATTGTTGGGGAGCCCATGGAGCGAGTTGCTATGGACATCCTTGGACCTCTCCCCTTGACAAAATCAGGACATCGTTTCATACTTGTCATAAGTGATTGTTTCACTAAGTGGGCTGAAGCTGTGGCCATTCCAAATCAGGAAGCTGTCACAGTTGCTAAAGCTTTTGTGGATGTTTTTATTAGTAGATTTGGTGTGCCAATGCAGATACACACTGACCAAGGATCTACATTCGAATCCAAGCTTTTCAAAGACATCTGCGACTTTCTGCAGATTCAAAAGACCAGGACCACAAGCTACAGGCCACAATCAAATGGAGCTGTGGAAAGGTTCAATAAAACTCTTGCACAGATGCTGACAATGTACTGTGAGAAGGATCAGAAGCGATGGGATGAGTTCTTGCCTCAAGTTATGATGGCTTACAGAGCTTCGGTGCATTCCAGTACAGGGTGCTCACCTAACAAAATGGTCTTTGGTAGGGAGATAGTTCTGCCCATGTAAGCAGTCATTGGCAGGCCAGAAGAACTTCGGGATCAGGCTGATGTTGAAACATATCTATTAACATTAGAAGATAAGCTGAAACAAGCTCATGAAGTTGGCAGACGATCCCTGAAACAAACAGCAGAATATAGGAAGAAGAACTATGATCTCAAGGCCAAGGGGCGAAGTCTTAAAGAGGGACAAGCTGCATGGCTCCACAACCCTGTCCGGAAACGTGGTGTCTGCCAGAAGCTCACTTCCAGTTGGAAAGGACCCTATCTCATTGAGAAAAGGATAGACGATGTCACTTACCTTGTGAGAAGGGCCCCCAAGCAACCTTCCAAGGTGTTCCATGTGGACCGTCTGCTACTCTACAGAGGGAGGAACCTTCCTCCATGGATCAAAAGATGTCAGCAGTCAATTTTAAGGAACTAGTAGATTGACACTATGTCAAAAAAGTTGAACTTCAGAAGTGTATGTTTATTGTTAACAATGTTGGTGTTTTATTAACATGTAAATATATCGTTAGAACAAGGTGAAGAAGAAAAAGGATCTTGAACTGAAGCAATGAAGTCATTTCTGCATGGATTGCTCTAATAAATCGTAGGGAGCTGAACTAGGACTTGAAGCTTCTAAGGGTGGAACCTTAACTTGTGTCATCATACAGCGCCAGATATCTGCAAACAGAAAAAAATATATTGATGGAAGTGCTGCAGCGAACAACGATGGATCCATCACGTAAGGCAGTAAGACTAGGCTTGATCACCCTGGAACCTGCTGGCTTGATGTTGTTTATCATTCTTTCTGTGGCATTTGATCTGGGCATCGTATGAGAACGGAGTACACAGAACAGATGAAGGTGACCCATGTAGAGACAGAAGCTGTGCTGTGTCCTGCGATGCTACAGCTTTTATTAGGGATCTGTGCAAACCAGAGTTAGGGTGGTAGAGTTGACCTTACAACATAAACAATAGTGTAATGGAATGTGATGGCATTTATAACAGAATTATATGCTGCTTTACTGGGTGTGTGGAACATCCTAAAACAAAATATTTGTGTTACAGAATACACTACCCAAGATGGCAAGTAAATATGAATGTGGACTTGGCGCCTGTGATAAGTCTTTCCAGACAAAGAAAGAGCTCAAGAATCACCTTGCTGCTGCACCCCATCGCAAGCTCAAGGTTGCCTGCATCTTATGCCCAGCGTTTCAGTCCTTCGCTAGGGTTTCAGAGTGGAAACGACATTGTGATGCCAAGCACAAGATTCAGCTCCAAGACTTGGACCCCGACTTCGCATCTGAGAGCAATGCTGCCTGGTTTGCTCTCAACCCAGCAGTGTACAGGAGGGTGGTACCTACTCCAGTTTGGAATTCACCTCTATCAAGTTCCACGCGGGAAATGGTCCTTCTTTGGGCATCCACCCAAGGAAGTGCACCAAGGACAGAGGAAGAATGGGAAGAAGGGTGGGAGACCCTGAAGGCGAACAAGGTAGTACCTGCTGAATCAGTCGAAGTCTCAGACGTCCTGTCAATCATCACTGAAGGCAACATCAGCATCGCACAGGAGGAGGAGACAGAAACCGTGGAATACGATCCCTTTAGCAGCCAGTGTGATACGTCAACTGATCTGGAACTCAGAAATATCACTCTTCAGAACGGCAGCGCCACAGCATTGTTCTTCACCCCTGGAGGTGGATTTGTTTATGAGGCTTCTATTAGTGAAGAGGCAATCGCAGATGCAAGGTCTTTTGATAATCTCCTGAGACGGATGAGGGCTCTCGGCAGGGCAGAACACGTGAGACGACCTGGTGGACAGGGCAAGCGACTGGAGGGTGGACAGCTGGAAACCCGAAGAGCCACTTTGGCATCACTTCTTGGAATCCCCAAGAGCCTTATCACCAACATCACCCACTGGACCTCTCCATTCCCATCAACACCAATGTCACCCAAGCCTCGGATGACGAGAACCCCAGAGAGGCATCAGAAAAGATCACGTTATACCAGTAGGTCCCCAAGGAAGGTTTCCACCAAGCTTCCCAGAAGAACTGAGGGTACAGACCACCAACGACCGAGCTCTCCCAGGAGGCCCAGGGAAGAAGATACAGCAAGAGAGGCCAGGAAGATTCTGTCCGTTGGATGCATGCCCGCACGGAGATTGGACAAACCACCTCATCCATCTCTCAGCTGGCACAAGAAACATCAGTTGGCCTCCTCGGAACTGGGAGACCCTCAGCCCAGACCAGAGACTCCTCCAATGGGAATTCGCTGCTATGACTCTAGAGGAAGGCCTTCAAGGACGAGTCCCAAGGATTGACAGAAGTCTCCTCCATGACAGGTGGAATATGCTTGCACTCCCCGGGACAGCTATCCACTCTGAGGACCATTCATCATCGAGGAAATCACGAATCTACAATTATCGGACATTTCCCAGGGAAGGATCAGTGGTCAGACAGCAAGAGCCACGATCCTGATGTATCAAGCAGCCCAACGTCACAGGACCACCGACACGGACGGGATTGTTCGCTCTATTGAGGCAGAGAGGATCGGTCTCCGTCTGGAGGTTGACTAATAGGTCAGGGGACCTGACCTTTGAAGAAGGGGGTGATGTGATGGCCATCACGAAGATTGAGAAATTTTTTTTTTTTCCAGTTAAATTGCAAAATTTATAAGATACAAAAGCTTGTAAATGATTAGTCATTACGAGATATCTTTTTATGTATTTTCCTTTTGTAATTTTTATAGTTAATGGCAGTGCAGAAATTATTACCATAATTATCATGTAATTAGTTTTGCGAGTATATACTAATATTATTGGCAACCTCGTTTTCACGTAATTCAGTGTTTTGAAATCTCTTTTTGGTAAGAAATCTGTCAAAGATCGTAGCATGTTGTTTGAAGCATTATAATGTATTGCCATTCGTAAAATATCATAAGCTATTGCCATCACATTACGCTATTGGTTTAGAACACAGTTGTACTTTGTAAGAGTCAATGTCAACAACGTCGCCTGTCAAAACGATCTTGTTTACATTTTCAAGCACTTTTGAATTGACCACACTTTTTTTATATTTCCTTGTTCTAAGCATTCAGTTTCGAAAACTGACTATCAGATATGGATTAATCTTACCTTGTCCTTCGACAAACTGTGACATAATCCCTGTGACACTTGTTAATTAACCATTTTTTGGTGAATTTGTGATCTGGGCCAAGCTACGTGTTTCGGTGACGCCCGCCATTTTAACTTTGTGACAGCCAGCCTATGTCGCAATGGGGTTACCGCTACTGTTGACTCAGATTAGTGTTTTGCATTATAAGTTTACGTAATCTTGTGAATTACGAACAGATGAACCCAGAATTGTATTTGATGATTTGTCAGGTCATGTTGCAAAGCCGATGTTAATTCTGACAACGGGAACTATGTGATTCCCACTGTTGTATTCATACGCGATGTTCAGCATTATTATTTATGAACATGTTTTCTATAAATACGACTTCCAGTGCTACTGTCAAATTGTATGAGCGACTGAGTCATGTTGTTAAGCATCGTATGTGTCAGATAAGCCCCAATTGCCTCCTGACATCTGTAATCTTCGTCTTTGAATTGTCCATCATAGTTCCCAGTCGACGTCGCTCGCTGTTATTGCGTCCCCCTGAGCAGGCAGCAAGGACGTAGCAGGACGTAGAGAGACGCAATTGTTGATCTCATGATATTGGAGGGCATTTAATGAATTAATTACGTGTAATTAATTGGTGGGTAAAAATAGTCATTTTCGTATCAGATTACCTTCTGAGGTAATGCGTCTTCCCTTTTATTTCAGTGGTTTCATGTTGTGAAAGTAGATCCCTCAAAAGAATAAGGACGTAACGGGACGTAATATCTCGTGATTTGATTGGTCTAGAACTGACATGTGACCATTTTCTCGCACCTATAAATATGATGCGATCCAGTTTGGGTCATTCTGACTTTGGCAGTCTACAGGTCAGTCTCAAACTAAGGGCAGATAATTCAGCCCGAAAGTTCCCCTTGTCCTTACAATTATAATAGCTGATGCTATAAATAGACTGCACTTTTCGAACACAGACACGAATTATTATCTTAACCATCGAGTTATTCAGATTACCAAGTAATAAAGCCATCACTATATCTACATAACAGTGACTACCACTGAAGCCATAGGTCATACTTTTATTATAAAAGCTATTTATTCATTGAAAAGAAGTGTTTGACTCTTCCTGAAAACAAGACTGACAAGGTTTATTGAAAGTTTGAGTCCCGGCCGCCACAGTATTAACCCCGACATTGATATTCATACCACTCATGCTGACATTTGATAATACTTGTTTCGTGGAACATATTGACTGTTTTATATGTTTTAGGGTGGACTTCATAGCAGATGAAATAGCAGCTTAAACAGCACCTTTCATTTCATGTAGAACATTCGAATTATTCTTATTCAGTATTCTGTTTCTGTCTCTAGTCACAAAAAGGAAGCGTACATTGCTAACGTTTTATTTAACTTTCTAAATATAGCAACAATCAAAAAGCCCCCAATAAAGCTTTAATAGTTGGGGGTTGAAACCAGACAGCTTATTAAATTTCAATGTCCAAGACATTGACGTCAAAATGTCAAAATATCGGGTCGGAGATCAAGTCAGTTAGAAACAGCAATATTCCACCTCAAGAGAGGTTGACGGACATGATTTCGGCACCATTTGTTCCCTTTTCCTTGATGACGTTAACGGTTACTTTGCGATAGGCCGGCGGAAAGACTTGCGCGGTTACTGACTGTCGGGGTTGGGTGTGCGGCACTCCTTGAATGGTCTGAGCAGCGGTCGCTGCATTATTGTGCTTTGCAGATCACTACAATGTGGAATTCGGTGATTCGGTGGCAATGGAAATGCGCAGTCACCAGCACTGAGACATTCCGCCAAGTGCCGTTCTATATTATGTACCTCATGTCGTTCTGCAGTCGTGAGTAGTCGCACAAAGTGCGTTTTGTAAGAATTTTATCTATTTTTAACTATCAAACCCCAACAAATGTAGTTTAGGTGTTTGGGGTTTTTTTCTGTTTTATTTTTTGGGTGTTTTTTTTTTGTTGCACGCGATCGCCTACACTTTCTCCTACCTAACATGTAGATATAATCCATTCTTGTCAAAGGAAAGAGGTTCGTTAATGTCATCATCGTTCAGTCCGTGTGAACAGTCGTGTTTGCACACACAAAAATGTTGTTTCAGAAATGCTTTGTTTTTTGTGTGAGAAGTATCATCTAAAGAGTCAGTTAAATGACTGAAAATGCAATAGATCTCAGAGGATCTGGAAAGTTGTGAAACTGTAATAGAACTCTATTGTTGATTACGTTTATACTGGAGGTTCAACTAAGCATCCTTTAGTAGGCCGACTGAAAAACAGATTTATATTTTCTTAAGGCTGTCTCAGTTTTATGTCAGTTATGTTACCTCAAGCTAAACACTGACAATGATAATGAGACATACGACCAGCTGACAACGATAATGTCACATGGGGATACAAAGCACTCCAAGATAAACGTGTTCTTGAAACATTCACGCTTTCCTGTCCACAATGGTTCGTCTCTTTGTCAGCGATTTGAAAGTTTGGAGAAATCAATCCGTATATAGGCAGATGCAGTCCAAACAACGGTCTTCCCGTAGGATTCGCGTTTTGTTGAATGCTATTTATCCAGGTCAACAGCCATTCGTCTGTTAGGAATCTGAAAGTTTTGATTGTAGATTGTAATCCGTTGTTCGAATATGGGATGAGTATGTAATTACTTAGTCTGTCCGCCATTACCATCAAGACAGGGTATCTGTGGACTCTACTTTATTTCAGCTTCATCTTGTTCCTCTGAGTCTGATATTAAGAAGAGAAATTACAACGCGGCAATACCTGCAGGAAAAACAGCGAGGTGCAAGATACGAATCGTGTGATTCACACAGGTTGGCCGAAGTGTACTATCCGATACCCATGTTTCAAATTAACAGTTTAAAATTAACAGTTTAAAATTAATAGTTTAAAATTAACAGTTTAAAATTAACACTGAGGTGTTCGGTAGGATATATGGGTTGTTCTCTAGTCCCTCGGGACCCATGGGTTGATACACCTTCGATGTTTCGGGCTCATAAACAAACATCGGAGGTACATCAGTCCATGACCCACTTGTGACCAGTGAACAACTTATAATGTTCCAGCTATGTACACACAATGGCATTTAAATATAACATATGTTATATTTGGCGTTTACACTTTTTTTAAGTTAAGTACACATTCTAGTACTTTTTTGTGGCAGCTGTGGTGGCTGTGCGGGTTAGGCGGGAGAGGGATGCAATACACTAACGGGACGCAACAACCCCCGTGTTGGATGGAAAACTGAAATCAGTGACGGAAGAGGGCGCTTCGCCAAAGGGAAGTAATCCTTAGATATGTTCCGTTGTGTAAATCACTGATACATAGAAATAAAGTACTATCAATAAAATGCCAAAACACGGTTTCATAATAAATTATTTATTATGTAAACCAAAATACACAATAAAATATACGATCAATTGTATATTAAACACATGTTTTTTACATTTTGCATAGTTCTAGGCTGTGCATATATACGCATATATGTATTGACCTTTTCTACATAGCAAAACACATCTATACATTTGGCACTGGCTGAACACTTTGGCTTCACACATAGTAACCAAGTGAAAAATCGAACTTGGGTCTTTTGCGTGATGAGCGAAGGAATTAACAACCACCCCACCCCACTGCCCCAACGATCATTATAACGATTAACGTATATACATAATGAATTGAACTGATAAGTGGGAAAATGCTTCTAAATATCTGAAGGAGGAGCGGAGGTATTTGCAGTTGCAAGTGTCTATGAAACAACTGCGAACAGTCTTTTACTGAGGATCTCACTGGTCCCGTAAGTCCTCCACTTCCCCTATTCCCTGTCCACACTCCACCCAACCCACCCACCCTTCCCCTTTCTCCTCCTTCTCTGCTTTTCTTTCTCCCCTCTAACCCCCTACAGCCCTGAAGATGGCGTCCAGCTCAACCCGGACAGTGGTCAGAGACATCCTGTCTATGGGCAGCTGCTGGGTGCAGGACTGGCACACACTCTCCAGCTCCGAGATCTCACTCTTCCTGCTTATCTGTCCCAGGAGATGCCCCAGACTGTAGATGTCCGACAAGGGGCTGGAGTGGGACCCCATGCACACCTCTGGGGCCAAGTAATTATGATCATCAACATAAGGTCGGGTACACTCGAACTGAAGCCCTTGTCTATAGGTAGCCATTCCCACATCAATGTATCTGACTTCAGGCCGTCCAGACGCTAAGTCCACAAGTACGTTGTCACTCTTGATATCGTTAAGGAGGACATGTTTGGCATGGATTACCTGGAGTCCTTCTGCAAGTTGGCAACAGATGCTCATCCAGGTCTCCTTGCTCACCTCATCCTGGCTTTGTAACAGTTTCAGGATGGTCAAACCATTGCCGAAGTACTCCTGTACCAGTGAGTGTCCACCTTCAGACGCAGAGGACGTTATCAGTCCAACAAACTCAGGGACAAAGTTGGTGTCTGTGAGGTACTTCAGGAGCCTGGCCTCGTGTTGGATCACTTCCCATGTGACACCTTCATTGATATAGTCCTTCACCACAAGCTTCCCCTCTCGTCCAGACATCTCCGCAAGGTATACACAGCCGTATGCACCTTGACCAACACACACAAACATGCCATCGTCTTTCCTAGCAAACCGCACATCCCGTTTCTCGAGAAGAGGCAGGTCAATGTGGTCTAGATCCTCCCTCATGGAAGGTAAAAGTGGGTAGCCGTTGACTGTGAAAGGTGAGACTCTTGGATCAAAGCCGAAGACTCGGAGCATGACATCATCAGTGACTTTGCTTGACGATTCCTTCGCAACGTTAATTTCACTGACTACGTTGACAGCTGACAGAGTGTTCGAAATCTGCTTCTCACTGCTTGCAGATAGTAGTTTACCTACAACAGCTTTGTGGGACATAAGTTTCGCTGTTTCAAAGGACATCATCTGTCTACTCATCAGCTCCTGTTGTTCCTGGGAGGACAGATCAGAGCTTGTATGTCCTGACACTTTGAGAGATGGGATAGATTTCCTTGGTGAGATCTCCTTTGCCTGGGCTAGTTCCATTGCAAGACTCATTGTATTCCTTGTATATTCATGCTGGGTTTGCAGCCCCATGTTGGTGATCTGTAGTTCATTAGCAAGTGACATCATGTTTCTGGGAGACGATTCTTCATCACAGAAAGACCTGCTAATGAGGTTTTCAATAAAATGGGGATCTGTGTACTCAATAGGGAAGTCCTCGACCAGACTGACGAGGCTCGTTGTGTTGGTAATCATATCATCCACGACATCAATTCTGTGAGAAATCTCATGTCTCATTTCTTTGGTTACATGACGACTCTGTTGAGCGAGTTCATCAGCCAGACTAAGCTCATTTCTGTCCTCAGAAGATATGATAAGTTCTTGGGCTGTTGCTTTAAACCAGGTTGTCTCCCCGGCAGCAAAAACATCATACTCATGCACATCATCATCAACGTCACCAGTAATAGATAATTCCTTCTGGGCTGACTTTGGCTCTCTCTCGGCATTCACTTCTCTCTGATGGGAGCCTCCAGTGCATTGGTTCACTGGAGATCCTTCAGTGTGCCTGCCATTTGTACAATCACTGCTGTCCACAAACAACTTAGCAACTGCAGATTTATGTTTTGGAAACACATGGGATGTTTGTCTGTGAACAAATACATCAAATGATTTGATCGCCCTTTGTTCATAGAAGCATGGTGGAATGAGTTCATACTTCTTCGTCACAGATGGTTCAAGGACGCCCTTCTGTGCTGTGGATGGTGACTTGGTGAAGAAGTCTGGAGTCAGCAGTAGAGGAGCTGTATCAGCTGAGGCTTTACCAAGGCGGTCTAGGTTACAGGTCTCAGTTCCTGTGTTCACAGACTCCAGTGAGGCACCGACCTGAACATCACGACTTGGAGTTGGATCTGTCTGACAGGCGACGTCCACGTAGGCAGATGAAGCTTGGATCTCTACGTGGCGGGTACAGGGAGAGACTTGAATCCCGCTTGATAAGGTGGCAACAGAGGCTTGCGTAGCACATGAGGTGGTACTGGTGGATGTCTGACTACCACAGGAGGTGGTACTGGTGGATGTCTGACTACCACAGGAGGTGGCACCGGTGGATGTCTGACTGCCACAAGAGGTGCTGGGGGTTGCCTTGCTACAAAAGGTAGCGTCAGAGGTAGTTTTCTGCCCATGGACCCGTGTGAAAATCTGGAGACACGTGTCCTTGGTTTCAAGATGTGTCAGGATGATCTCCTTCAGTTCATCTGCACTCACTGCACCAACGTGTTCTGATGTGCCTCGGAACAGGTTACCTGTGCACATTTTGTTGGAAGACAGTGGCACGAAGACAACAGTGGATCGGCTTCCATCTTCCCTCACAGCGGAGAAGGTGGTTCCTTTGGGGGTCTTCAGCCAGGCTTCCTCGCCACAGCCGCTTTGGTCAGAACGAGGTTTGTAGCCATTTGGGTACATGTATGGCGCGGGAATGGCGTCCCAACTGCAGCAGGTGACTGCCATGCTGGTGTCCCCTAGTTTGACTTGCATTCTGTAAAACGAAAAAGAGAAGTGTCATTGTACCGGGTACCCACTCAAAGGAATAATTCACAGTTAGCATTTGCTATAGATAAAGATTCTTGAATGTTTACGTAAGCAATGTGCTAAAAAAAAATAGTAGTGAGTGGTTGAGTGAGTGTGTAGAGTAGCTTAGAGGTTAAAACGTTCGCTCGTCACGCCGAGGGTCCGAGTTCGATTCGATGCAATATGTGAAGCCCATTTTTGTGACCTGTGACCAATGACCAGGAGTAAGAAACTTTGGAGTCAATTTTGTGTGCAGACACTTTCAGTGTTGTCACAAACTCTACTGAACAGTAAACAACCCTGTACACTTAAGCGAACCCACGAACTCCGTTGGTATATGACCAGATGGTGGCGTGCAAACACCTAGGTGCGGGTACGGCAACGTGCAGTAAAGTTGGATAAAGTATTGCGAACAGGTGTCCCAGTCCACCCAGCTGGGAATGAGTACCTCGTAAGGATGGGAAAGTCGCAAGTTTGGTGCACCTACTGGCTACAAGAATTGTAGGCTTCTCCAAGGACTTAAGACTGATATCCAGTGATCGAGGGAAAAATACCAACGCCTTTGAGCATGGACTAGTTCCTCCGATATGTACGCTATGTAAATATCTAATGATATTGCTGAAATATCACTAAGAGCGTCGTAAGATCAACTCTCTCGCTTGCTATCGCGCTATCATTCTGTCACCACAAGTGTTGCTTTTACGAACGGAGTGAGTTAGTGAGTGAGTTGGACTTTACGCCGTTATTAGAAGTATTCCAGCAATATCACAGCCGAGGATACCAGGTAAGAGCTTCACATATTGTACCCATGTCGGTAATCGAACCCGAGTCTTCGGCGTGACAAGCGAACGCTTTTACCACGTGGCTACCCAACAGCCCCTTCAGGATAATTGGGAAGACCTGATTAAATGAATCAATGCAATGTTGCATTTAAACAAGACTGAGTGGCTAAGTAAAACGATATTTTTCTAAAGGTTAAACACTATCGTTCTTGTCATTCCTCTCTCTGAAGTTAAATATTTATTATTCTAGATTAACACATACATTCATATAACACGCACGCACGCACACATGTCCCAAAGCTAAACGTAGCTACTCCATCAACCCGATCGGAGGTATACAGTAACATCTGGACTTACCTTTCGCTCAACGAGCGGACGTCCTTTCTGGTCCACAGTTTTTTATCATTTCTGGCCATTTCAGAGCATATCTGAATTTCTCTTCGAGTAACCTAAAACAATATCAAGATATACCCGCATGATAGATTAAAACATTTACTGAAAAGTTCAAATGAAATTTCCTAACTTTAGCAGTGAGCGGTTACGATGCAGAATTTCATTGAGTGTATGTTGTTTTAGTCAGACATTACTATTACAGTAATGTAATTGTTCAAACAGAGATTGGTTTAGCCTAAGGAGATCGTGTAATAAAATATCAGTATTACAGTTCACGCCGGGTTTCAATCATAGCTTCTTTATGACAAAATTTTTTTACAAAACCCTGTCAAGCCGAACAGTAATGTCCTATTTAATTCGTTATGAATAACTACAAACAAGCCCCGTACTATAGTGTTGCGCGGCTACTCCATACAAGATGCCCATACTTGAATGAAGGACAAATGAACGAAACTATTTCTGATGTTATTTACCTTGTAGATGGCATTGATAGTCTTCAGTACCCCCGACTGTCTCCAAGGTGCGTCTCCTCCCGTCGCCATACACGGGGCTTCCCTTCCACCCAAATCTTTGACTTGTAAAGCTTTCATTTTGAAGAGCTGATAAATCGCATGTGAGGTCGCAAGGATCAACACAGTTGCTAATGGCCCTTCTGTCTCGTCCGACTTGGAAACATTCTATGACGTCATCGCTTTGTGACGTCACATGCTTTTGTGAGGTCATAACCCTAGACATCGTCGTTTTGCTCCATGCAGCGGAAATACATTACCGCAATGTTTACATACACAGACATCCATATCCAGTCGACGAAATCGCACATTGTGGCAGTTTAAGTCTTTATATATGTATTTTCGGTCGTATTGTATCATTTGATATCAGTGAAAATCCGGGTTTAAATTGATCTTCAGTAAGTCATGCTTGTCGTATGAGGCGAACGGGATGGAGTGGTCAAGACTTGGTTAACACATGTCATCGTATCCCCTGCGTATATCAATGCTCATGCTGTTGATCACTGGATCCAGACTCGATTATTTACGCCACCGACGTATACATTTGTATTGCTGAGTGTGACGTAAAGTTCAACTCACTAACTCTGAAAAATGTGCATGCTTATCTGTTCTACACAATGCAGACATGGATATGTGTATCCGTAGGGTGAAAATCTAGATTCTTGGACTTCCTAACCGTTAAAAACTGTGTTTGTTTATTCTTTATGCAGCACTCAGCATCATTTTAGCCATGTGACAGCGGTCTGTGAACAAACGAGTCTCAACCAGACAATCCAGTGATAGACATCATGAGCATCGGTCTAAGCAGTTGGGATACGATGGCATGCTGTCGACCGAGCGTGGCTATCCGATGTAGTTAGTCTCCTATGCAAGCAAGCATGAGTTTGATGAAGACCAATTCTATCCTGAATCTCCACAAGTAGACTGAGTGAGTTTAGTTTTACGCCTTACTCAGTAATTTTCAAGCTATATGGCGGCCGTCTGTAAATAATCGAATCTGGACCAGACAATCCAGTGATCAAGAACATGAGCATCGATCTATGCAACTGGAAACCGATGACATGTGTCAACCAAGTCAGCGAGCCTGACCACCCGATCCCGTTCGTCGCCTCTTACGACAAGCATAGTCGCCTTTTATGGCAAGCGTGGGTTGCTGAAGGCCTATTCTACCCCAGGACCTTCACGGGTTTGCACAAATAAATAAAAATGTCGGGATTGTTTTTCGCCGCTGTTAGCAATATTTCATTAGCAAGCAATCCATGAAGCTCTTGGTCCTGTGGTCATCTGTACAGTGAGAGAAAAAATAAGGGATTTCTTGAAAGTACAATTGGTCCTTTATGTTTTCCCAGGTTTCTTTACAAGATGTGCGAAACACTTGTGAAGAAACTTTGGGAAAAAATGTAAAAAGAAATAACGGAATGGTTTTACTGATCTCTTATTTTTTCCCTCAGTGTATTTGCTCCAGGAGACGCCCTAGGGAGACCTGAGATTCCTGAACTTGAGGAAATCTAGACTTGCTGCATTTGTGGCTTTAGCCTTGCAGAGAATATGTGATCAGGGACTGTGAGACAGATTAACTCAACTCTTGCTCCAGTTGACCCTTTGAGCGCTCAAACCTTGAACCTAATGACTGTCACTTCTCAAACCTTGATTGCAGTGACCCTGTCACCGCTCCAACCTAACCTTGAACCTAATGACTCACCTTGAACTTAGTGAGCCTGTCACCACTCAAACCTTGAACGAATTTTCCGGTGAGTGTTCAGTCCTGGCGCCTTCACGATAAGTGAGCTCTTATTTCTTGAGCCCGCAAGCTTTGTAACTCCGAGGTACTCGCATTGAAAAACACAACAAAGAGAACACCATTTCATTGTATTTAAAACAGGCAGACACTGCAGACATTCACACAAACAAAACTGGTTCCTTGGAGGCAAAGAACATTTACAGTCTGACCGTGTTTATGGGTTGTTCGTAATCAAAAGTGACAGTTCCCGCTTATAGTATGGCCTGTCTTCTACACTCAAGGTCATTCCGATTTAGGAGCAACTTACATCTCAAACGTATTATCAAGGTAGGCGCCACATGCGAGCCTTTGGTGGGGGAAATTTTGGCTTGTGGAAATTCTCCTTAAATGAAAGAGAAATGCATGCCGTGTCAATCAGTTGGTTTGAAGTGACGTTTTGTGTTCGGTGAAGACGCTTGAACAAGACATTTTACGTACGCTTCCGTTTGAAGAGTTCATGGGATGTATTCTTTCAGGAACATTATATATTATTAGGCTAGTGAATCTACGTGAAAAATGACTAACCTGAACTACATAAATGTAATTGCAACAGAAATTGTTTATGTGTTTTTGTCACCGGGCGTCACAAATATCGGACGACTGCAAAATGTCATGTTTTCATGGTGTGTTGCTGTCATATGTACCAGCTTTTATTGGCGTTGATTTGCAGCAAAAATAAGTAACTGTTCCTGAGTCACCCCTCTATGTCAGCTGAGCTGGCGTTCATTCTAAGATTTACGGTAAGAAAAAAATGCATCGTTCGTTTTGACGCCAGATTAACGCTGAGTGTCTGAATATGTGTAATTTTGATAGCAACCCATTTCAATTGAAAGGGAGCTGCTTGCTTCATTTGGGACTGGGCGTTAGGGAAGGTAATGTGGCTCAGGGACTGAGAAAGGCCATGTTCGGGGTTTAACAAGTGTTGAAAGTCCGCTGGCAGTTAGGAAAGTTGGAGGGGGGGGGGGGGGGGTCATCTCTTGAAAGCCAGTGTTAATGGAAGTATATAATAATAAGCTTTTCAATGTAAAACTCAAGATCAGAAGGAATATTCCTTGTCACATTTCCAAGGAGACGCACCCGTGAAGATCAAAGATTGGAAATGATCTTCAGTAACCCATGCTTGTCGTAAAAGGCGACTGATGGGATCGGGGGAACAGGCTCGCTGGCATGGTTACATGTAATCGTATCTCAGTTGTGCAGACTATCCTCATGCTGTTGATCAATGGATTGCTTGGTCCATGTTCGATTATTTGCAGATCGCAGCCACTTGGTTGGAATACTGATGAGTGCGGCGTTAAACAACAAACTAACCAGCCAGTCAAGGAGACGCATCCGCCATATAATCAAACGGGAGAAGTGTTCATTTCCAGCCAAGGGCTGTGAGGCAGCCTAGTGGTTAAAGTGTTCGCCCGTCACACAAACAAACCTGGTTCGATTCCCCACATGCAATGTGTGAAGGCCTTTTCTGGTGTCCCGAAATGCTGAATATTGCTCAAAGCGGCTATATTCCCTCATTTATTCCAGGAACTTAACTTAAAAGTTGTCAAATATAAAATACTGCTTAAAACTAAAACAATAAAACCCTCCTTTGGCTAATCCAGGTTTTCATATATTTTCAAGTTTTCAAATTTTGAAGACAAACATATCAATTCCATTGAAATATTGGCACAAAAAGTTCCCTTTTGCTGTTCGGAAATGTGTGTTTCAGATGTAAGTGCTGAAGTAAGGTTTTGTGGTTTGTGTCCAAATGATAATAATTTAAGAATTTTTCTACGAACTGAATGTTTTCTTGCAGTCGCTGAGAAACTGCCTCACGTTTAAGCGTACGTGTGCTCTCTTTCATGGGTATCGCTCTGGGATTGATTTGTATTGTCTTCTGTTGTTTATGATCAGTTACTAAGATGAATAGTGATGTTTGTGTTCAACCAGTTAGATGGACATTTTACTAATATGAGTGTGGTGGGGCAGCCACGTGGTGATTCCTCGCATGGGTACAATACGTGAAGCCCATTTGTGGTGTCCCCTGCCGTTATATTGCTGGAATATTGCTAAAAACGGCGTAAAACCATACTCATGACGTTTTTGCAGAATTTTTGTCCTAACAGTAAAAAGGTTGTTTAACAATCTATCATCAAAATATTGACACAGTTTACTATATGTTACGAGGGAGGAGTTGGAGAAGCATGTGCACAAGTGCCGACAAAGTTATTGATTCATTATTGACCTGTGCTGTGCCGTCGTCATCCTTTCTCGCACGCCTGGCTGTCCCTTTCTTTGCACTCCTCCCTCGTAACAAATAGTGAACTGTGCCACTTTTAATGACAGATAGTTTAACAACTTTTTTTCATTTTCATGTCAATAATTCTGGAAAAACCTCATAGAGTTGGTATGACGTTTTGATTATGATCGGCGTTACATTGAGCATTTGATTTTTATTGATTTTCGAGTTAGATTGCAATTCATTGGTCCGCTTTTGAGCCAAACTGGCTATAGTCACAAATGGAATGGTGGTTTAGATTTTGCCCTGTGTTGCAAACAGTTGTCCTGCGAAAAGTGATGTTAAGTTACAGATAGATTGTGGTGTTCCGCATCAAAATGTTCTGGGCGAGATGAGAGGCAGTTAGGGCAGCACATTAGCCGTGACCTTTAACGGCCGCTTCAGACACTTTGTTAATGAAAAGTCCTGTCTATTGTATAAAAACACCCAATATTCTGGACCCATGGAGATAGAATGACGATGTCTCCGCACACTAACACAAACATGCACACACGAACGCGTATGCACGTCTAAAAAGAAAAGAAACTAATGCTACTAGGGCACAGTGTTGACAAAAATGGACTGACAATCTTACAAATACTTTCAACCTCATTAAAATACTCACGTCAGGACGTGGCTTGATTGAACTGACACTGAGCGTCACTACACAAGCACATACGTACACTCACGCACACACACGCACGCACGCACGCACGCACACACACACACACACCAGGTTGAACCCCGCTCAACGTCCGCCTAGTTTCAATTCATCCATCTGTTTGGTTTGAATACAGACCACACCTGATTATCAATGTAACGTGTTACATCCGGGCGTCTCTGGAACATCATCATATCCTCAATGACGCAAGAAGGCAGCTTCCTTGTTTACTGTAATCACGGGCATGTACAGTCGGTGAGTCGGTGATGCGCAGTTGTTCACGTTCCCAAAGCACCCGGATGTAGTGTGTGAGCGAGATTCCGGCCTACGTATTATACGCAGTACAAAAGAAACGTGAAGGTGAAGGTCATAATTCCTCGAAACACTTTGATGATTGTTTGTTTGATTGCTTAACGCCGTAGTCGGCAATTTTCCATCTATGTGACGGCCGTCTGTAGATAGTGTTTTGGACCAGTGACTAACATGATGAGTATCTATCTACGCAGTTGGGGCACGCTGACATGTTTCCACCAAGTCAGCGAGCCTGACCACCCGATCCCGTTACTCGCCTCAAACGACAACCATGGGTTATTGAGAATCAAGTCTAACTGAGATCAAGAGGCTACTAACGGGATCGGGTGGTCAGACTCGCTGACTTGGTTGACACATGTCATCGGTTCCCAAAGGCGCGGATCGATGTTCATGCTGTTGATCACTGGATTGTCTGGTCCAGGCTCGATTATTTACAGACGGCCGTCATATAACGGCAATACTGCTGTGTGCGGCGTAAAACTAAACTCACTCACTCTAACCCAAATATTTAAGGGTCTCCAGATATAATCGAGTCAGAACTAACCGGGAACCCAGTGTTGATATTATGAACGATTGTGTCAGGGATATGACCACCCAGTCTGTCAGGTCTCCCCTTCCGACCACCATGTTCGCAAACAATTATTCACTGTTTCCCTGGCTTACAGTCAAGTTATACATGTTTGTGATCCGTAAATGTAGATTATATGCGGACAAATTCAGCGGCTATATTCCCTCATTTATTCCAGGAACTTAACTTAAAAGTTGTCAAATATAAAATACTGCTTAAAACTAAAACAATAAAACCCTCCTTTGGCTAATCCAGGTTTTCATATATTTTCAAGTTTTCAAATTTTGAAGACAAACATATCAATTCCATTGAAATATTGGCACAAAAAGTTCCCTTTTGCTGTTCGGAAATGTGTGTTTCAGATGTAAGTGCTGAAGTAAGGTTTTGTGGTTTGTGTCCAAATGATAATAATTTAAGAATTTTTCTACGAACTGAATGTTTTCTTGCAGTCGCTGAGAAACTGCCTCACGTTTAAGCGTACGTGTGCTCTCTTTCATGGGTATCGCTCTGGGATTGATTTGTATTGTCTTCTGTTGTTTATGATCAGTTACTAAGATGAATAGTGATGTTTGTGTTCAACCAGTTAGATGGACATTTTACTAATATGAGTGTGGTGGGGCAGCCACGTGGTGATTCCTCGCATGGGTACAATACGTGAAGCCCATTTGTGGTGTCCCCTGCCGTTATATTGCTGGAATATTGCTAAAAACGGCGTAAAACCATACTCATGACGTTTTTGCAGAATTTTTGTCCTAACAGTAAAAAGGTTGTTTAACAATCTATCATCAAAATATTGACACAGTTTACTATATGTTACGAGGGAGGAGTTGGAGAAGCATGTGCACAAGTGCCGACAAAGTTATTGATTCATTATTGACCTGTGCTGTGCCGTCGTCATCCTTTCTCGCACGCCTGGCTGTCCCTTTCTTTGCACTCCTCCCTCGTAACAAATAGTGAACTGTGCCACTTTTAATGACAGATAGTTTAACAACTTTTTTTCATTTTCATGTCAATAATTCTGGAAAAACCTCATAGAGTTGGTATGACGTTTTGATTATGATCGGCGTTACATTGAGCATTTGATTTTTATTGATTTTCGAGTTAGATTGCAATTCATTGGTCCGCTTTTGAGCCAAACTGGCTATAGTCACAAATGGAATGGTGGTTTAGATTTTGCCCTGTGTTGCAAACAGTTGTCCTGCGAAAAGTGATGTTAAGTTACAGATAGATTGTGGTGTTCCGCATCAAAATGTTCTGGGCGAGATGAGAGGCAGTTAGGGCAGCACATTAGCCGTGACCTTTAACGGCCGCTTCAGACACTTTGTTAATGAAAAGTCCTGTCTAATGTATAAAAACACCCAATATTCTGGACCCATGGAGATAGAATGACGATGTCTCCGCACACTAACACAAACATGCACACACGAACGCGTATGCACGTCTAAAAAGAAAAGAAACTAATGCTACTAGGGCACAGTGTTGACAAAAATGGACTGACAATCTTACAAATACTTTCAACCTCATTAAAATACTCACGTCAGGACGTGGCTTGATTGAACTGACACTGAGCGTCACTACACAAGCACATACGTACACTCACGCACACACACGCACGCACGCACGCACGCACACACACACACACACCAGGTTGAACCCCGCTCAACGTCCGCCTAGTTTCAATTCATCCATCTGTTTGGTTTGAATACAGACCACACCTGATTATCAATGTAACGTGTTACATCCGGGCGTCTCTGGAACATCATCATATCCTCAATGACGCAAGAAGGCAGCTTCCTTGTTTACTGTAATCACGGGCATGTACAGTCGGTGAGTCGGTGATGCGCAGTTGTTCACGTTCCCAAAGCACCCGGATGTAGTGTGTGAGCGAGATTCCGGCCTACGTATTATACGCAGTACAAAAGAAACGTGAAGGTGAAGGTCATAATTCCTCGAAACACTTTGATGATTGTTTGTTTGATTGCTTAACGCCGTAGTCGGCAATTTTCCATCTATGTGACGGCCGTCTGTAGATAGTGTTTTGGACCAGTGACTAACATGATGAGTATCTATCTACGCAGTTGGGGCACGCTGACATGTTTCCACCAAGTCAGCGAGCCTGACCACCCGATCCCGTTACTCGCCTCAAACGACAACCATGGGTTATTGAGAATCAAGTCTAACTGAGATCAAGAGGCTACTAACGGGATCGGGTGGTCAGACTCGCTGACTTGGTTGACACATGTCATCGGTTCCCAAAGGCGCGGATCGATGTTCATGCTGTTGATCACTGGATTGTCTGGTCCAGGCTCGATTATTTACAGACGGCCGTCATATAACGGCAATACTGCTGTGTGCGGCGTAAAACTAAACTCACTCACTCTAACCCAAATATTTAAGGGTCTCCAGATATAATCGAGTCAGAACTAACCGGGAACCCAGTGTTGATATTATGAACGATTGTGTCAGGGATATGACCACCCAGTCTGTCAGGTCTCCCCTTCCGACCACCATGTTCGCAAACAATTATTCACTGTTTCCCTGGCTTACAGTCAAGTTATACATGTTTGTGATCCGTAAATGTAGATTATATGCGGACAAGACAAATTAAAACCTACGATTGAAACCCGAAATCACAAATGCCAAATATCAAAATCGATAAAGATTAATCGATAAATCCATCATTTCGCAGTAGATTTTGGGCGATATGCCATGCATCGGTCTGTGGACAAAGCACGTTCAAGCTGTCAAAGCCGCAACAATATATGTTTCGCAGAATTGCGTCCTGATGCGTATTAGCTTTGATCAGGCGTTCGAATCCTGGTTTTACTTTGTTATGTTTCCAGTCAATTCATGCGAAGTCGTGATCGTCTACGACAGGCATTGTTTTGTGCAAGCTCACAAACCTGAAAACTGCTAAGAGAGGCGTTAATTCACCCACTCACTCGCTCGCTCGCTCATGGCAGACATTTTAGAAGAATATTGCTCTGTCTTCGATTGGAATAATAACATATTAAGTTGGGGCCAATTAAATGAAATAGATTTGTTAAATTCGTTTTGTCCTTGCAATGCTGTACACAATGGACCCGATGCTGTATATAAAATTTGAAAGTAAATCTAAAGTTTGCTGTTGATATACACATCTAGTGAGTGGTAAAGTGAGTTGAGATTGAAACACGATATGCTGATGAGACTGACATCCAGTGAACGAGGGTTAAAAATACCAGCGGCTTGCGTATGCACTAGAACGTAAATAACCTATATCCCATATCCTATATCCTACATCCTAAAGTTAGCCACACTTCTCATAATTACTCCTTTTTTCCAAGAAACGGTTGCACTGCCTTGTTATTGCTTGAAAATTAACCTGGTCAGTGGTTTATGCAGATTTTATTCAGTTTAACTGAAATCAGCAAAAATGTGAGTGCTCATTTTTATGCAACAATTAAGCATATATCTCAGGGCGAGTTACACCTCGAATGGTAGAACTGGGGTTCCGTCTGCACAGCGATCTTCGTGTAAGGTGACCGTAACCCTCACGGCTTAACACTGACTTAAGAGGGCTGTAGCACTAAGACCGCATTGTGAAACTGGGTCCTGTATGTTTACTCTTGAAGCGTGGCATGTCAATTATTGACACTGGCGGAAGCTCCTCTCACCTGATTGGACGAAAACTGGGTCTGCGTACATATGACGGAACCTGTCTCCTTCTGATCACTGTGACCGACTAACACAACCGCATTCACAGTCATAATTTACCGTAAGGAATGTTTCCCCGAAAAATAATCGGTAAGAGTTATTCCCGTTCCCCCATCCCAAGAAACATTTATGTATTTACATACATACTAGAATAGAACCTAACACAACAATTACTAGAGGAATGACAAAAATAACTAAAAGCCTTAAAATTAAGTACATGTACAATATATAGGGCTGAACCACTTAGTTACGTCTGTTAATCTGAAGAAGAAAGAATATGGGGGACCGGAAGGTACTCTTTCCAAAAATTCCGTGATAACTGTTTATATAATTCGTATGTACATATAGAATTACGCTCGTACACTATTTTAATAGTCTCTTTAAATCTTTCAAACTGTTATCATATCAGAGAGTGACTTTCGCTCTCATTTCGGTTATTTTACTGTTATATTTATTATTCTTTTATTATTTTCATTTTTGTTGGTGTTGTGTAATGACGCACTCCGCAGAAGTACGTATTTCGTATGTAGACACCCATGAAGGTCTGGGTAGAATAGACCTTCAGCAACCCATGCTTGCCAATTAAAGCCAACTATGCTTCTTCTCGTAAGAGGCGACTGATGGGATCGGGTGGTTGACACATGTCATCGGTTCTCAGTTGCGCAGATCGATGCTCGTGCTGTTGACCACTGGATTGTCTGATCCAGACTCGATTATTTACAGACCGCCGCCATATATCTGGAATATTGCTGAGTGTGGCGTAAAACTAAACTTACTCACTCGTATGTATACACACAGTTATAAAAGTGGTAGATAGAGATGACGAGGTTTCTTTTAAAAGTTTGTTTATCTGTTGATATATATATGTGCATCTCCAACCAAAACGAATAACGCACGGCGCATGACTCATAAGTATTAACTAATGCACAAACCAGCTTCACATCTGCATTTTCATTATGCGTATTGTATTAATAATATACTCACTAACAACTGTTTTAAACAGGGTCAACTGATGTGCTGAATAATAATATTTTTTTAAAACAAAGGATGAAGCCCTTTGTTTTCACGACAGTACGTAAATATTCCCATGTAGTATTGGCACACGTTCCACAGACTATCACCATACGGCACACGTTCCACAGACTATCACCATACGGCACACGTTCCACAGACTATCACCATACGGCACACCTTCCACAAACAGTCATAATACGGCCCACGTTCCACAAACTATCACCATACGGCACACGTTCCACAAACTATCACCATACGGCACACGTTCCACAAACTATCACCATACGGCACACGTTCCACAAACTATCACCATACGGCACACCTTCCACAAACAGTCATAATACGGCCCACGTTCCACAAACTATCACCATACGGCACACGTTCCACAAACTATCACCATACGGCACACCTTCCACAAACAGTTATAATACGGCCCACGTTCCACAAACTATCACCATACGGCACACGTTCCACAAACTATCACCATACGGCACACCTTCCACAAACAGTCATAATACGGCCCACGTTCCACAAACTATCACCATACGGCACACGTTCCACAAACTATCACCATACGGCACACCTTCCACAAACAGTCATAATACGGCCCACGTTCCACAAACTATCATCATACGGCCCACGTTCCACAAACTATCATCATACGGCACATGTTCCACAAACTAACACCATACGGCACATGTTCCACAAACTATCACCATACGGCACACGTTCCACAAACTATCACCATACGGCACAATTTCCACAAACTATCACCATACGGCACACGTTCCACAAACTATCATCATACGGCACACGTTCCACAAACTATCACCATACGGCACACGTTCCACAAACTATCACCATACGGCACATGTTCCACAAACTATCACCATACGGCACACGTTCCACAAACTATCACCATACGGCACACGTTCCACAAACTATCACCATACGGCACACGTTCCACAAACTATCTTGATACGGCACTTGTTCCACAAACTGTCATACGGCACACGTTCCACAAACTATACTCGCCATATCTGCAAATCTAATATTGCTAATGTGCTACATAAAGGTGTGTTTACCCACTAGCAATAACTACAGTTTACAATAACTGATTCTTTTAAGATTTGGGCAGTGGTTTCTTCGTTTATGAGAAAGGTGCAGTGCAAAGTCTAATACTACCTAGCCTGGAATAATCATTATTAATTCTTGTACAGCTCTGCTCACATGTGAGTGAGTCAGTTTAGTTTTAACCCGCACTCAGCAATATTCCAGCTATATGACAGTGGTCTTTAAATAATCGAGTCTGAACCAGACAATCCAACGGTCATGAGCATCGATCTGCGCAATTGGGAACCGAAGAAATGTGTCAACCAAGTCAGCGACCACCCGATCCCGTTAGTCACCTGCTAAGACAAACAAAGTCGCCTTTTATGGCATGCATGGGTTGCTGAAGGCCTATTCTACCCGGGACCTTCACGCTCCCTGCTCACATGTGCTGGCTTGTTAACGCTGATACTGGTAAAGGGCTATCATATGAGGGCTATTTTTCTACGACTGCAAATGGGTTAAGTGGTGATGATGCGTGTGAGTGAGATTAGTTTTACGCCGCTTTTAACACCATGTAAGTAATATCTGGGTGGGGGACACCAGAAATTGGCTTCACGTATGCTACCCATGTATAGGAAATGGAACCTGGGTCTTCGGCATGAAGAGCGAACGCTTTAACCACTAGCTAGGCCACTCGGTCGCCAATGCCAGCGATGAACAGATGCCAGATATAAACTTGGATATGATAATCAAGGAAACTTCATACAATTTAGTGTTACTGGATAAAAAAAATCACTAGAAGGGATGAAACGCTTAAAACAAAAATATCAAATAACGTTGAAACGATTTTTGTCCAGAGAGATGCTTCAATGATAAAATATATCTCAACCACATTCCATCGCGTATGTCTTTCTTTCATCATCACCTGACCACACCTTCATCAGAACAAATCCGATTCAGTTCGCGGCATGTTGGAATCCACACTTGTGGTGGACTAGTGAGTGAGGTAGTATATTTTACAGTCGCGTTTAACAATATTCCAGCAATATCACTGCTAGGGACACCAGAAATGGGCTTCACACACCATATCCATCTGGGAAGTGAAATCCGGGTCTTCGGCGTGACGAACAATTTAACGCTTTAACCTCTCTACCCCTCTAGGAGACTGGGCGAACCGGGTGTTTACAAAATCAGGGAAGCCGAAGAAAACTAACCATTCTGGCATGGTGAGCACATCCTGTGTAATGTCTTATGCTTTTTAATCATACTAAATTATAGTATTTCACTAAGTTGTTATTTATTTTTTAAATAATGTTTTTATTGGCAGAAACAATTCATGATAATGGGTGTTTTTGTTTTTTTGTTTTAGAAATTTTATTGAATAATCAAACAAGGAAGAATAGATTGAGAACAGATAAAACGGTGAAGTATTTCCCACCGGCAACTATGTTGAACTCTATCTGTACTTAAACAAAACATAACTGGGCCAAAGTATGGAGAGGTGTTAAAATACATTTAGTTTACACCGGAATAGATCGATTGTAAAACGGATTCAGTTACAGAGAGTATCCACGAGAAATACAGCTGTTTTTATCAATATTACAAGTGCTAATTGAAATGAGCTGTAATTAGCCATGCAGATTGTAGGGATCCGGTTTAGCAACAATTAGACCAGACGTCTTTGCACTAAATCAAGGTGTGCTCGTCTTGGCTGTAAGACGAATTTATATATATGAACTAGAGCAACAGTCTACAAAACCAAGCGTTGAATGCCAGTGTATGTCACAGCTGAAACTAAGCAAATACTTGTTTGCTACTTTTACTTCAAATTAAAATGAATACATAAATGAAACTCCTATAGTTCGCTTAGTTAACTGCAGACAGTCTGAACGAAAGGCGCAATCAATACATACGGCGAGTACTTCCTTCATTTTGCCCCGAAGCACTCCCGTGACCTTACACATCGCTGACCCCATGACCCTATTTTCAGGTCAAGGTCGTTTGTGATATGGCGACGTTAGCTTGAGTGTATGCCAAGTTACGATCATCTCTGTGTATTTTCAGGTAAGTGCAGTTTTGTTTCGATTCCCATTAGCGCAGCGTGTCTTTCCACCAAATGTCTTGACATCGCCCCTCTGTGACACTTGTGTCAGAGAGCAGAATCTAGCGACGGGTCTACTTTGCATTCCGCACAAGGTGTGTTTATTTCGCGTCAGTTCGATCCTTCCGCGTGTTTCGTCAGTTATCCAATTGTCTGAAGGTGTGTTTCATTAAAGTCGGAAAAAATGTTTCGAATGGTAGAAATTAGAATAAAAACCGTGCCCTACAACATCGATACCTGCATGTTTTCTAGGTCTGTTTACAGCTGCCTGACACAAATACATACGACAGCCGATGCGTCTTGTTAAATTGTACATACTGGTATTGATAAGCTGAAAATATGGCATTATCGACATGCGACTGCAATTCGTGTCTTGCATACCTCTAGTCGGAGTTAATTAGGACGATCAATAATGGAATAATCTTTTATTAGCGTGTTATATCATGTGATTTATGAATGAAATTATTTATGAAATGCGTCTACATTTTGTGTCATCACACAGACATAATAGGGTGATATATTGACGAAGTCTCACAATGTATAAATAACACAGTATTTATTACATAGTGAAAGTAATGCTCCAGAATATATTATCATGTCATTGTCAAGCAAGATTGAATAATGAACAAGGTACAAGGTGAAACATATGTGAAATATTGACAATAGCAACAATTTAACACAAAGTGTGGATTTGTTAATAGTAACCATAGTGACCATATCGTTACTACCAGATGGACACAGATCTCATGATGAAGAAGCCATTTGAGGATTGTTTTTGCCTCTTTTAACAATTTTCCATCAATATAATGGCAGGGAACATCAGAAATGGACTTCACACATAATACCCGTGTATGGAGTTGAACCTTTGTCTTCAGTGTGATAAGCAAATGCTTGAACCACTAGGCTACACCACCCCCTGCTGCAGTCAGTAAACCGAAATTAGGATAGGTAGCAGGGAAGGCTGTAAAAACTTTTTTCATGGCTTCAAAGAAGGCAGATGGGAAGAAAAGTTAAAGGGGACATAAATTTTTATTTGTTGTGAAATCATTAGTTTGTTTTGTGTACTCATTTTTAGCTAAAATATAAAGTGCATGATTTGGACTAAAAAACTAGTATATAATTTCCATCAGTTGGTTAAGAATGTCCATTATAAGTGTACTTTGCTGTAGAACTTTGGTCTCTGAGTCACAGCTAAGCAATGGCTTATGACAACGCTTTCAGACTTTAATCTAGTGTGTACCAGTGCTCTTCAAGGCTGTGTCCTGTCCCCTGCCCTCTTCACATTTTATACAAATGACTGTATACCTCATTTATCCACCTGTTTGAATTTCAAATTTGCTGATGATGCCACTTTGGTGGGTTTATTCATCAAGCGGAGTTAAAGTATAGGAAAAAATATAGATGCATTTGCTTCATGGTGCAAAGTGAATTTTCTCTCATTAAAGATAAACAAAACAAAGGAATGATAATTGACTTCCAAATCAGCAAAAACAAATTGAAGCCTGACATTAAGTAGAAACAGTAGAAGAGTATAAATATCTGGGTACTGTCATTGATAATAAACTTTCATGGAAATCAAATGCACATTGTCTACATGGGAGAGCACAAGAGAGGCTTTTCTTTCTGTGGAACTGCGATCATTTAATGTAGACAATAATATCTTAAAACTGTACTACCAAATATTCATTACTAATATTCTAACTTTCTGCTTCCATGCCTGGTATGTCAGTCTTCTTCTCACACAGACAAACAAACTTGACAAATTGTGAACACATCCAGTAATCTTTGCAGCTTCAATTTTGAACCTCTGCCTTTTAAGTATCAGTCAAAAGTTAAGAAAAATGCTCTGGCCATTCAGTCAGATCCATCACACTTTTTAAATGAATGTTATGAAGTTTGACCTTCTGATCACCGTTTCAAAATCATTCATTACAAAACTAATAGAACTTAAAAATCATTTGTCCCATGCTGCACAAAACTTCTAAATCTTCCTGAAAACTTGTAACAGAGAAATCTATGATGAAACATGATTGATTAGTATAACATGTACTTTGATTATGTTATGATTCATCATTATATTCTGATTAGCTTGACATTGTGTATATGAAATTATTTGTTGTTATTTGCTTTGTATTTGCTCTTTGAATGGAAGACAAATTTCCCTTGCTGGACAGTAAAGTGTATCTTATCTTATATTAAGTTATATATTATCGTGAAATTGTGCAGGTTGTCAGAGAGAATTTGGATGTTTTCCAAATGGTTGTCATTGGAGTAGTTGGTGATATGGTTTGAGATATCTGATACACCATGTTTACTAATCTGACTTGGTTGATACATGATGTATCCAAGGTGATCCACGGAGATTCAAGTTAGAATTGATCTTCAGTAACCCATACTTGTCATATGAGGCGACTAACAGGATTGGGTGTTCAGGCCTGCTCACTTGACTGACACATGTCATCGTATCCCAGTTGCATAGAACTCTGCTGCTGATCATTGGATTGTCTGGTCCAGACTTGATCATTTACAGACTGCCGCCATATAGCTGGAATATTGCTGAGTGTGGCGTTAAAGAAACCATAAGATTAAGAGGCGACTAACTGGACTGGGTGATCAGATTCACTGACGTGGTTGAGACATGTTACAGTACCCCAGTTGTGTAGATCATTGCTTATGCTGTTGATCACTGGATTGCTTGATCCAGACTCGATTGTACCTAGAATATTGTTGAGTGCAGCTTTAAACAACAGTCAAACCAAACTTGTTTCCTAGTTGCATAGATAGATGCTAATAATATCAGTCACTGGATTATCTGGTCTATTCACAGTTACTTGCAAACAGCTGGAATATTGCTAAATGTAGCATTAAACAACAAACAAACAAATACTGCTAGACAAGGTACAAGAGTCTAAATGTTAAATTCCCTAAATAAAGAATTTGTTGTCCATAAAGTTTGTCTATATTAAACCAATACTTATTTGTTGGTTGATTTTCTGCGCTTCTGTTTAATCTTTCTTGACAGTGGTATAAGGATCTTACAGAATCTTCACAATAGCAATATCATGAAGAAGTTGTCAGTCATAAATTGTGTCAACTTTGTCATCTGTCAATTTCGTAGAACTGCTTGTCAACAAGACAAGTTACTCGTGTCAGACAGACCTCATCATAGCAAAAACAATACTTAGTAATTATGGAAATGGTTTATTTTAATGTTTATGCACAATAAGCAAATTTTACTGTATGTTATAAAACTGAAACTACAAAAGATAAACAAAACAAAAACAGACTGGATGACTGAATGATAATATAAACTATTAAAATATCAATAAATGATTTGTAATGTCAGAACTGTTCGTTCTTGGAGCCACTTTTTTCCTTGCATCTTTTTGCCTTGGGGCATATATGAGTGTACATCTGTGAAATATCAATATGTATGTTAATGTACCATTATAAATATTTATTTGTTCACCTTGCATGAGGAATGACAAGGAAAATAGTTTTTAACCTTTAGGAAAATATTCTTTCACTCAGTCACGCAGTCTTGTTTTGATGCAAAACATTGCATTAATTCATTTAATCAGGTCTTCCTAATTAGTATTTTTATTACTATAGAATGTTTATATAGCGCACATATCCATGCATTAGTGCTTACTAAAGGTGCTAATATTTTCCCCCTTGATCTTTGGATTTCAGTTTCAAGGTCACATCTTAACTCAAAATGTCATCTTAATGATCCTGAACTCAGTTATGTTATGTGTTTAATGAAATACCTGTAACCTTGTCAGTTATTAGCTGGGATAGTCTGCATGATGTACCAGGTAACATGTCGACAAAGAAGAAAGGATGTTTGTTAAAGAGTATGGAATTTTGCTTGTCATAATAGGCAAGTAAAGCAATCAGGTAGTCAGCTCTTGGTTGACTTGATTTGTCATCCCTCTTCAGTAGATCGGTGCTCATGCTGTTAATCACTTTATTGTCCCATCACTGTTTCGTTTTGTTAGCAGACCCTGTCATGTTATTGGAAAATTTGAGAATTGTACAACAAAACAAGAACCAAACAAAATTGTCAAGTAAAAGAACAAAGCAACATGTGGTAAAATTCCACCCAAATAACATGTTGTCATATGAGTTAACACCGAGACATTAACCGACCTCTTGTTCTGTCTGGAGCATCAGTAAGGGTAAATAGACAGCTGTCTGAGTTATCTCCCCTGTCATGTACACAACACCTAATTTTTGACCTCAGGTTCATCTGTACCTGGCTCTAGTGCACAAGAACCTATTTAGATTTTGTTAGGGCATTCAAGCTGGAAGGAAGATTTTAGACATTCAGTGTTGCTGAAGTGGATGAAAGCCTGGCTGTTTTGTTTTAATAAAAATCTCCTTAAAAAGGTTTTGAATAATTTCAAGTAAATACCTTGATGATGTTTGCATTATTTCAAGGATCCAGATGTCCCAAGATATGCAGAACAACCCTTCTCATTAAACAAATTTTCTTTTTGAGAGAGATAATCAAACTACTTTGAAAATTATTTTTAATTCTGTAGAATTTCAGTGCTTTTGTTATCTCCATGTATGAAAAAAAATATTTGAAAATAATTTAGTCAGCATTTTCTGTTAATTGACCAAGTTTGTAGCTCTTCATATTGTTGTTTAAATATCTAAAGGAGCTACTTTTTGATAAAATTATAATATTGCTTGACTGTCATATTACTGATTTTACTGAGGTGAAGCCTGAACATTTGTCAGTACCCCATTTGCCAAGTATCTCTCTCCCCTACATGATCCCATTGAACATTTGATGCCCTTGATAATCTGGTACATTTGTTAATCTGGCCAAGTTCATGAGATATGTTACTATCTGTTTCATTGTTCTTGTCAATGAGGCCCAAAAGAGGCTAAATGGAAACAATGTCATTAGATAGAATAATGCTTGCTGTGACAGGTTACTTATTTTCTTTATATTAAATAGCATAAATAAAACAAACAATCAGTGTAGTGATAATTGTGACAATGTATTTCACAAAATACAGATTATTATGTTGTCTAAAACAATTCAATGGTGTTTTGGAACATGTGATGTTTGTTAACATGTGTATGTAAATTAACATGGGAAGAGAGAACAGCCCTGCCACAGACCTGTTTTCACAGCTCAGCATAATGTGTTGCGTTAGTGGATTAAACATGGTGTATGGTGAAAGTAGTCACAGACGCCCAGAGTGTGTTTGACGTCCATGCTGTCCGCGTTGTTCAGGACCTTGTGTCGGATGTTTAAGCAG
Source organism: Haliotis asinina (assembly GCF_037392515.1). NCBI lineage: Eukaryota > Metazoa > Mollusca > Gastropoda > Lepetellida > Haliotidae > Haliotis > Haliotis asinina. The sequence continues at coordinate 26,387,169 of NC_090294.1, read as the reverse complement.
CAAGCTGTTGCTTGTTTTACCAGTCGGATTACCACATGGTAGACAAGTTATTGACTAGATTCTCAAGCTGTTTGAGAGGTGTGACGAATTATGATTTGCTTGCATGATGACACAAGGCTTGGAGATTCTTTAGAGGTTGTTTGTATAAAATTGGTCCATTAATTCTTTAAGCAGTTGATTCATCATGTTGTTTCAAACGTTGTTGGATGATGGAAATGTTTAGTTAGTAGTGACTTTTAAACCTGGGCTGTTTAGTATTTAAGAAGTAATGTTCTCATTCTCATTCTGTGACAGAGAGACTGGACATGGATGAGAGTGTGCACAGAGTTGCATGCCTTGAGCACACAAGAAACCTCTAGGTTGGAATCCTGGTTACAAGCCCATTACGTCTGTAGGGGTTTTGGTACCATGCCAATTCTCAAAATGGTAGACGTCTGAGACAGCCATCATTTCAGGTTTTTCACTCATATTAAGTTGACACACTGTGATATAACTGGAGTACTGTACAAAGCAATGCTAAGTCAACTCACCCACAGTAATTTGCACTGGAATATACAAGGGGAGGTAAAAAAACCTCAACAGCTAAAGCTGTGAAGCAGCTATGCCACTAGTAGTATTGTATACATTGATCATTCTCAAGATGTCTGGGAAAGTATTAATATTGTGATAATTGGAAGGGAGATACCCAGCTGATATCATGCAGGATTTTAGCTCTGAGTACAGAGATGCAGTTCATATCTTGCAAACCAGAAGGAATGAACACAAGCAGAATCCATGCACACTAGAGAACACCAATGCAAGCCAAATCAACGAGTACAGTCTTCACTTGGCACCCAGTGATTATAACCTGTTTTGAAGTCTCACTTGCCCTTAAGACCATTTGCCAATGATGAACTCAAAAACAAAACCCTGGTTTAGGGACCAGTCAAAGGACTTCTTTTTCCAGTGCAGTGCCAGCTTGCACCACAAATAGGTAGAGTGTATTGGACTAAAGTTATATAGACTATAGTGAAAAATAAAAGTTTGTAACCTGCTGTAACTGATACCTGTATATCAAGTTCTCAAGACCTTCCCTTGTATATGTGGTCTTTATTGTCCCCTACAATACATTTTGCTGGGGGTATTAAAATGGACTCCTAATCTGTGCATGCATATGTGTGTTTGTCCGTGCACATTTGTCTTTTATGAGGCAGATCTTTAAAACCATCCAGTATCTTCATCAAACTTGGCATATAGATAGATCAGGTGGTATACTGGTGCCTTTTTCTAGTTTTGGATATCTGAATAAAATGTTTTTGGCATTTCCCTGGCAACAAGTTTGACATTGACTGAAATTGGTCGTTGTCCGCTTGCCTGGAGGAGAACTTTTAAACCATTCACTGTTTCTTCACCAGATTTCTTACATGCGTATATCTAGTATTGAACTGGTGCCTTTTGGTAGTTTTTGAATACTGATTAAAATATTTATTGATGTGAAAAATATTTATTGGCAACAATGTAGACTTTAAACTGAAGTTGGTGGTATTGCTCCTTTCTGGAGCAGAACTTAAAAACCTTTTAGTACTCACCTTCCACTTTGCTATATATACAACAAAACATTTGACGTACTCATGACTTGGAGACATATTCATGAATGATATTATGCCATTGCGGGGGATATTGATGACTTTGTCTTCTTGTTTTACTTGTATACTCTGCCATGACTCACTCACTCACTCACTCACTCACTCACTCACTCACTCACTCACTCACTCATTTAGACTTACTGCCGACTTCTGTCTGAATCTACATTGGCATATTTTCATGTTAAATGTGCGAAATCATTTCTATCTTGTGGCTGATTCTGGCACAAAGAGTCAATTTGTTGGCCACTTGATGTCTTCTCGCTAACAGGAAGCTCTTCTCATCATTTTGAAGATAATTGATGCAGAGAATGGCTCCCATTTGGTGTCAGCATCTGTCTTTTTGTTCTCAGAATAATGCTAATAAAGAGTCAGATTGGCTGACAACCACAACTTTCCGAACAGTGTTTGCAACTTTTTTGGGCCATAATTTAGGATTTTGAAAAAGAGTTTCAGTCATCTTGGCAATAGACTAAGTGATTCTGAGTGAGTGAGTGAGTTTAATTTTATGCTGCACTCAGCAATATTCCAGCTATATGGCTTCAAGTGATTGTAAACATATCTCTCTTGCTCTCAAAATTTCTCGGAAATCAATTGTTATTCTCATTACAGCAAATTTTAAAGCATTCAATGAATTGTTTATGACTTTTGAAATATATTGTGTGTGTTTTTATGTCAATCATTATAGTGTGCCATTTCAACTACAGTGAATATATTTGTTATTATTTAACAGGAATCAGAACTGTTTCACGTTAGTTCAAGGTGAGCATAACATCTATCTTGTTTCATTTGGAATGAGTATAAATGATGAGAGTAATATTGTCGTAGTGTTATGCTTAAATTATTAAGTGTGATAGTAAAACAGTGTGTAAATGCAGTCCGCTTGTGCAGGAACTCACACTTAGACATGTCAGTTTAAATATATTTGGAAGATTCAATAGGAGATTATTGAACTTTGAAAATTGAAGATTGAATCAATGCATAAAACACGCATTTATAGCTTATTGTGATACCAGATGTTTCATGTGTAACAGATTTGTCTGATGCATCCATCACATAATGAATTAAATGATAAAAAGTAATATCTGATTTAGCTTGGACAAACCTCAAACCTAAACAGTGAGTCACAGGTGTTTAATTGTGTATTGATCAATGCTCAGCTATTCATTGAATTCCCCAATGGAAAACAGTTACATCTTGAAACAGGAACAGATCAATATTCAGAAAACAGAAAAGGTGTGAGCTAATTATATACAGTAGCCCGTCATCCTGCCTATTGACGTAATTGATCAAAGTTTAAGGAAGGTGAGTTAAGCCACAAAGGAATAATAAGGAGGATCATAATGAGGGTTTGAAAGTGAACTCTGAGACATGAACATCAATGACTAAAAAAAAATCCAGGCCCTAATGTTAACAGATAATGGTTTACTGGGTCCTTAGACTCGAACCCCAAAGGAACAAATTCCAAAGACCCTGCACCAGCTTTACTATCCATCACTGTAACCATGAAGATCTGGGCTCGTGTTGATCTTCAGTAATCTATGCTTGCCATGAGAGGTGACTAACAAGATCGTATGGTAAGGCTTGTTTGACACCGTCATTCGTCATCATGTCTCAATTACGCAGACTGATTTTATAGATAATGTTCAGGACAAATGTTGATGAAGCAATAATTTTGAGATAAGTGGAGTGTAAGCAGATGTAAGTCAAGGATTTCATGAAGGAGGAAGTGTTAATTTGCAGTCTGTATTAAGTGAGATGTGCAGTCTTCACTATGATAAATTAAAAAGGAAATCTGACAACTGGTTGTCTGAATACATTATTTTAAGATAACAGTTCATATCTGTGAAAGAGTCAGTGAGATATTCTGACCACAGGAATATTTGGGTACATGTGTGAAATCATTTACGTAATGGTTGTTTTTGCCAAGAAGTTCAAGGGATATTATCATCACAAGCAGGGGCAAATCCAGATGACTGGAGCACCCCTCTGCCCTGAAAAAATTATCACTGAGGAGCATATACCCCAACCTTAGGACTTTATATCATTTATGTGGGGGAATTTCGATGATTTATGTGGGGTTATAGTGAGTGAGCTGTCAATATTTCCATGCTCAAGCTCATTGGCATGATTGATAGATGTCATCAGTTCCCATTTGCACAGATCAGTGCTCATGCTGTTGCTTACTGGATTGTCTGTTCCAATTCACAGACCGCTGCCATATAGCTGGAATATTGCTGAGTGTGGCATAAAACTGGTTTACTCATTTTTGACTGACAGCCTTTATAGATGAATGTGTGACCATTTATAATTAGAGTGTAAGTATATGATGGTTTGCTCACTGTGGAGTTAGAATATTATGTGAGTTCTTGTTAGATAGGGCTTAGGGTTAGCCGAGTGGTTGAAGTGTCTGCCGAAAACTAGTGTTTGATTCCCCTTATGGGTTACTAATCAGCCATATTCAGGCTACATAGTGGCAGTCTGTAAATTTATATAATCAAATCTCGACCAGATAATCCAGTGATCAACAGCGTGAGCATCGATCTCCACAGTTAGGATACAAAGACATGTGTCAACCAGCTCAGTGAACCTGACCACCCGATGTGGCTGTCGCCGTCGGTTCCAAATGTATTCCTGTGCTTCAGATACTCAATAACACCCAGAAATTGGCCTCAGATATTCACCATGACCAAGGAAGGTAATTCTGTTCTTAAACTGGTTGGGATATCACGTTTTTGATGATTTAACTTGTTGCTTCACAAGCATGGTATTACAGGAATAACTCAAAACATGAAGTTCCGGGATAGAATAGGTCTTCAGCAACCCATGCTTGCCACAAAAGGCAACTATAAGCTTGTTGAGTGACAAGTGGGATCGGGTGGTTGTACTTGCTGACTTGGTTGATACAAGTTAGATATTGCGCAAATCGATGCTGTTAATCAATGGACTGTCTGGTCTGGACTTGGTATTTACAGACTGCCACCCTGTAGCTAGAATATTGCTGAGTGTGATGTAAAACTAAACTCACTCACTCACTCTGAGATAATCATGAATGTTAAGTGGCTCCTTTTGATTGAAAGTTAAAGATACGACAAATGGTTACAACAAGCTGGAGGGTTCCAGGAAACACACTGATTTCAAACTGATAATGGTGATGCAGCAGAAGAAATGTTGCCACCCAGTCTGCAAGACGGGCTCTGTCTGCCTGAAGGCAGTGTTTAAGAAGGGCTTTCTCTGCCTGAAGGCAGTGGCTGTGTTTGTCATAAGTTTAAACATTCAGAATATTCAATCAACCAATTTTTATTCCATACTGAAGAGGCCGCAGGCCTATTATAAATATACACATATGATGAGGAATTACGTAATAAATATATACTGCACAGAAAAGAAAGTCAAATTTGGACGAAAATGAAGTCTCATAAAAGAAAGCATTTATGTTTATGTCTTCTGTTTAAAAACTTGACAAAAAGCCAGAGTTGCATTTGTTTTGGTGTTCAGTATATTTACATTACAGTTGAGTTATACATTTCATTTTGAATGATCATAGCAATATTTTGTTAATTATTTTGATTTTTACTGCTTATGAGAGATTTTATGATATTTGGATGGACACTGTAATACCTTCTAATATATTTACAACATATTGAATCGTACAATGGACAGATGAGAAGAAAGTAATATTTGCCTTCAGTTACAAATAAATTACAAAGTGTACATATGCTATGTTCTGTACTCATTCATCAAATATACACAAGACAATATCACATGTACAGAGTAGACGTTTTTTCTCCCCAATGAACCATATTGCTTCCAGCTCTTGAAAATAATGATAGCTGCTGGAAAAACTTTTGAGAAATTATTTTCTTTGGCAAATTTTGATTTTTAACTGAGTGCTTGTGCTCCTTCACATTTGGCCAATGTCCAATGTCCAATGAACTTGTTGACATTTCCTTTGCAAACATTATTTTTGTTGTTTGGGAAAACAGTTAGTGCAATGACTGTAACATGATGACCTCCATGTTCTTTTGGTGCTGGCCTCCCAGAGTAAGCAAATTGTTTTTTTCTTTGTTGATGATATTTCTTTACAGTGTAATACCCCTTGGCATTTTGTAAATGAATCATGTTTGGATTGGCAAACCAGATTTTGAGCTCAAGTCATTCACTGCAGTATCCACTTTTCTGGAAAACACACAACACTTTTCCCCTTTCCTTTTCCAAGTAAGTGAGTGAGATCGTTTAGTTTATTACTGAGTTTAGCAATATTCCAACAATATTGTGATGGGGAACACCAAAAATATTCACACATTGCTCCCATTTGGGGAAATGAACTGGGACTCAGTGTGACGAGTAAATGCTTTAACCACTCGGCTACCCCACCGACCGTAAGACCATGCAAAACATTTTCTTTTGTTGTGAACTGTCATGCTGTAGAAAACAAACTTGGTATAAAAAATAGATGCTGTCTTCACTTGGCAGTTGTTCATTCTTTTTGACAGATGTCTGTAACTGTTGTTGGGACAACAGGGTAGCCATGTGTTATGGTTTTTGCTTGTAGTGCCAAAGACCCTGGCTTGAATCCCTTCATGGGTACAATACGTGAAGCCCATGTCTTTTGTTTCCTGCCATGATATAGCTGGAATATTGCTAACAGCAGCGTAATACCATATACACTCACCCCAACTGAACATTGTGTACTATTGAAGCATATTCTAAATAAGCATATACACTCACCCCAACTGAACATTGTGTACTATATAAGCATATTCTAAATAAGCATATACACACACCCCAACTGAACATTGTGTACTATATAAGCATATTCTAAATAAGCACCATCATGTTAATAATGATGATAATATGGAGTGCTGGTGTTAAAGTTTGCAAAGGGGTTTGTTAAAACACTAGACTGACCTTCATTTTATGAAGGAGTAAGAACGTACTCCAAAATTTCACGCTCCATAAAGTTTGCATCCATAAGTTTCTGCTGTTATGAAAAATGGCATTAATCTCTTAAGTGAGGTTAATCTAAATATATATCTACAACAAATAAATATAATCTAAAAGGATTCCCAGAATAATGGTAAAATAAGCATGAAAACTAACTCACTCACTCACCCAGGGGAGAAGTAGTCTTCAGGAAAGCTTGCTTGTCCCAGGAGTTGACTAACTGGACCGGATGTCAGACTCAGTGACTTGGTTATCGCATGTCATCATATCACAATTCGAAGTTCTTAATGCTGTTGATTTTCAGTGACTGCCATACCATAATAACTGCAATATTGCTGGGTGTGGCATCAAACGACGAACAAACCAAACTGAAACCTAATATTCCTGCTATAACATTACAGATTGTTATATCTGAGTCTAGTCCAGTCTGGTATGACACACCAGGTCTAACCATGATGCCTGTAGTGAGTCTTTTTTCTGTCTGTACTACTTGTATCATGATGTACAGTACTGCACACCAAAATTACAAGTATCTTCAAACATTGAATTTGTACAGAAGTAGCATTCATTATTTTTTTTTTATTATTTCAAATTTTCTCAATGAAATTCTCAGATATAACAACATTGCTAAGCTTTACTTTTATCATTTTCACCAAAATCAAAATCACATAAGTGATTGACAATGTTATTGCTACAGTTCTACATTTTCGATATGTTTCTGAAACTATCGTCAGCTTGTAATCCTGTTTTGTGGTAAGTCATTCTGTCTGTTATACATATGGTAACATTAATTAGAATCTGATCTAGTCATTGGAGTTGCCAATTTACATCAAGCGCATGAGAAGTTCATAGATTACAAAATAAACCGGACCATTGCAAGATTTTGATAAATAGGAAGATGGATGTGGAGCAAGAGTATGGTACAATGCCAAACAGTATTCCAGTTTTGCTGTTTTAAGCCCTCATATCTCAGACATCTGTAGCTCAAGGATGTGTTGTTGACAGACCTGGAACCAGAATCAAGCTGAAAATTAGACTTGATCCAGATGCATTGGTTTCTGGGTCACCTAAGGGCAGCAACCCTGCACACATGCCACCAACACAAGTGATCACGTGCTAACATGATAAAGAGCTATGTTTATATCACCGGTCAAAGTGACCTGTTCACCAGGTCAGTAAGCTTCCCATAAAATATGTAACTGTTAATCTTTCCAAGAAAAACAGTTCTATTGATCATTGTAAGGGTCTTCTGCATGGTACAGGCAAAGAGGTGTTGCACAACAACAACCTCTAAGAGTACATGCAACCTTTTGGTCTGTGTCTGAATCACCTGTTAAAGTACAACCAGGCTTGGCTACTGTGGAATTCTATTTCAAGTGTGTTGTCAATACAGATTTTGATACTTCCTGTGTAGGGTTGGAATGGCATGTGTGACATGGGTGTTAAAAACTAGGTTTGTTTGTTTGTTTGTTTGTTTTATACTGTATGCAGGAATATTCCAGTTATATCATGGTGGTCTATAAATAATCATGTCTGGATCAAACAATATTGAATTTATGTCAAGAGCATTGACCTATGCAGATGGGATACAATGACACAATTGGCAACCAAGTCAGCAAAACTGACCACCTGATCTCGTTAGTTGCCTCTTACAACAAATGTGGGTTGCTGAAGATTAGTTCTTACCTGGTTCTGGAAGACAGACTGTTGTTTGCAGGATTGTATGATTGTAATGAGGACTCAAGTATGATTTGGGTGTTGGGTTAGATATGTAGCTATTCATACGCACCCAGATCTCACAACACTCTACCACAAGTGAGTGAGTGAGTGAGTTTAGTTTTATGCCGCACTCAGCAATATTCAAGCCATATGGCGGCGGTCTGTAAATAATTGATTCTGGACCACACAATCCAGTGACCAACAACATGAGCATCAATCTGTACAATTGGGAACCGATGACATGTCAACCAAGTCAGCGAGCTTGACCACCCGATCCAATTAGTTTCCTCTTACAACAAGCATGGTCGCCTGTTATGGCAAGCATTGGTTCCTGAAGGCCTATTCTACCCCGGACCTTACCACAACACAACACAACACAACACAACACAACACACCCTTCCAAACCATACCCCACCCTCCACATGTCCTCGTTGGTGGGTGATAAATGAAGATAGGCAAAGAACAGACCCTCTGCAGTAATAGGAGTACAGAATTTTCGGATGCACAATATTGGCAGTAGTCATTCAAAAACATACTGATGTTCAAGTTAAGAATTGATTTCTGATAGCAAAGCTTCAAGGACCCGTGCCAATTTCGACAATTGGTATTTCTGCTATGCTGGTGACCGGTTGTGAATGCTCTGATTATTGTTACACCAACCTCTTAAAACAGTACCCATCAAGATCCAGATTAGATTTGATCTTCAGTATTCCAGACTTGTCATAAGAGGCAACTAACAAGATCCATTGGTTGTCGCTGACTTGGTTGAAACATGTCATCATATCTCAGTTGTGTAGATTGGTTCTCAGGATGTTGATCACTGGATTGTCTGGTCCAGATTTGATTGTTTACAGGCTGCTGCCATATAGCTGTAATATTGCTGAGTGTGGCATTAAACTAACCTCACTCAGTTTCAAAACAGGTCTGATATTGCAGCTAGGTCCGTGTGCAGACACAGAAGCATGGATATGTGGATATGACTTTTTGTGGACGTGTATGGTGCTTCATATACACTTCATGAATATTTATGAGGGAACTTCTTTTTTTATGCTATGATTTCCATTGATGGTACTTACAGAAAAACTCTGAATGCATTACTTACTGTTTCACCTGCCTCTGAATAAGCTCAGATATTGTAAACACATGCAGCAGCTAGAACGTTGATATATCATATGCCATGTGAAGATGTGATATGATTGCTGACTTACCTGGTTCAGAATCTATCAATCAATGAATCAGTCAAACAATACTATCATTCAGTATTTCACTTCAGTTTGTCATTGCATTCATTAAAATGAAATTCTACAAGATACCTTACATTAAATCACCTTGTCCAAGATACAGGAGAAACAGCCAGCCTGACATATGTGGAGATGACTCAGCACTGATATACTGAAATACTAATTGCAACAGTGTTAAAAAAATTCCACAACATCATAATTTAATCACATGTCTGATCATCAGAGTATGACAGTATTGTAAATAAGCATGTTTGGTAGTTTCTTTTTACTTTTAAAGAGATACAACTGCTAAGACCTGAGTCTTACTGGTAAGCTGTCTCATGAATGAATCATTCACAAACTTGGAGCAGTTTTCCCTGAAGCCTTGACCCAATTTTTTTCTATTTCTAACGAGTGTTGCAAGGCAGAGATGTATTTTGACATCCCTAGACGAGTTTGTTCTGATTACAGTTTGTGATCCATCATTCAAAATCAGGAAGCAACATTTAATCGTATTGATGAGATCCATGAGACCTACTCCTGGTACTGACCTTGACATTGGTCGCTTTCTTCAACTCTGGGTGTGGAATAGACTAAATCAGCCTAGCAGTGGCAGGAACTGGGCCTGTGCTTATTACGAAACTATGCTGCTGTCACATTCATCAGCTACTAAGAGATTTTCTTTAAGTCATTTTAATCCATCCAGATCATCATTAAAGGTTGGCATAACATGACCATCCTTATGGCTTATACTTTCTGGGAGGAACTATTTAAGTATCATTTGAGACAATTAATAGAAAACAGGTCATCCTGCAGCTTTCAATTTCTCTTTCTTTTGTAAAAAAATCCCTTTGTGTATGGAAGGCTTATTTGAAAAGAGAAAGTGTCTAGCTTCTGATTCTAAGTCTTTTCACATGATTTTTCTTTGTTCAGGGCAGAACATGGTTTATTCTCCCCATGAGTAACCTTTTCCACGATGAATTGTGGTGTTTGAAACATATAATATATTTGGATATTTGTAAATATTGCTGATTCTTGCATTAGATAAGAAAGCAACCATCACAAGAGTTCAGAATTAGATGAAAATATTTTTTCTCAGATTTTCAGACAATTTTTAAATATGTTCCTGAACCCTTGTTTTGTTGTATTCGTGGTGATGTTAACATGTCAGACAATGGCTACCAGTCTAAATTTAGTTTTTAAGTGTCTCAAGTATAAAGTTGTTTCATTCTGTTTGGTAAGAAGAGTGGTTTGAAACCAAACATTCTTGAAAAAGTGAAACAATGTTGACAAACAAAATATCATGATCAATAGTATGAGCATTGACCTACATCTATGCAATGACATGTGTCAGCCAAATCCCTTAGTCGCATCTTAACTCTTACGACAAGCATGAGTTGTTAAAGACTAATTTTAACCTGGCACTTCATCGATCTACACAAATGGGATACAAGGACCTGTGTCAACCAAGTCAGTGAGTCTGACCATCCAATCGCATTAGTCGAGTCTTATGATAAGCATGAGTTGCTGAGAACCAATTTTAACCCAGATTTACATGAGGGAAGAAGATTTGTTTCAAAACCTGTCTTTTTTCCTTGGATGCATCTTCCAGAGGCAAGATTGTCCAAACTTACATAGTTTAGTTTCCACAAAGGTTTTGACACTGAAACAATTCAACTCTTCAGTTTCAAATTTGTATTTATGGTACCTGCAAAGAAGTGGGTCAGTATAGGTTCTGATCATCTGAATGCTTTCAGTAGGAGAGATTAAAGTTTGACATGGGACATTGATCATAATAAGAACAACTTGCTAGACTGGTGCAGACATGATTTCACACTGAAAGTCTCAAAATGTGTATAAATTTTCCTGTATTCTGGGTTTGTGCTTACATGCACACTATCATAAAAAATATGGCTTTTTGAATATTACCACTATTATTGACCCCTTCATCCTGAAACAACAAAGAGTGAGCGAGTGAGTGAGTGTAGTTTTATGACACTTCGAGCAGTATTCCAGCAACATCATGGTGGAGGACAGCAGAAATGGACTTACACATTGTACTCATCTGAGGAATCAAACCTTGGTCTTCAGACTGAATGAACACTTCAATCACTTGGCTACCTCAACGCTCTGAAACAACAAAGAATCTCATATACAAATGCATGAAATGTGACCAAGACAAGAGAGAAAATAATGAGACATTTCATGTTGAAGCCAGTCTCTTGTCCAGCAGCTTCATGTTCGGCCTTGATGTCCCCGGTCATTGTATTCCATGTACTGCCATCGTGATGAGACGTTTAATTTTTCTTTGAGTCGTTACTGTCAACTGTTTTACCAATACCTTACACATCCAAGGTGCTGTTCTGTCCTTGACTCTTTTCAAATTAGCCTAGCAATTTTCTTACATTTGATTTGCTGTACAACTTGCCACAGAATCAGTCTGACAGGTATTGGATCTTTGGTGCATGACACAAAACAGTTCCCATGTATACAAAGCTCAGAATAAGGAACCAAGATTTCAATAAACTGATGGAGGGCTGCTGTGGAGTTTTTAGTGCCAGAATAATCATTCTGGCAAGAGTGAGTGAGTGAGTTTAGTTTTATGCTGCCTTCACCAATATTTCAGCAATGTCACATCAGGGGATGGGATCAAGTCCCGCCGAAACCTGTAACAGCTAAGCTGTTGTGTGATTGGGTAAATCCATTTGGACATCTTGCATTTGATTGGACGGTCATAGGTCGCTCAAAGACTACCTGACATGACTTCCTACTAGGGTTTGTTAGACTTGTTGGTGTAGTGCAGCAAAGTTTACTTAGACTGATGTTAAAATCACCATAACATTTCAGCAATGTCACATCACTGGATGGGATCAAGTCCCACTGAACCCTTAACAGCTAAGCTTTTGTGTGATTGGTTGAATCTGTTCGTCCATCTCACATTTTACTGGACGGTCATGAGTTGCTGCAAAGATTACCTGATGCAACCTCCTTTTAGGGTTTGTTAGACTCAGCGTAGGAGTGTTAAACGAATAATTTACTTACACTGTCTTAATAGTTGTCACCAAATATCAATAGCATAACAGCTGTTGTAGAGTGTGTTAATGTCTCCGTCATGTTCATGGAAGAGGACCTGATATAGACATTTTATCTATGGTGTCATGCAAACATGGACCACTTGCCATGTTGAATCTTCTGCTCTCTGAAACCAAAGCCAGTGCTATTTGAGCTCTAGTATGACATTATCAGTGATTGATCAATTGGAGTTGTTCACTGGTCACGAGGGTACGTGAGCCCATGGGACCAGAGAACACCGTACTTATCTTACCGAACACGTGAATTTTAATTTTGAACTGTTTGAAGCACTTCTGTTGAATGCGAGGCGAACCGCCATTTGCAGACGACACAAGGTAAACAGATGTAGAGTGATCTCCCTTCCATCGATTTTCAATCGCAAAACATCAGTAATTTCTGTACCTGATGCGTGATTCAGTGTTATTCAAGGCAAAGAAGTACTACCATGAACCACCAGAAGAGTTCGGACTTCCCAGCGGTGTGCATTGAAAATAATACAACGCCTGTAAGAAGGGTACATTGAAAATAATAGACTAACCAATCAGAAAGTGACATTCATGTGTGAGGTAAGATAATTGTTGTTTTGCCCATGCTTACAGCAGTAGTGAAATTAGACACTGTCTGTCCATGCTGCAGTCACATGCGGATTGTGGTATGTGGTGAAACCTACTGGGTGATCTTGTAGTGGATGAAGATGACAGCAATGGTGATGATGATGATTGTACAGGTTACATCGTGATGATAGTACAGACTGATGGTGACGATAACATGATAGTACAGGTTGATGATGATAACGTGAGAGTACAGAATGTTGTTGTTGATGATGATGATGATGATGATGATGATGATGATGATGATGGTAGCATGATGATAATACAGATTGATGATGATGATAACATGATAGTACAGATTGATGATGATGATGATGATGATACATATGACACCATGATGATTGTGCAGACAGATAAAGAAAGTACATATACATAAGATGATGATAGTACAGATGATGTTGATAATAATGATGATTATACACATTCCATGACGATGATAATGCATATTAAATGATGAAAGTGGAGATTATTGATGATGTTGATGCTGCTGCTGCTGCTGCTGCTGCTGCTGCTGCTGATGATGATGATGATGATGATGATGATGATGATGATGATGATGACTTTGTACATTGTTTTTACATGAAGCATTCAGCCTTGAAACTACAATATTCTAAAAATGAATAAATAATGAGAAATGCTGATCCAATAAACATCTAATGACTATAATGATAATCATCCTTTGAAAATGTCAAGACACTTCACTCAGAGTTTTAGAACACAATAATGCAAGAACATCAGGCACTTGAATATGACATACACCCACAGTTCATACAGAATATAACTGATTCTTTTTTTTCGATGGGGAGCACTAGGTATTGTTTGTATGTTCTTGTTTATATATCACTCTGCCGGCAGGCAAACAGGCCCTTGTTACCGACTGCCCTACGTCTTTGTTTATTTCACACCAAGTGTTTGAGCTTGATTGCCTACGTGTGTTCTCCGGAGTGATTAGTCTTTGCATAATCAACGTGAGGCATTGTCATCACCAAATGTTGAAACTCGGTTACCTTGAATGAGCAGGATACTGGGAGAATATTTCACTTGACCTAACAACTGACCGCGGTGAGATTTTTTGTGTGCGCTTTTTTATCTTTATTGCTTCTGAAGCTATTACGTCTTTGTGGATTGACCTCATGCAAGTGATTTTTTGTGGGTGGTGTTAGGACCTTGATATACTTTTGTAAAGTTCTGTCAAAATCTGTTATGTTGTATCTGATCTTGTGTGGTGAGATGTCTGTTTAGATGCTTATGCTTTCATGTCTGAATTTGCTTATGATTATTGAAGCGTGAAGAAATGATGTAACCAAACTGTTTTGTGCATGTATATATTTGATTCGCTGTTGGTTACAGTCATGATGACATGTTAGAGAATTCTGCCTTTTGTTTCTTGTATATTTATTCCAGTAGTTAGAAACAATCGGGCATATAGGATTAGCATGTTTGTCCGTCCATTTCTCTGTCTTCCATTTTTCTTTGCCAAAGGAGGGTCCCAATCCACAAAGAATTCACTGCGTTACGACATGTCATAACTCAACAGTTGCAGCACAATGATTCTTGGGCAGAATGTGTCTCCCAGGTTCTATTCCTCAAAGGGGGCATACAGGTAGCCTAGTGGTTACAGTATTAGCTTTTCACACTGAAAGCCCAGATTTATTCCCCTCATGGGCACAATGTGTGAAGCCCATTTCTGGTGTCCCTCACAGTGATACTGCTGAAATATTGCTAAAAGTGGCATAAAACTAATCTTACTTGTTGCCCTCCACAAAGTGATAATAGCACTGCAACTGTCGTAACTCTATGTTGAATTTTGGTAACTATGATCACCTTAGCGCTAAGACAGCTTTATAACTATGATCACCTTAGCGCTAAGACAGCTTTATAACTATGATCACCTTAGCGCTAAGACAGCTTTATAACTATGATCATCATAATGCTGAGATAGATTTGTAAGGGAGGTAATTAATTTATCGGGCTGGCTGAGCCGTAGATGCATCCAGGGTATAGTGGAGACTTTTCTGAATGTATACCCTGGAGATATTGAGGATGAATTTAACTGAGCATTTCACAATTTAATCTGTCTCAGAGTATGTTGGTCTTTGGAGTAGTTTTTATTATGTTATTAAACTAGACCAGAGACCTTTTCTTCAGAGAATGTTACTGCTGCTGGTGTACTGATTTCTCATCAACTCCTTAGGTGTTATTGTTTTTGGAAATTATTGTTTATGTATATTTACTTGCCTGTAGCACAGTCTGGCAGTCTTGAACTATACGACCAATGTGTATTTCATAGACTGTTATAAGTGTATTGTAAGTCTGCATTTTCTGTGCTCCATGCTAATGATGTCATTCACTGGATTGTCTGGTTCAGATGAGAATTTTTACGAACTGCAATTAAGGCCAAAGCAGTTTTATTTCTTGTTTTACAGATTTTGTCCTCAGGAAGGCTAAAGGCGTGATGGAAATTTGAAAAGATTTATAATTTGGCAAGTTGAATGAGTTTAGGTTTCAGACTGATTTTGTTTTTTGAGCAGGAAATAATGTTTTGACAAGAAATAAAATTAGTCTGGCCTTGAACAACAACAAAACAATAACAAAAAACATTCTCTCACTAACTGAATGGTACTTCAGTGCTTTTAGTTGCCATGGTGTTGTTTTCGTAGTCTAAAACCATGAATAAATGAAATAAAAAAACAACTGTCTAAAGGTCACTGTGGTATGTTTTAATTGGATATGGTCAGAAATGAAAGGAATGGAATGAAAATAAAGTAACTTTTTGTGTGATTTATATATTTATGTATTTTATATATTTTGATTTCTGTTTCAGTTATCCATAATCAATATGACTAATGTCAGGTTTTAATAGCCTTTGTGATGTTGTATTCACCATGTATGGAACATACTGATGTTTGTACATCACCAACCCTCATGTAAACATGCTCACCCCCTATCGTGTGTTATGTACATCATCCTATCATGCGTATGTATCACCATTGGCTTCCATCCTTATCCCCAATCATGTTATGTAAACATATCCAATCAACTGTAATGCATTACCGTTGGCTTCCATCATTGTTATCTTAACTATCGGCTTCCTATCAGTGCTTGTTTATACTAGCTTTCGTTAACTCATTCCACTTGTTACTTTGTTATTGTTTTACCTGTACATATAAATACACCTCTGTATCCCTTTCTCAATCACCTGATGAAGGAGTAAGCATTAACTCCGAAACGTTGTGTTCTCTCATAAAGAAGTTGATATCCATAAAATCTTCATTCTTATGTATTTACACTTCTAAATGACATTCAAAGACTAGGGGATATTCCGTTTTGCAAGCATACCACCAGCCAGTGCCAGTGGATGTGAGGGAAAACTAATATATATATCCATACCGATGAAACGTTTCCAAAGGAATGGAATAAACTGGCCACATTTTCCTTTAATTTCTCTTCATCATCCCTTTCCTCCTTAGCTTCATCATTTGTATGTTATCAATCTTTCTTGTAAATCCAATATCCCCTACTTTTTTTGAGTGGTATACATCAATAGCATGATCCTTTGTGACACAGTTCATATAGACTTAGCCTGATTGATCATTAGAAATACTTATTGATTGATCTTAATAGTCTCCAGACTAATCGTTAGCTTGATGAATACGGTGATGTTGGTCAAAGGCTGGGGTGTCTTTCTATTTTGTCTCTGTAGACAAAAATCGGGAGGCTGGTCTTTGTGTCTGTATTCACAGTATGATGAATGTTAAAACTTACCAGCTGTAGTAGCTGCCTTGTGGTTTTATCAATCATCTGTGTAGAGTTACCTTCCTTAGCTGTGTCAGGATCTGCTGAATATCGGTTACATTCTAAAAGCACTCGGTTGGAAGTTTTGCCAAACATTCATGTGTTTCTTTTGCCATTTTCCTTCTTCAAGGAGGGGCAGTGGAGTAGCCCACTGGGTTAATTGCCATAAAATCAGTCTGTCAATCAGTGATATAATCATCACAACTGTTCGTGACTGTTCTTAATCTTCTTTATTTGTTTCAGTCATTCAGTTAGTGGCAGTGCATTACCTCCCCTCTTCTCTTTGCATGTTTAGAGTTATCTTCCTTTGATCCTGTATAATGTATGGGAACCCATGAGAAACAAGACATTATTTAGTTGGAAAGTGAGACAGTGGAGAAAACATGTACAAAATGAAAGCAAATACTATTTAAGGCTAAATTGTAAACCCAGATGGCTCTGATGAAAGTGTGGGTATATTTCAATGTTTGTTTTGCAAACTAATGATATTTCTCTGATTTTCTGTCTGACCTTGTCCTGAGCTGACTACTGACAGTAGTCATTGATCACAGAGACAGTTGGCCATCCATCATGTAACAGTTTGATGACCTGACTTACAAGTCCAGACAGATCATGCAACTAAGCTACACTGGAACTAGAAGACTATTTTAGGTCCTAAAGGTCTGCTAAAGAGTCAGTCTTCAACCTGCTGAGTCTTAACCTGTTTTGTCGGAGACAAAATACAGTGAAGTACAAAGTCTGTAACGGCTTTGCTGTTTGGTTTAGCAACTTGAACAAAAGTGCAATTTAATGATATTTTATAACTTGTGTTATATTTTGGATTACAAGTTCGAACATATGCTGCATTTTCCACTAACTAAAACACATGGTATATACAATTTTTTTAGATATGAAAAGACAGATTTATGTTCACAGCATGTCTGTCTTTTTCCTGTGAATGAAGACATAATGTTTATTAGAACTTTATAAACCATGTTTATAACAAACTCAAAGGGACAGTTAGTTCATCTTTTCAACTAAAAACTACAGAAAGTATAGGGTATATTTCGTCATGGACGGAAAGGACATACACAGTGTGATTGTCTTCATATATCTGTAGGAAAGTGAGGGCAGAAGTTTTTTTGTAAGATTGGGGGAATTGAAAACATGAATAATCCAGTATGCCCATTTCAAGGTGACCTCAAACTTGAAATGCAAAAATCAGACAATTAGGAAATACCGGTAAGTGAATGGACACAGTCTGAATGAATAGTCAGTAAATTATATTGAAACACACATTTTTAGATTTGAGTACAAACCGTAAACCAATGGGGACAAAAGTAGCCGGAGTAAAAAGTAATGGGTCAAGTAATTAGTGTCTGTGAATGTTCGAAGTGCTAGAAACAGGTTAACTTCAATTCTTGTATCCAGAATCGTACCAGATGCTGTCAAAAGTTTGATGTTTCCAAGCTGATATACTAGTCACACTTTTCAAGTAGGAATAAATCCACTGAGTATGGTCCTCACAACAACCTTCAGAAGCTCTTATTAGGTAAAAACCAGCTTTTAAAAACATCCCCTCCCTCTCACCCCCACCCCCTTCTCCCCCACTCTTTGTTATTAATTGGGTGAATGTTATTTTTATTGTATAAAGGACACAAATACAAACCTTTCTGGAGCTCTGAACACTTCACAATCGAAAAGTTCTTACAAAGGGTTACCATGTCAGTATACTCAATTTGATTTTAAAAATGATGTAGTAATCTGTATTAACACCAATGTTTTTGGTTGGCAACGACAGAGATTAAAGCCATATAATGTTTACCCTGCTTAACTTAATTATAATCTGTACTGATCACATTTGATGCGGCTGAGCAAGGTGAAATCCAAAGACATATTTTCGGAAACTAATCTCCTGTCATGTGTTGGAAGTAATAATTCCTGTGAGTGGTCATTTTCCTATTTGGAGATATTTTGGTCACAAACATTAACCAGCTCTTGTTTATCAAGCCAGGTAGAAGGGTTTATGTTCGAAGCCTTGAGATGAAATGTTTTTGATGAAGCCTCTGTCATTCAATACAGCCACTAGTGTCATGATTATCCTTCAGATGTCGGGTAAGATTCTGTCTGTTTCATGTCTTACCATGCTAACAGTTCTCTTTCATCTTGTGCAGTAATTTTGCCCCGTATCATTACGTAACACCAAAGCTCATGTTAACAACTTGGCTTTCTTGAGATCCCTGGTAACCGATTTGGTTTCGTTGGAGATTTGTTTTTTTTCAGTACCTGAGATGTGTTGTAGTTGTCCTGAAACTATGTCATAAGGATTACGGTTGTGTATCAGCAAGTATCTTTTATTGAAATATTTTGTGATTGAGGTACCTATATTGCAATGCGTATTGGAACATGTTTCGAACTGAGTATTTGACAGTGAGTGACACTAATTGTGTATGTCAATCACTTTCTGCGTTATAATTTCCTAAACTTACATGATATGGTTCTGATAACAGCAGTCTCAAAAGTAGGTTGCATGCTCAGCGATTCTATTTTCTCTTTTATACAATTTATAGTTTTACAGGATGGCATTTTGTCATTGAATAATGAAGGAAAACATTTATTGTGAATGGTAGTGGATATGGATATCGAGAATACTAAACTATGTCACATATAATAACATATTTAGTAAACGATTGAATGGTTCGGTATTTAACGAACGAAAGCGAGTTTCATAAATATCATATTACATTGGACATAGTTTAGTGTTTTATTTATTACTAACCCAACATTAGCAAATTAATATCGAGCAAAGTAATTCTTTCCCTAAGAATTCAAGGAGTTTGATGACTTATAGCTTTCCTGAGGGTCAAGCACTGGGTCTAAAACTGTTTTGACAGAGGTATTACCATTATGACGTCATAACTGTAAATCATGTTGACGTCATACGTCACGAGATGTTATTACACAGTGTGAAATAACCTTGTGAATCACAACAACTTCATATTTGTTCTTTACATATTTGTTCTATACCAGTTCTTCGAAATAATATTGCACTATGTATTGTTTGAAAGTTCTATTGCAGTATACTTGTACAGTGGTAATACTGTGTAATACTAATAATAAATTTAAAATATTGATTAGTGTGACGTTAAGCAACAATATAACTAAGTAATCCTCACGCTATAGTCATGGTAAACGTATATGTTAAAATCACCTTAGCATTTTGAGAAGTTTTACAATGGTGCCTTGGACAAGTAGTTGTCCATTTTCTGTTTCCTGAAGGGTGTATGGAGCAGCCAAGTGGTTGAAGCGTTTGTTTGTCAAACTGAAGACCAGGGTTTGATTCACCACTTGGGCACAATGTGTGAAACCCGTTTCTGTTATTCCCTGCCATGAGATTGATGGAACATTGCTAAAAGGGGTGTAAAACTAAACTAGGCTACATCTTCCCACCATTGTTCTTATATCAAAATGGAGAGGTTCTGACATAGCGATGCTAATTCTTCCCCACCTCCTAAATCAAAAGGGCAATTATGACAAATGCTTTAGTTTTTTTTTTCTGGGTTATATTTTAATCAGATTTACATAAAAATACATACAGAAGTGTTTGGGTTTTACTTTACACGGATAATGTGAAAACATAAATCTTTTTGTGGGAGTTCTAATAACTTGTTTTCTGATATGATGTTTAAATCAGCATCATATTAACTTATTAACAGTGTAGTTTGATTCTTCAGTCATGCATCTAAACATGTTGCAGCAAAGAAATTGTGATTTTGGTTTTCAATTTTTTTTGTAGTGTAAGTCAATACTGACCTACGTACCTGTTTGAAAGAGACCCCTAGTCTCGTGGTTGTTTGTTATGACTATATCAGGTGTAGCTTGCCATGCTTGACCTATTTTATATGTTGGTTTATGTGTCTATGAGCGAAGTAGGGCATCAACCTAGCACTGCTTCATGACAAAATGTCACATTAGCTTTGTGATAGGTCAATCATGGAAATAGGTCAAAGCTACCAAGGTAGACAACTCTTGGTGTGCTATTGGGGTGAATCATTTCAATGGCAATTGACACTTGCAGAAATAGTTTATGTCGAACTGTTGTTTGTGTGGATTTATTTTCATATGCTTGCTGTTAGACATTAAAGAATATTTATTTTGACTAATGGGACATTTTTCTAAGAGCTGATTGACATACATGTTTATAATATTGGACAGAAAACGCAGATGTCGGGTTTTAAGTACTAGTAATAAATTGTTTTATTGACAGAACTGTCAGTCTTTTGACGACGCAGATTTATCGAAACTGTTTCACAGGCTTACGTTTGTTCTGAATCAAGAGACATCAGAATTCATGAAAATAAGAAACGTTAAAAGTTTTCAACAAAGTAATTGCATCTTTCTCAATTTGCAAGCAATATCACTTACAAATGGACGCCTGTCAAAGGCCAATGAATAACCCTGAAACATCTCGTATGCAATACAGAAGTTGACATTCATAATATTTTGTTATAGTATAAGCAGTCTTTAATTGTGAGGAATATCAGATAATTGTTGCATTGGTGAATCACCTTATGAGAAGGGCTATAGAAATATCAGAACCGCTATAAACAGGGCAGCGCCTCTAGAATTCAGCATGTGAGGACATTCTCAGCCACAGGTCACATGTCACTGAGACAGGCAACCAGTTTGTGAGAACCCGTTGTAGGCAAACCCGCGACCTTCAGATTGTTAGCCCGACAAGCTCAGTCCACATTGTTGCACAATGTGCAAATTTAGCTAGTCATTCCTGTGACGTCACAGTAATGAACGGAAAGAGTCGAATAGGTTATGGACG
Source organism: Haliotis asinina (assembly GCF_037392515.1). Classification (NCBI taxonomy): domain Eukaryota; kingdom Metazoa; phylum Mollusca; class Gastropoda; order Lepetellida; family Haliotidae; genus Haliotis; species Haliotis asinina. The sequence goes on along the minus strand of NC_090294.1, from coordinate 26,365,370 downwards.
GTTATGAATGTTACAGGTAGACTTGGTGTCTCATGCTTTGAATCTACTGACGGTTGCCGAATGGCCCCGATTCCATTTGGCACAACCGTCCTATTCCATAATCTACAAGATACCATGTTGTGTGGAATGAGCCGATATGGTTCGAATTGAAAACGGTTGTTGACGTCAGGTGTCAGACAACGGTATCGCGGTTCACGCATGAATGAGGTGCTTGTATAAAAGTCATTGGGTGCTTTCGTGACATAAAAGTTTTGTAGGGAACACAGTAAGGATAATGTGGATCGCGCTAAGGAATGAGTGAGACATGGGCATGTCTAGTGACAGCACGGGTTTGAGTTAGACTTTGAATCATTACTGAAAATATGTAGATCTAGAGGTGAAAGTGGTTGGAGTGCAAGTTCGAGGCCGATTTCCATTAGCCCAAAATTTCTACATTAAAACATTTTATCTTATTTTACTTTGGATGCTTTTGGTCTCCCATTTTTTTGTGTGAACTAAGTGTTAAAAATGCAAAAGGAAAACAAATGCTATTCATGTGGTCCCTAACCCTAAACCCTAAACCCTAAACCCTAACCCTAACCCTAACCCTAAACCTAAACCTAAACCTAAACCTAAACCTAAACCCTTGAAATAATTCTAATATATAGAATAAGTTGACCGAACCAGCACGAAAATGGCTCACGCGTCAAGTGTAATGCATTCTTACCGCTCCGAAAAATGCATACAAATAAACTCTGTTTCAGTGTAATGGTGCAAATTACTGGATGACAAAGATACATATGTATATTAGTTTACATTTGAAATTCATTTGATCCAAAGTAAGGCATTCTTACTAAATTTTAAAAATACAAAATATTTAAATACACAAAATATTACACCTCAGCACCTCTTAAGACAAAGAAATATAAGCATATTAGTCAAAAAAAGAAAATATGTTTAAAACTGGTGCTTGCGAAAAAATGGGCATCCGCCAGTGAAGTACTACTGGAAACTCGCAACATCATTGGGTTACTGCAATGACATGGCTGGTAGGGATGAAACATCAGTGAACGGAGCTTATGTGCACTTGCTGAGCTTGACGACCTTGTTGCTATGCTGGGGTCATAAGACATTGTTTCAAGAATGTGCTTTTGAACAAAATCACCTGCAATTACGTAAAATAGTATTATGGCGTGTGTTTAAAGTTTGTGGTGCTGTATTCTAAAGGTAGGCCATTATATATGACATGATTTTGAAGACACCTCATATTATATTGTGACTTTGACAGACATTCTTTTTATATATTAGGTATATCATGAGAATGTTCCCCATTTTTATGTACTTTTATGTAGATTTTTGGAAGGCTACTAATTTTGGGGTAAATTTTCTAGTCAGTGGGATGTAGTTGAAATCAGTCACTTGAAGTAGGGACATTTATATTTGGGGGGTTGGGGGATTTAGTTTTATCTGAATAATTAGCCATATATGTCAACAGGCCTTCTTTGTTTCACAATGAAATGTTTTTTGTGCATTTATGCTTGATCATCACATTAGGTGGAGTGAAATATCCCAGTGTGAGGGGTTTTCGATGATATAAGACAAAAACGTAATTTTTATCTGTAATATCATTTTAAGTTTTGATTTTGCTAACCTTGAGTGATAAAGGTTTATTCATTTATTTCACAAAAAATATCACATGTTTCCAACAAAAATAGCGTTGATGACATCGTATCAGCGAAACTGTAACCGCTTGTCAAATCTGGGTATTTTTGTATGTGTTTTCGACGATGAGCCATACTTTTCCCTCCGCACTGCAAGAGAGTGTTTTGATCACGTGGCTTCCTTTTTCATACATAACCTGTCACTAGCAGACGACTGATTGTGTTGAATTTTGGTCGCTATTTTTTGTTATACAGGCAATTGATTTTGCATATGAAGTGGTATTAACGATCGAGGGTAAATAATATTGATGTTTATTTGCTCTTTACATAACTTGATTTATTGATTTCAGTTGTCAATAAAATGTCTCACAACAGGAACTGGGCATCCGTCCTACCAATGAAACTGTTTGTGCACTCCGATTCCGCACGTACTTCCTCAATATAGCGCTAGCAATGAAATCGTCGAAATCACAAGAACGTCGAATTCAGCTTGCTTTGGGATATAATAATATAACTCATGTGTCATATCTGTAGTCTCTAAGTTTAGAATCTTGTGTCTAAATAATTAATATTTTAATCAAGTGTCTCTTTATAGCGTGACTGAAACAGTGAGCAGGCTTTTACCTCACTCGCTCATACATAATGACAATCATCTTTGAGGTCAAGATCACATGTAATGGTGAATATGTACGGAACTAAATATTAATTTTGTGTCTGTTTTCCTCATTTTAGTCAATTCTGTCTTTTGGATACCTTGGATAATCTTACCTTCATGGCATCGTCGGGCGAGGAAGGTAACTGGGTGTTTGAAGATGAATCAGTGGACCTGAGAAAACGAGATGAGGTAGGTGATATTTGGTGGTTGTTCTTGTGTTTATAACAAATGATCTCCTTTGAGTTTACAGCACCAGCAGCTGTTTGGGATAAATCATTACACAGTTACATCCCATTAAAAACTTGTGACGATCCAGAGTCATCAGTTACCCATGCTTGCCCTAAAAGGCGGGATCACGGGTCAGACTTGCTGACTTGGTTGACACATGTCATCATTATCTCAAGGGCAATATTGCTGAGTGCTTTGTTGAACAACAAGCAAGCAAACCAACCTTTTAATTGGATAACCAACTAAGAACAAACAAAACCTGAAGAATCTACAATGTCCTTGATGTTTGTTTTGCTTTTGAATCTGGTTTGTATTTATTCATATTTTGTCACATTTCATATATACATTTCCTGTTGGTGTAGAAGCACAGCTTGTAAAATGGCCAGGTGAATTACCTAAACAAAAGACAACAACGACCAGTATTTGTGAAGATAAATATAAACTGGGATTAGTGAAACATTCATTACATTTTGTAATGATGTCATGGTCAAAGAATTCCTTGAGGGCATCTGGAGACCTAGAATTCTTTTTGTGATTCTCTGTTTGAATATTGGTTTCAAAAGAGCCAATATCATGTTTAAGGATCAATGCATTTCTGTGAGAATTCAGTTAAAATGGCCTGTTTAGTAAGTTGTATCTTGGCATCTGTTTTTGTGAAAATTTCATTCTCAAGTTGGTTCAGATCAGTTCGACCTTGCTGTTGCTGGAAATATATGGAGAGTCCTTTCTGGTTTGGTTGAGGTATAGCTGCTAATTTTTTTGTCCGTTATTCCCATTTCCAAGTCCAGTTTTGGTAACTGAGGGCTAGACAGCACATCACATGAAGTCGGAGAGACATTGTCTCACTATACCATGTACTCCAAGCATTAGATTTTACATGGTCTTTGAAGGAAGGACCCCAGTTAATCGTTCATGAACTTGGTCAAATGTACTGGATAAATATTATTAAATCTATGGAATTTTTAACTCCAAGAGAATATTTTTGTGTGATCATAAACATTTCTGTCCCAGTCTGTCAACATATTTATGTCCTTTTTTGTCTAAACCTCTTTTTAATTGATCTTCATCCTCAAAAGCTGTAAGGGCTTTTGGGGTGGCCAAGCTGTTAAGGCACTCACTTGTCATGCCAAAGATTCAGGTTCAATTCTACACATGGGTACAAGGATTGAAGCCCATATCAGGTGTCCCCTACCATGATATTGCTGGAATGTTGCTTACAGTGATGTAGAACCATAAATAATCACTCAAAAGCTTTGAGGCAATAAAAAATGGTAGGAGTATGCACTGTTTACTTGGATAGCATGTAAACAGCACACTATGAATTTGTATTTTGTCAGTGACAGGTTGTAAAGAAATTAGTATCTGATTCCTGTGGGAACCCTGTATGTGACCATGGTGACAAGCTTATATATCATTAGCATGGTATGCATATGTTGTAACCATAGCAACATCCAACAAAATGGCGAACAACTACAAAAACATAACAGGACAGGTGCATGTATAGGACCATGTTGAACTGAATCAAGGAACTTGGCAAACCAAGTTCAATGTCTGGTCAACTTCTTTACTGCAATGAGTGTGACGTTTCAGTGCAGATACTAACACCAGCATGAAATACAGAAACGACAGATTGATTGCAATAAAAAAGTTGATTATCGTTAGCGCTTTGTTTTCTTTCACCTTTATAACTTCTAAAATGCCTCTGAAAGAAGGAAAAAAAAGAATGTCAGAATGTGACAGTAAAATTGTTTGTAAAATAAACGATGGGAACCACAAGTTCATTGAGGTACATGCTGAGACCGTCATATCAAAATGCAATATGTGACATGTAACATACAAGGATCAAACTGTTTTACGAAAATCAACCCAAAACCACTCTAAATAGACAAGAATTTCAATGCTGCCAAATGTCCCTCTGGCACTCTGAAATGTTAGCCATTTTCTTACCAGAATAGGAGATAGACAAACTTTATGGAGAACAACTTCATTATTATGGTGCGACGTTTCGGTACAGATACTTGCAACGTTGTCAAGCAGGTGCAAGAATCTGTACCAAAACATCGCACTATCATAATAAAGAAGTTGCTATCCTTAATTTAAGTTTGTCTGTCTTGGACTCCCCAACTTCTAAAATGCCACTCAAAGAGGTTACCAGAATAGATTAATGTCAGGTGTATGTAAAGTGCATTGTGAAATTTTGATAAATTCTAGTTGTATCAAAAAGCTATACGTTATTGCAACCCTCAAGGATATTGGAATGAAATTTTAACTGAATTCCACCACAAGATGTAATAATAGGTGTTTGGTAAAACATGGGAAAATATGGTTATGTACATAATGAATATGTCCATCAATGATTGTCTGTTCTAAAAGGTTAGAAAGATAATTGACTTTTTTTTGTAACTTGGGGTCGTAAAAATGAAAGTTCCTTTGGTGTCATGAGTGATTCTGTTGTTAAAACTGACAAAGAAAATAAAATAGACTCTTACAAGTTCTTTCTTTGCTGTGTCAATATTTGCAGGTGTTTGAGAGTAATTATTCAGGCGTTAAGACATATCTGCTATCATTATACAATGCGATCATGATAATATTGTCAGTGTTTTAGACACAAAGTTCTAAAGGTCATCAGCAAGTTTCCTTGACCCACACATTCCCTGTGTGCATAAACAGCTGTTGACATGACATCACTCAATGCCCTCACATCATATCAGTTTACTACAATGTGCATATAAATCAGCTGATTAGATTCCACAGTATAATCAAGTTGAATATAGTATATGTACATATATACTGACAGAAATAAATAAGGGAACACATGAAAGTATGATATTCTTTTCTCAATGTGTTTAACACTGTACTCAACAGTATGCCAGCTATATAGTGACAGTCTGTAAATAATCGCATCCAGACCCAGATAATCCAGTGATCAACGTCATGAGTATCAATCTATGCAAACGGGATACAAAGACATGTGTCAACAAGTAAGCAAGCCTGACAACCCAAGAGCATTAGCTGCCTCTTGTAAGAAACATGAGCTGCTGAAGACCAGTTCTTACCTACAGGTTCTCCACAGGGGTGTGGTATTTCACTATGTGTTCATGTGTGAAAATCTGAAAATACGGAAACGATACATTATACTCTTGTTTCCTTATTTGTTTTCCCCAGTCTAATATATACATGTTGCCATGGTAACCATTTGGAATATAATTCTGACATTTATGATAGATATGTTTTCTCTGTCAAATAAGTCATGTTCGTTTCAAAGTGTCTCTAAACGTAGTCTAAACATGGTTGCATGTAAATAAGGGGTAAGTTGGTGCACACAATTCATAGTCTGGTGCAAACCATTAAAACAGTCACTCAATTTCACCCAGATGCATGCCAATGGTATTGAATAAAAGTTTTAATAAACTTCACACAAGAGATTACAAAGTCCAAATATACACTTATCATAATCGTATGATTGAATGACGGGATAGTTTTGGTGACAAGCTGTTTGTGAAAGATCAAAACCAACTCTGAGACCTGCCCCAATTTCCTTCTGATGCAGGCTTACTTTTTCAGTCAAAACCGAAGAGGATTTTTTATCCAATTTATGAATTGACCAAAAATACAGAAAACCTCACCTGAGTATCTACTGATGTCCATTACATCAACCCTTGTTCATAAAGCTGCAAATATCTCATGCATGCCGAGGATATGTTAACTTTTATCAGCAAGTGTTAATATATTTGATATCAGAAGACACGATGGTGAGATTTTATTTATCATAGTTTTCAATGAGAAATGTACACCTTTGAACACAATACTGCCATTAGTACTGCAGCAATGTCATAGCATTGTAAAGTTCATGACGTCATAGCATTGTTAGGGCATTGAACAAAATCTACTGTCAGTGACGTCACTGTTGATATCGTTTGCTCACAAACAAGCAATATCTCCAGTGGAATACTGTAGGTACATTTGTAATATTTGGTATTTACTGTTGAAATCAGCTGGGATGTGACTGGCAGCCGCTATCTTGCCTTTGCATACACATGCTCTGAATGCGCTACCCATGTCCTGCACATTCCTGTGAGGAACTCATGGTTCATACTGAAAAGCAATCATATTCTTCACAGTGATCCTTGCTAGCCTAGTGGATAAAATCCCAAAGCTAGTAAGCGAAGGGCTGCAGTCCTGGTTCAAAACCAGACATCACCACAATATATTGGAAGATTTCAAATTTGTGAAATTTTACAATCGGTTTCAGTGATAGCATGACAAACTTTTATCATTATCAATCTTCAAGGTTTGTACAAGTAAAATAACTCAAAATCAAGGTCTAGTCCTCAGAAAATCCATGGGCAGTTCTGTAGAAAATCCCAAGATTTCTAAGAGAATTGCCGTGAAGCTGCTTGTAGAGGAGAACTTGGCGAGACAATAGAGTGCCATCTCTAGAGGTGTATAAGTAGCATTCATGGTCATTATAATGTCTTTGATTGGACAGGAAGATCAGAACACTCTGCAGCCGTGTGACATGCTCACCTGCATGTTCTATTTGTTAAACATTGAAGGGCATTATATAGAACAGTGATGTAATTACACTTCAAGGTCAGTGTGCTGTTGCTATCTTTATCATTAGACATGTCACAAATGCTGTGACATTGTTTGAGCAGAAGGGGCTTGCACACAATAAGTGCCAGTATGTTTCTGTGGCAGTATGTGATCTGCACTGACTCAATGTCAGTGATCAGCGACTAGTAACTGTCACAATAGACAGGGTCGATTACTAACTTCTATTCTACGTTACTCAATACCTGACAATGCCCATTAGAATAAACCACAAAGGCCTGTACAAAGTACTTTATTTCTTCAGTTTTTGGTGGGAGGAGTAGAATGAATGCTGCATAGTTATGATGGTCAGGCTGACCAGGGTTTTTAATTTCCTAAATGCCATCATGATCTGGGGCCTGATCCACAAAGCGTTTGTACTGCTAAGTAATTTGTTCTTATATGATAAACTATATAATTATGATCACTCGTAACATTAAGAATGCTTTGTGGATCGAGATCCAGATAATTAGATGGTTCTATGATTGCAATATTCCAGCAATATCACCAGGGAGACACCAGAAATGGACTAAATTACATTTTGTACCCATGTGGGGAATGTAACCCGTTAATTTAACGTTTAATTTGAACTGCTATTCTACCCCATCATCACCTATGATTGATGAGGATGAAAAGAAACGAATATTCAATGCACTCTCCAACTCTCTGTCCTTTTCGGAGTGCTGTATAAATTGGAATGAACTTATGGTCCCAAGGTAATCCATGACACATGACAGATGTAGTACATGACAGATTGCAACAAGTAACACATGTTGAGAAAGGAGATACATCAAGCTCCAGTGATTGGACTAGTCCAGCCAACTAGCAAGGAAACAATAACTAATTTCTTTAATAAACTTCACAAATCAAGAGACTGACACTTAAAGAAACCAGTAAAAGCACCACGATGTGCTTTAGGTTGCAAACACATCTGCAAAGTATTAACACAACCAAGGGGGAATTTAAATACTTCTTTGTTCCTGATAAATGTCTGCCATTCACAGATGACAGAGATTTTTCTCTTGCCTTCGGGCTACAGGTGTCCCAGTCTTAATAATTCATAGTTTTTAAACTGTCTTAGCTCAACGACGGAGTAAGTTCATATGAAACTAGCAAATCTATTTTTGATATAGCGGATAGAAATAGCAAAGGAAGGAAAATGTAGTGTTTTGATAGTACATCACAATTTTGCTGCATCACAAGGACATGCTTGTAGATGAGATTGAGTGTGGAGGGGGGGAGGGGGGTGTGTAGCCTGGTTGTGTTTGCTTATCGTACCGAAAACACAGGTTTGATTCTCGAACATTGCTGAAACATGTGAAGAAGTTTATTCTGGAATGTTAAGCAGCGTAGAACCATAATTTTTTTCTCACTCACTCACTCACTCACTCACTCACTCACTCACTCACTTACTCACTCACTCACTCACTCGTCTATTCACTCATCTACTCATTCACTCACTCATCTACTCACTCATCTACTCACTCATCTACTCACTCACTCACTCACCTACTCACTCATATACTCACTCATCTATTGACTCACTTACTCAATCACTCATCTACTCACTCATTCACTCACTCATCTACTCACATTTAGATGGATTCATACTACCTGTGAGAATACTTTCATCTGCATTGGCTAATAACCTGTCGAACATCCTCTAAATGTATCTAATAGGTAATAAATATTGCTGCAGTGCCTCACTGCCCTAGACGTATGATATAACTGTTGTGTAATGTGGTTGGGGATTTATATGCCTCCTCTAATACCTTTGTTTGTCAGTGAAATATGTGTCAGTGAATGCCTGTTCAGCAGCCCATGTTACATAGACCACATGAAATTGACGACAACAGCTGGTCTGTGATCGAAAGCAGTCTACTGAAAGTAACTTTCATTTCAGGGTCACAGACACTACAGATCAATATCAGTATTGAATAAAATGGTCTTGTTTGACTGTTATGTAAATAAAACAAATTGCTTTTTAAGTTTTGAATTTTTATGTTATTGTTATTAGTTGGCACTGTTATTAGTTATCTCACTGTTTTATGTGTGTTATCTGAATCGTATCTTTGTCTTATCTTTGAGGGTAACTTAGCAAATTCTTAGTGTTATTTTGAGGTTGTGTGTGTGTGTGTGTTTTAGGGGGAGGGAGGTGGGGTGGGGGTAGGAGGGGGATTTCAGTTGTTTTTTCTATATCTTGTGATATCAGTTATTTTTTATGAAAACTCAGGTAAGTTTTCTCAAGTTAGAAAATAGTGTCACTGGATTTGTAGTCATTTCCTGCAAAATGTACATACCATTTGTTTTTCTGAATGACAAAATCAGGAAATATATTAGACAGTTCCCCTGAAGCTGGAAAACTAGCATTTTTCTTTGTAGTCCAATTAGACTGAAGAAATCAGAAAATCTGCCATAGTTCTCAATTTTGATTAAGTCACATCTGACTGGTTTGACATGAATTGTGAACCATATCAGAAATCTGAAGGTGCTTGTTATTGAATGTGATTTTTTAGGTCAGGTAGTATATGAATACTACAAAATATGTAGTTTTCCCTTTAATTTTGAAAGATTGATTTTTTTCTATGTTAATGTGCCCAGTTGGTTATGTAAATCAGCCTTTTCTTTCCATTTATCACGAAATGAGAGATATTTTCAGTTGGTGATGCATGGTCTTGTGCATATAGCCCAGGTAAAAATTCAATTTAAGTGAAGCAACATTGGTTGCGGACAGTCCTAGGATGGGCAACCGTGTTTGGCAGCTTGACTTCTGAGAGTTTCTAGGACTTCAGTCTTGCCAACAAAAAGCAGATGTGATACATGTGGTCCCACTTGAGGGAAGTTAGCTTGTTCATGGGTTGCCTCTGTTCAACCAGCTGTGACTGGGTACCCGGTAGGTTAAGTCATATGATTCAAGGCATGGCTGATTACTACAGGAATCTGGATGAATATTTCTTTCTTAATTTCTTGTGGTGTATAATATACTCTTTTAAAAAGGTTTGGAAACTGAACTTTCAATTTGGATAGGAAGTGAAAATGTTGACAAATGTTTCAAGGACAGACACCTTATGAACACACCACCAATTCCCTCTATTGCCACCCCTAAACACTGTGATAAGCAGGTGCAGTAGCCCTATACACATGCATAGGGTCCCATTCTTGATTTTGATGGTTTTCAAGGTTGAGAAGTTACTTTGAATATAAGTTTTGACACTCATCACACGTGTTATTGTTTGTTTCTAGTCATTTGTTTTAAAATGAAAATCGTACACATGCAAATTACACGCCATACACCAATCATCTTTCAAAAGCAACTACATTCCAAATACCCATGATTGTAGGGAAGTGCAAATGGTAACGCACTCTCAAATCATTCCATATTAACTTATCAACATCGATTGACTCCGATAAATCTCCTAAATATTTTTAACTGTAAATACAAAAATGAAGTTCCCCTACTTATTTTTGAAGATTATAGTATTTTTAAGAAGTTTTTTTTCTTTTTTAACAAATTCTGACCTCATGGCCCTGTGGTATTTTTTCCTAATAGTAATGGTATGTATTTGAAATGTCAAATATGTTATCTTCTTACTGAGTGTAAAGTAATGAATAACCTTGTTAGAATAGGTGGAAAGTTCAATTTTGATTGATGGTTATATTTGGTTTGTTCCAAGCAATCAATCATTGATCATAATTTTATTTGTTTTGTAAGATTGTAGATCATGTGACCTGTTTGAACCAAATTTGTTTGATGTTGTAATGTTTAGCATGGGTTTATTGTCTTGCACTTGGTCCAGAGTCCCAAATCAGTACACATGTCAAGCTTCACTGATCATGGCGAGTTGATGGATAATTTGAGGGAAGAGTTGATGGAGGAATTGATGGATGAACAGATGGAACACTTGATGGAAGTATTGATGGTTGATAGACTTGTGCAAGGAGTTGATGGACAAGTTGATGAATGAACAGATGTATGACTTAATGGTTGAGAAGATAACAAGTAGATGGATGAATTGATGGATGGATGAAGAGATGGACTTGTGTGAGGAGTTGATGGATCAGTGGATGGACGAAGTCATGGATATGTGTAGTTTTACAAGTGACGGGAAGTTTGATGGAACAGTTGATGAAACAGTTGATGGACGAGTAGGTTTTTGTAAAAAAATTCACAAAGAAAATTGTTACATAAGAACATAAAAAATGGTAAATATTTGAAAAGGTTTTCCTCCAATGTTAAGCAGCCTACACTGTTTCAGTCTTGGTGATTGTTTGATTGTGTACTATTGCTATTCATAACATCAATCACTTGATTGTCTGAAACTGAGTATATTTACAACAGAAAATGTAATCTCCACCTGAAGAATTGCACCGAGGGAAAAAAACAAAGCAAACACCAGATTTTGTTTTCATGTTACTTTCTGTGTTTTCATATACTGAGAGAAACAAATAAGGGAGCATGGAATAATTCATGTGTCCTTTAGTGTTCCTTTAGTTTATTCCAGCTTTCATCACCACCTTTGAATGGCACTGTGGAACTAGAAGTCTGAGAATAAGTAAAAGCACACAGCTATGAAGTGGTGTTCCCTTATTTGTTTCCCTAAGTATATATATCCACCAACAAAGCTGGTATCACTTCGGAAATATTGATTTGTCATCAAAGATGTGTCATCAGACACAGATGATGACAAATTATTCTCAGGACCTTCAGACATTATGTGTTATTCACAATGACTTATCGATTTTCTGATAGCACAGCATATGTTAGATCAGGTGGAAGAAAATCTGGATTGATGACAGTTACACAGTGGATTAATTCTTTTTCATCTCAGGGATTATAGAAACAGCTGGATTGTGTTATACTGTTTGATGGTTTTGGGCGTGACCAAATTTATTCTTTAGATGCACATTAACTGTTCTACCTACCAGAGATAAGAAGAAAAAATGTTGATTGATCAAATGTATGCTAGTTTTGACCAGTATTTGTCTGACATTATATCACTAATGTAATCAACACACTGTTCAAAATTAACATATTTTCAAATAGACAGCATTGTGGGTCTCATTTAAGGTAGCTACGTCTATGTCATGAAGTATTGGCTGGAAACAGATTTATTGTCATTAATATTTGAATAATATTATTCTCCATTTTCAGATTTCAGAAACTGACCCCAAAAATCTGCTAGATAGGTTAAATTGGCAGAAATAAATTATTCAGTGCAGTAAACGTAACTCACACAAAAAGTCTCCGTGAGATTAAGGTGCAGTGTGGTGGCCAAGTGGTTTAAGTGTTTGCATGTCATACCAAACGCCTGGATTCGATTCCACACAATGGTGCAGTGTGTGAAGCACATTTCTTGTGTACCCTGTTGTGAAATTGCTGGCATATTGCTAATAGTGATTAAAACCCAACTCGACCCGTGAAGGTCCCAGGGTAGTATATGCCTTCAGCAACCCATGCTTGCCATGAAAGGCGACTATGTTTGTCGTAAGAGGCGACTAACTCGATCGGGTGGTCAGGCTTGCTGACTTGGTTGACACCTGTCATTCAAGTTCCCAATTGCGCAAGTCGATGCTCAGGTTGTTGGTCACTGGATTGTCTGGTCCAGACTTGATTATTTACAGACCTCCGCCATATAGCTGGAATATTGCTGAGTGAGGCGTAAAACTAAACTCACTCACTCACACTCACACTCACACACTCAGTAAAACCCAACTCACTCATTCACTCTGTTTGATTTCAGTAGATTGTCAGTGTGTTAATGTTATGCAACTTTTTTCCGTGAGTTTCATGTCCTTTGTTAATTCCAGAGTTTCTTCCTACGCAAAAAGCAATAATGACACAATAATCCTCCACTCTGTTAAGAGCAGAAATCAACCAAATTTTCTCTAAATGAATAAATCAAAGCAATATTGGTTAATACTACATGATTAGCTATTCAATCAGCATTGTTACATGATCTTGTGATCCACTGAATGTCTTGTCAAGCTAAAGTTTGAGATAATTTGGACAGCTGCTGTTTCAGATTTTTTTTTCAGCGAAATATTTATTTTATGTCTGGGTGACTGTTAGGTCAGATTTATACATCTGTTGTTCTGGTAACCAATCACACATTTCTGGTCGTTAGGTTTGAAGGTATTAACGGCTCAAAGAAAATAAAAACCTTGTAGTAAATCTTATAGAAAAAAGTCTTATAGGTTTTCTGTAAACTGAAATTATCTTACTCGTATTAAATTTTCAAATTATTAATGGCTGAATGAAGATTAGAATCTTATTGCAGATCTGATAGAAAAAAGTCTAGTACCAATCTTGGAAAGTGAATGAGTTTAGTTTTATGCCACCTTTATCAATATTCCAGCAATACCATGGCAGGGGATACCAGAAATGGGCTTCACATATTGCACTGAAGTGTGGAATCCAACTGGGCTTCCCACTGCCCCGATGTCATTGTGAAGATGATGCTATCCTGGGCACAATAATATTGCACTCTGTTTTTCCATGATTGTTGATAGTTACAGTACATTTCATTGCATTTGAGACAGATGAATTGTGCACAAACACAATCTTGTTGTCAAGAGGGTGGCAGCTTGCTGCTAGAACAGCCACGTAATCAACGAGCATGTGAAGTGAAATATCAAGTCCACATGTGCAACTCACAAACCTGGCTGTTCTACCAGCAAGTGTCCCGTCTCGTAAGAAATAGTGAAAAGTCAGAAGAAAACAATGACCGTTTGGAAAACAACTTTTTTTATTTGGGTATCCAAAATTATGAGAAATAATCATTGGTCTGTCAGTTTCATTTGACCGTGCAAAATTTGGTTTTGTTGCATTCGTCAGTCTCAAATGAAAGCAAACAGACTGTAATCTAGGAGAAATCTAGGCTGAGATATTATCGTTACTGGACTGGAACACATTGTCACAGTACTTAATCTTTTACTGTAAGCGGCTGTACCTGCAGCTATAGTCTGTTTCCCCTGAAAATGTACCGATGAATTTCACTTTGGACCAGAAAGTAAATCAAATAGAGTGAAATTAAGATTGTGCACACTCACAATTCCACCTTGCCAACTGCACATTAAAATCTCTGAATTTTATTCAACTTAGGATAAAAGTTGCTTAACAAGCAATCATAGTTTCAAATCGCTATTTCTGGCTTATATTACAAGGGGGTAAGCACAGTAGTTGGAACAGTGAACCAAATGCATGTGCAGTACGTGATGAGCGTTAACCAATGCAACTCTTCCTCAGTGTTTCATTTAATGTACGTATACCTATGTAATGCAAAACAGTAGTAGTGATTTGAAGTTATAATTGTTTGTTATGATTTTGTAAGTTGAATAAATTTAAATGTGCAATTGGCAAAATTCGCAATCATGATCCCTTTATTTGATTTACTTTTTGGTCTAAAGTGAAATTCATTGGTAAGTTTTCATGGCAAAGAGACTATAGCTTGCTCATATTTATGTCGCCACCATCTGGTCATTTGCCAAAAGATTCATGGGTTCTTTTAAGTGAAGAGGGTTGTGTACTGTACACTAGAGGTTGCGACAACACTGAAAGTGTCTGCACACAAAGTTGACTTCAACAGTTTTTTAACACCCAGTTATCACAGATGGGCTCAATCCCATCACCTCCAAGCTCGCTGGATTACTAGCCTGGTGCCTTAGACATCTCGCCCACCATGCCCAGATTATTTAATCAAAGGTTTATGATTTCATATCCAGCCTTATATGGCTGAAGCTGGATGATCATCAGAGATAGAATACACATATCAATAGCATAAACAGTAAACCTATATCCAGAAATTGATGGCAACAAAGACTATATTATGCAATATGGCACAGGTAATTTGTTCGATGTCTCACTGGGATGAAATAATATGGTGACAACTGGTCTTTCAATTAGACCAAAAGACCAGTTTGAACTATTTATAGTTCAATTCTATACTTTTATATGTCATTGATTTGCCTCACGTCAACCTGTTGACTGACAGCTGTGAGTTTTAATGAAATTCGATTTTAACGAAAGTTTAATTTAATGACTTACGAAGCATTTGAAATCATCCACCCTCTTTACAACACCCAAATTAGTTTAGCAGGCATAAGGTATTGTTGCTGTTATAAATTAATGTGTTTGTTTAACAGACAATGGATAATGTTCTCACCAGGATAACACCTTCAGATATTTTTGGTATCCTTTGGGGCTATATATTGATGTCAGTGCAAATTAGAGAGGTCATGTGCAAATTTTCAGGACTAGTTTCACAGTGTCACGCCCATTTATCAGAGATAGGGCCCGGATTGACAGCTATGTTTATGGTACTGTCAGTGCTTTGATCCATGCAAATTCATGTCTTGTAATGATACATTGAATGAATTACGAAGCTTGTGGACTCTCAGTGTTACCGAGCAGACGGCACAGGAATTCTGGAACAAAGTGTTCATAAACATAAAAGTGTATTTGTTTTTCAAAAGGTTAATCAAAGGTTTCTGATGTTCCATACAAGTTTGCTGTATCTTTCAAATGTAAGCTAAGATTTGTTGACAACAATATGTGCCTTAACATAAAAACTTACATGGAACTAGATGACCTAATGCAGTCAAATGAATGACCAGTAGAAAACTGAGTCAACGAGTTTGTGTGGTAGCATATTACTACACACATAGTTGTGGGGAATTGAACCCAGGTCATCGGCGTGGTGAATAAACACTTCAGCAACAACGGTAACCCACCACGCAACCCATGCTTGCCATAAAAGGCGACTATTCTTGCCTTAAGAAGCAACTAATGGGATCGGGTGGTCAGGCTTGCTGACTTGGTTGACACATGTCATCGGTTCCCAATTGCACAGATCGATGCTCATGTTGTTGGTCACTGGATTGTCTGGTGTGGTGTAAAACTAAACTCACTCACTCACTCATTTATTCAGCTCATTGCATATACATGGAACTTCGCCAGCTTCATTCAGTATATATGCGAACATTTGTTATTAGTTTTATCATGGTAGAATGGAGATAAAAATTCTATGCTTTCAATGAAGCAAGGTTTCCTGCAGATTTAAGGATGTTTAACGTAACATTTGAAACCTCCCACTGTGTGTTTGGTTCTTATCCAAATATGACTTAATTAAATCTACAGGCAGTTTATCTGCTCTCCAATGACAACATAAGAATATTTGTCCACAGTGAAAAATACAAAATGTTTTTGATCAGAATCTTTAATTAATTTGTTAGTGAAAGAAAGATTACAGTTTGACACGGACGTCAGTCAGTCTGATCTGGTTGTCTGTGCTCTTTATTAAGTTTTTCTTTTGTTTGGACAATCTGTTGGTTTAAACATTTAAAACAAATCAATTTTGTTAACAGTGTATATTACATAGCAAAATTGATAATTTCTATACCATCAAGCTGTTGCTGAGTGTAAGTCTGGAAGAATTATAATTTAGTATGATTAAATTTACTTTATCAACAACAAACGTCTGTGGGAGAAATGATCTTCATCATTTAGAACTCTTTCTTTATTTGAATATATGCTGTCATACAAACACAAGAATGTTTGTGGGGTTCTTGGTAAACATTAAAATTACCGCTGATGTTATAAGTGTGGTTACAAGGTAAATTTGTAAAGAAAATATGTGACCAAATCAAAAGAGTAAGAGTGTATATAAACAATTGTTTAATTTCAAGTGGTACAGAAATGGACATTAATAAAATATGTATTTCAATCTGGGTGACATTTGGTCATTTCACTTATTGTTATTTTTTTCTGCTGAACACTGCATTCAGCAATGTTCCAGCAACATGTCATCAGTCTGTATACAGTAAATCTGGACCAGACAAGCAAATGATCAACAGCATGGGGATTATGTCGAGCAGGAGACACTACCTCAAACTAGAATCTATTTCTGCTTCAAGTCAAACATTAACCTCAGATAACTAATTATGTTGCAAGTTTATAATATTGAAGTTGTCTACTAAACTTTTGGTGGGATTAGCCATTAGCTACATTTTATGTCAGGCCCCCCTAAGTAATTGAAGGAATTACAGCAAATTTGAAGGAATTGCATCTCAAATGTAAACAAACGCAGCCCACTCGCGAAACAATTGCAGCGATATCGGTAGTTTAGCGGTAATAACAGAAACACATCGGCCCTATCGGAAGCAATGTCGGTAATACTGGAAACACGCTCGGCCATCTTCGGAGATTTTTCGGTCGCGAGCGGAAACTCACGCAGCAAAGGGGGCCTGTATGTGTGAGCCTTTATTTGATTAATCATTCTAAACAGAGCATGAATTATTTTTAAGGTTGTTGCCATTTTCATATTGGCGATGTCATCATTTGAAACCTGTGAAGATCTCGGTTAGAACTGATCTTCAGCAACCCTTGTTTCTCATAAGAAATGACTAATGGGATCAGCTGGTCAGACTCACTGACTTGGTTGACACGTCATCATATTCCAAATGCTTTGATCGATGCTCATGCTTTTGATCACTAGATTGTATGGTCCAAATTGATTATCTACAGACTGCTGCCATATAGCTGGAATATTGCTGAGTGCGGCGTTAAACAACAACCAAACAAAACATTTGAATTTGAGAACACTGTAAAGATTAAATTACAGATTTACTTTTGACATTTTTGTTCTTTTAAATGTCCAAGTGGGTGATATCAGTTTCACTAGTGTGTTCCATTACTGTGATTCATTTCGCAATTCTGTTGTTGTCATTGTGCATAAAAAATCGCTTTGTGAAACACGTGAAGGATTAATGACTGTTACCAGTCCAGCTGCCACGGTGGAATCGTGGAATCCCCACAGACTAATGGCATGTCATTATCTTCAGTACAAGGAGTTCAGACTTAGCACTGTTTATAGTCACTACTGTTTCCATGTAGAATTGGGATAATGCTTGAATGTTCAGAAGAAGCGAAAACGATCAGGGAATTCTAAAGAGCACAGGGTACTTCTTTGATTTCATTCTGGAACTGAAGCAGGTTTATTTTCACATGCCCTTGCTGTGCCAATAATAATGACAGCCAGTTCATATTTTAAATCGTACATTGCAATATTTTTTCTGTGGATGGTATTTGGGATTAGAAAATAAAACAAGCTTTATTCTTTTTCCTCATGTTACTGTCTACACTTTTTGAAATAATGTAATTGATTGACAAAATAGCTGA
This sequence comes from Haliotis asinina, assembly GCF_037392515.1. Classification (NCBI taxonomy): domain Eukaryota; kingdom Metazoa; phylum Mollusca; class Gastropoda; order Lepetellida; family Haliotidae; genus Haliotis; species Haliotis asinina. The sequence goes on along the minus strand of NC_090294.1, from coordinate 26,347,078 downwards.
AATGCGAGAGTGACTTTAGCATCATTGCAGCGTTTGGCCATATTGAACTTGATTGTCAATATCGCAATATGTTGCAATAATATTTTAATTCCAGTAGACAGGTCTTTTAAATAAATGCTGTTCTATTCACAGTACTATTATTTTGCTATTTTCTCAATTGTCATTTGATCACATTTCGTCACATTTTTTTCAACACCCTGGGATCATTCAATCTAAGCTGCATTATGAGGTGCTGAAAGGTGAAAGCTTGTTCAATGTTTGTAGTAAGAGTCTATAATCTCTGCTCAGGAAAGTACTATATGATATCAAATTTTAATTCAGAATGCAGTTTTATGTTTCATATTTGTTTCATATTTTCATATTTATTTTATGGTCATGATCTATTTCAATAGCCTTGGTTTCCACCTAGACTGTATGCATGCTCTTTGCAAGCAGATTGAGGTCACTTTGCGGGCATTTGACAGGCATTCAGCAGGCATTTCTCAACCCTTGGGTAGATCCTGGGTAGAATAGGTTTTCAGCATGCCATGCTTGCCATACAAGGCAACTACGCTTGCCATAAGAGGCGACTAACAAGATCGGGTGATCTGGCTCACTGACTTGTTTGACACATGTCATCGGTCCCCAGTTGCCAAGATTGATGCTCATGCCTTTGATCACTGGATTGTTTGGTCCTGATTCGATATATTTACAGACTTCCACCCTATGGAATATTTCTGAGTGTGGCATAAAACTAAAATCACTCACTCACTCACCACTCACTCACTCACTCACTCACTCACTCACTCACTCACTCACTCACTTTTAGCAATATCACAGCAAGGGGCTCCAGAAATGTACATTATATTTTCAAAATTAAACATTCTCGTTAGCTGTGTTGCTTTTTCAACTCATCTGAAAAATTGTTAGCTAACATGGTTAATTAAACTGCCTTGAGAAATGATATTTAATAAGGATGGGGAACAGCTTGACTTTGATTCCTGGAAGTCTTTAACAATGTAGCATGACAACTTGACCGAAATCCTCAGCTGTCCTAAATCCAGAATCCCAGCTGGTTATTACTTGGTTTTCGATAAAAAAAGAAACAGAAAACCAATCTAATTTAGTTTGCAGCCTGTTCATTGAAGGAGCTTCATTCCAACATCGACTTGTTTGATTTCCCTTATTCCAAGACCACAGGAGTCAGGGATAATTATGAAGGTCTTGTGGCTTATTATTGATGCTGGTTCTGTTTGTCTGACACAGATCAAGGTTGTTCTATGGACATGTTGGGAAACTGATCGAAAAGAAAGGATTTTTTGTGATTAGACTTTCATGTTTTTTGTTGAAAAAATATAGTTCTAATAAGTTTTTGTTTTTAATCTGTAACTTCTAGAATGTAAGGAGGGTTTTGATATGTGTTCTGTTTTATGTAATCTGTGAAAGCAATCTGTGTGCATTACTGTTGTGAGATGTGATTCACAAGAAGAATGGATGTTTTAGGGCAATGTATGTGGGGTTTTAGTGCAACAGATGTAAGCTTGGTGACTGACCACTTACTCATCCACCCCCACACTTGTCCACTCATCCACTTATTCATACATCCACTTGTCCACTCAACCACCCACCCATTTATCCACCCACATTTACCCATTTTGATCCACTCATCACCCACTCCTACATCTACTCATATACCCACCATCCACTCATACACTCTAACTGCCAGTCTCCATAAAACCTCTAAACCCCAATTCCTGTAAACCTTAATCTGTAAAACCTCTAAACCCCAACTCCTATAAAGCCTCTAACCCCAACCTCTGTGAAACCTCTAAAACCCAACTTCTGTGAAAACCATAACTTATAAAACCTCTAAACCCCAATTCCTGAAAAACACCATAACCTGTAAAACCTCTAAACCCCAACTCCTGTAAACAAACATAATCTGTAAAACCTCTAACCCCAACCTCTGTAAAACCTCTAAACCCCAACTCCTGTAAGAAAACAACCTGTAAAACCTCTAAACCCCAACCTCTGTAAAACCTCTAATCCCAACTCCTGTGAAACCTCTAAACCCCAACTCCTGTCAAAATACATAGCCTGTAAAACCTCTAAACCCAACCTCTGTGAAACCTCTAAACCCCAACCTCTGTGAAACCTCTGAACCCCATCATCTGTAAAACCTCTAAACCCAAACTCCTGTAAAAAAACATAACCAGTAAAACCTCTAAACCCCAACCTCTGTAAAATCTATTACCCATAGAACCTCTAACCCCACCTCTGAGAAAACCCATAATCTGTAAAACCCTAACCCTAACCTGCCAAACATTTAACCCACCTGACATCTGTAAACCCTTTAAACCCCGACACCTAAAAAAACGCATAAACCATAAAACTAGACCCACCCAACCCATGTATTTAAACCTCAGGACCCGCACCACTGTAATAAAATACCTATCCCTAATACTGAGCAGAAATAAAACTGATATGTACTTCTTGTTGTAACACAAACCAGGACAAAAATTCATCTAGAATTTATAATTATCATGAATTATGATAATATCAAGATAATGTAGGTGTCAGAGTTTTATGATGTTATTCCAGAATCCCATGAACTAGAGACAAACTTGACTGAAATAATTTCTCAAAGATGTGAAGATATGTCTTGACTGGTCATGTCACCATGACCTTTCAGGTCATGTCACCGTGACCTTTCATTTGACCATTCTGAGCCAGGCCCTTGGGTGATGGGAAAAGTGACAGTCAGGTAGTTTATATTAATCATGCAAACTTGAAAAGGTCTGTCCCAGATCTTGTTTGTCTGTCACTTCAAAGACACAATTACACTTAAGACATAACAGATTTGGCATATGTTCAGTTACATATTTTTATTTGATAGTTTTCAAAGTGCAATCTGGAATAGTGGCTATTATTCTTAATCTGCTGCCATCGATACGCCTAATAAATTATCAGTGCCTATACAACATGAGATCATGGTTGTAAAATTTGAATATCGCTGCTCTTCCCTCATGCACACGAATCAAGAAACATGAGTGTATAACATTTTTTATACACTAGTGGTTTCAGGTAAAACGCTTGTGATAACTGATCCAAATGAATCACTGGTAAATACGTAGAAAATGTGTATGATGCAATTGCTTCCTCCTAACTTTTTTGTCCAGCCATAATTCCTGCATATAGAACAACAAATATTCAGAAAATACAATTTAAATGGCAAAGGATCATGTCTGGTGGTAATGTATCACAAGCTACATCAATAACATGCAACAGTAGAAGTGGCTATAATGCATGAAAGAACCCACAGGAATATTCACCGCCAATCCCAAAGGTCCTTGTAGGGACGAGGTGGGTCCAGAGGATCTGCTACTGTGGTGATGTTGATGTATTGATTTAAATGTCAACAGTAATTCAAGAGAGAAAATCAGGGTAGTATTATTATGTGTACACCTTGGGGGTTTGTACAGATATCCTGCTGAAGAAAGTTCATGATCACATGAAACTATCATGTCACAATAGTTACAGGCACAAAGTGGCCCGTGAAGGTCCTGGGGTAGAACAGGCCTTCAGCAACCCATGCTTGCCATAAAAGGCAACTATGCTTGTTCTAAGAGACGACTAACGGGATCGGGTGGTCAGGCTTGCTGACTTGGTAGACACACATCATTGCTGAGTGTAGCATAAAACTAAACTAAATTTACTCACTCACTCACTCACTCACTCACTCACTCACTCACTCACTCACTCACTCACTCACTCACTCACTCACTCACTCACTCACTCACTCACTCACTCACTCACTCACTCACTCACTCACAAAGTCAGATATTTTCAACAATATTTTTGGCCTTAAAGGGAACAGGTAAAAAGGGACACACAACAAAAGGGACCCAAAACGGAAAGGTCAAAACGACTACAAGAAAGTCAAAAAGGCTGCATCAAAAGTGAAAGGGCCTAAGAAGCCAATATTATATACATGGGGTGTATGCTCTTACTTTAGCCTCTTCCTGATGCTATAAAAGTCTTATTATCCCTTACGACTTGCCTGAAATCGATAACTGAAAGTTCGAGGCAAACAGCTTCCAAACAGAGAAATCCTGCCATATTGTAGAATGTAAACAATTGATCAGTTCATTGAAAACTGTCATACACAGCGTTGTTGATGTTTGCTGAACTGGTTTCAAAGAATAGGTTAATCGCTATTGTTAAAAAATGAAACATTGAATTAAACTTTAGGATGTAAGTTCACATTATCAGTTGTATGGTTGTTCATGCGACGATTCTTCAGCATCCCAAACCCACAATATGAAGGTTCTTCGTCATGGATCTGAATCTTGATAATTTTGCTTATAGTATTAATCGGTTTCATTTGGATCCATTACTGAGCACGTTTTGTGATAGGGTGTGCTGTTACGGTCAATTATTGCTTGATTACTGAACACCAGTTATAGACCCACATAGTATGTATACCAGTGTACTGTCGTCATCGACCTGTGAAGATCCGGGAGAGAGTTGATCTTCAGTAACCCATGCTTGTCATATGTGGTCAGACTTGCTTGACACGTCATTGTATCCCAGTTGTATAGATTGATGCTCATGCTGTTGATCGCTGGATTAGCCAGACTTGATTTAATATCTACAGCTGCCATATAGCTGGAATATTGCTCCGTGCAGTGGTAAAGAATAACAATATGAAACACTCTGACATTTTGGGACTGAGTTGTGTCCCTTTGCTGCAGATCATCTGCATGGCTCTCAAATGTCTTAGAGCAACTTCAGCAACCCATGCTTGCCATAAAAGGCGACTATGCTTGTCGTAAGAGGCAACTAACGGGATCAGGTGGTCAGACGTGCTAACTTGGTTGACACATGTCATCGGTTCCCCATTGCGCAGATCGATGCTCACGTTGTTGATCACTGGATTGTCTGGTCCAGACTTGATTATTTACAGACCGCCGCCATATAGCTGGAATATTGCTGAGTTCGGCGTAAAACTAAACTCACTCACTCACTGAATCCTAATTTCCATCTTAAGAATCAAGGTGCAACAGTGCTTACTGACCCATCAAAGGCTAACAAGCCCTGCAAGGGCATATTATCCTCCCTCTAGTCACATTTATCTGAAGCCAGACGATTAGGATGGACGTACTGGTAACTGTGAAATAAACCCATACAGATGTCTTCACAGCTATGAAGACATTTTCAACATTATCACAACCGAAATAGACAGTGGCCAACATTTATTCAGCCTTTTCTGTGGCTTCATCAACCTAGGCTTGCCAGTTGTCTGGCAGGCTAGTTTGTCAAAAATGACAGGTTTCTCATTGATAAATGTTCAAATGGTGTTTTCATGTAACCTATTTGTCACCAGTTAGAGTAATTTCTATTGGGTAAATTAAAGGTGATAGATGAGCAATTTGGAACTGACTCCAACTGTATAACACATGACATACATAGGCAGATCCTGAAATTTTTAGAGGGGTTTTTGAAACCCCTGAACAATATGCCAATGGATTTTATTCACTAATCTAATGATTCAATATTGTGAAGAAAAAAAGAAGGAAAAAACAAAAAAAACTCACAAAGTGCGAAAGATTACCCAATACACTTTTTGAAAGGCATTCATGAAGTTGTAAATTAGGAATGACAAGTCTAGATGGATAATCTTTATAATGCAATAGTGCCATTTTGATGTAGATTCTTATACTCAAGCATGAAAATGGTGTAAGTATCTTTACCAAAATATAATCATCCATGAAGACTTGTCATTCCTACTACCAAATATCTTCAAGAAAACATATAGCACTGACCAATTCTTTCATGAAAACATGAAGGACCACTCATATTCTTACCATAGTTAATTAGTTTGAAACTTTAATAATCCTTTCAACAAATGTCAACAGTAAATGGGTTTGAATGTTATGTGAAAATTATTACTTTCACTTCCACGTCTCCAAAGAACAGCAAAATATCTCAAACTAAACGACACTAGAAGTACATTACTCTTCACATGATAGCTGAGATATCAAGCTTGTGCTGATATGAATTTTCTGCTGAAGCAAAACCAATCCCCACATAAAACATAATGGCATATTAGCTTCCTAACGGTAAATTATGTTGATCTGTCTGCTATTTCAATTCCCCCAATTACCTTACCAAACATTCTGTGAAATCTTAATACTTAAACCTGTCATCATGGATGATAGAGTTGAGAAGCATCGTCATAAACATCAGTGGAAGATTACAGAGGGGAACAGGATTTATAAAATCTAAACACAGTAATCTTTGCTGCTAATTATCTGAGCATGGTTATACAAAACAATCTTAAGGATTAAGACTACTGTCAATCACGTTGGCAGTAAGAGTGATTTGCACAAAGCCACCTAGATTTACTGTTTCACATTTCTTGGAGAATATTGGAACATAATTTGTAGCAACAGTTGCAAACAACCTTAGTCTTTGTTTGTGCACTAACATCCAGATTCAATTGTTAAAATATATTTGAGAATGTTAAAACATCATTTGGAGGATATCACAAAAAATCATCTACCAAACTGCAAGTGTGACCCACCTCAGTAATTCTACTAGTCCTTGAAATTTACTTTCTGTAACCTGTAGACTTTTGTTACTTTCTGTCCTTGTAATAGGTTTCCAGGTACATGTTTCATGGTTCCAAACACACAATGCCATGGTTACAAGAATTATGGTTACTTGCTGTGTGAGTATGAAGCTATTCCAGACTTATATAACTATTCACCGTTGTTGAGATCTTTTTGAGATCTTGAGATCCTTTGCAGATTTAACCTGGCAGCCAGAGTAAATTTGCAATAAGGTTTTGTCTGTGTACACTGGGGAACTTCAGTGACTCCATAGGATGACCAACTTTTGCTTGATTAATTTGGTTTGCTTTTAGATGCACCACAAATTGACTGATTCCCATGTAAACTTGCTTGTAACTATGCAACAGAAGATAAGGACAGCCAGGGTCTGTTGATCCATTGGTGGAATATTGGCTTTCATAGAAGGATATGCAGCTATGTTTTATTCATTATGAAACTGTGTTGCAATTTTGTTGGTTTGGTTTTTTTGACAGTTCACTCAATTTCCAGCTCTATGACTTGTAAATATTCAAGTCTGGATCAGACAATCTAGTGATTGACATCATGATCTGTGGAGTATGATGACATGATGACGTGTCAATTCAGCAAACCTGACCACCTGATCCTGTTTGAAGCACCTCATACAATCATTGGTTTCTTTCTGACATACCTAGAAACATCTAATTGGGTTGAACTTGGATTTGAACCCATGGTAACAGATTCCTGATGGACTCAAGGGAGGTAATTCTGCACAGAAAATTGCAGTGCCTCAGACGACTGGGCCACTCATGCCCCAAAACAATAAGAACAATGATTGTGGATTCCAGACTCAGACTGCTGAATGTAGGTAGCTGCCACTTTGATGCTGAAGTGGTGGAGATGAAGTCTGATGAAGCAGAAGAAGGCATTCAACCATCTGATATGGTAATTTCCTCAAGCAATGTCCAGGAGGAGTGTTCATTTCCAGTGAGAATAGGTCATAAGCAACCTTGGAGATCAAGACTGAAGACCAGTGCAAGTTGCTGTCAGAAAGGTGATGGCGTTGAAATAAAAATTGTTTAGTCTCCACTGTAGATTTACCATATCCTTCAAAGTAAGGTGCTATTCTCATGAAAATCAGATGTTGGCAGTCACTATTGTCACCTACAGATCTGACGACATTCCGTTCCAGGTCTTCTAAGAAAGATCTTTTATCTGACCAATCAGAACATTGCTTCCAAGATTGTGAAAGTGAGATTCTAAATGTGTTGCAAAGAATTTGGACTGGTTGACCTAGAGTCACTGTATGTCTTTTTTTTGATAAATAGTCCAGTAAACGTTAACACCAAACATTGTGTCATAGACTGAGGACAAGTGGAAAATTAGTCAGGAGAAGTTACTTTCTCAAGGTCACTAGCAAGTGGCCTTTTTTAAAAATATTGACCCCTTGTTAATCAAACAAGTAAATTTGTGAATGTATATCATATCCTTCATCAGTATAATGTGTCTGACTGGAGTGTCCTTGGTGGGTTGGCACTTTAAACCAGGATTACTTCTGATGAGTCAAAGTAGCTTCACTCCAAAGATTTGGTCTGACTGACATCACATGGTGTTGCTGTGTGTATCGAAAATCGATCGAAAAAAGTATTAAAAATAATTATGGATTGTAAAAAGTATATTTTTGATTAATCGGAGATTCACAAACAAACATGTACTCAACAGTGTAAAACTATCTGCATTGTATTCATGGTTTTGTGTTCATCACTACAGTATATATTACTGTAACCTTTCTATGAGTAAATTTCACATTTATTGTGAACATGATGAGAAGTACTGATAAATGTTTGTTATATTAATAACAGAAGAATTACATTGACATTAGAAAAAAAATGGGGAAAATCCTAAAATTGGTGATAGCATAAAAAATGTATATGTTTTGATAATAATCAATAATCATACACCACAAGTCTTCCAATAATTAAAACTACACATACCCACGCAAAAGACAAAAATCTTAAGATCCTTGATACAGATTGAATTTCTTCAATTCATGTAGTGCAAACTTGGAACTTCGGAAAGGGTGTCTGTGGCTGCAGAACTCCCAACTTGAAGCTCCATCACAAAGTCTAGGAGGAATTATTCCGTTGGATAACCAGCTGAAGATTATAGTCACATGACTAATCCCACCTGGTACCCATTTCCTGCATGGTGAACTGGGGCAATTTTTGAACAAACTCACTTGCCTGAGGTGAGACTACATGTATCACACATGGTTCATTGCGCACTAGGACTGAAGTCCTAAAAACTCTCAAGAATACATGATAAGCCAACCTCTGATGCCCCCAGCTCTCCTATCTGAAGAACATTGTTGAAAACAACATTCACTTACTCCTCTGTGTCGCCCTTAGAACACAGCTCTGCGTCGCCCTTAGAACACAGCTCTGCATGCTGATCATCATGCTCTTCTCGACACACCCCATGGAGAGGAAAAAGATAAAATTACACCCAAGAAGAGCAGCTCACTTTAATTTCTTGTTTTACAGATTTTTGTCCTCAGAAAACCTAAAAGTAGAAGGTTGGAAAAAAAATCACCTGTCAGTGCAAAAATCCACAAAAGTTTTCAAATGCATTTTTTTTTTCAAGTTCACAATCGCTGACCTGATTGAAGCACTGATAATCTAACACAAATATTGTTAGATAATATAATTGGTCTGGCGTCAGCAAAAGTCATAAACAGTATCTCGCTTGTAACTCGTAACCAAAACTTAGATTTTCAACATGTCAATGCAACATATACATTTCAGCATGATCTGTTGTTGTGATATTGATCATACATGATGGGCTGCCTATACGACACCTGACATCCTTGTACGCCCACCTTTCTGTCTAGTTCAGTGGATATTGTTTAGCTCATTTTTCATCTTAATTTCCACTCTGATCTTTTGTTGTATATAGTTCTAAGAAGAGAATAACGATTGGGTCACAATATGGAAGACAGAGTGTCCT